>NW_022900928.1:15654061-15665083 GCF_012274545.1 Fukomys damarensis
TTTTTTTTTTTTTTTTTGGTACCAGTGATCAAACTCAGGTCCTTGTGCTTGCAAGGCAGGCATGGTGCCACTGAGCCAAATCCCTGGCCCTGTTTTAACAATTTCAATATACAGTGGTACACAAACACCTCTGTTTGTAAAAAATTTGTTTTTCAAGCAGAAGTATTTGACAAAATTTTGTTTTTGTTTGCAAACTCTGCATTGGGTGACACACATGACTGCAGCTGTCTTTCCAACACAAACACAAACATGGCCATCTTTTCCAAAATCATAGAACAAATTAAGTTCATTAACTGAGGTACCACTATCCATTCTAATTGGTTTCATTTATACTACTAGTTTATCATAGTTCATTGAAAAGAAAGATTTGTGCTATTGTTTCTTTTTTGTAAGAATCTTTTTGGTATATGTCTTGTACTCTGAGTAACTGTTATAAAAATAATGATACACAGCATAGTAACTATTGTATTCTCTTATTACAGTGGTAACTCAGTTCAAGAACTTAATTCTTTGCACAATTCTGGTCACAAACCAAATTGGACAACAACTGAATAAAATGCAATGGTTTGGTCCAATGTTGACCTTATAGGGAAATTTGATTCAGTTCTGGTCCAGTTTGGTTTGTGACCAGAATTGTGGGAAGAATTGCTTGTGAACCAATGTTCCACTGTATTTGTTTATGAAATTTTGTTTTATTTTTTCATGAAAAGAAGATATAATGATTGTAAATCTGTATACACCTAACATCAATCAGAGCACACAATTCTATAAAATAATCACTATTAGACTTTAAAGGGAGAGAAAGCCTTCCAGTGGGGAACTTTAACTCAATGGGCAGACCATCCAGAATCCCCCCAAAAAAACTGACAAATAAACATCAGATTTAAACTAGACTGTAGATCAAATAGACGAGACCCAGGCATTTATAAAACATTTCATCCAACAGCTACAAAATTTACTTTCTTTTCATCTGCACATGTAATTTGCTGTAAAACAGACCACATATTAGGCCATAAAACAAGTCAATCAATTAAAAAATTGAAATCATACACTGTACCTTTTCTGATCACAATGAATAAAATAAATTCAATAAGAAATGATCATAATTCATTGAAAAGAAAGATTTGTGCTATTATTTCTTTTTTGAAAGAATCTTTTTGGTATATGTCTTGTACTCTGAGTAGCTACTATTAAAATGATGATATACAGGGTAGTAACTATTATTTTCTCTTATTATAGCGGTTCCTCAGTTCACAAACTTAATTCTTTCCACAATTCTGGCACAAACCAAATTAGACAAGAACAGAATAAAATTCAATGGTTTGGTTGACCTTGTAGGGAAATTTGAGTCAGTGCTATTCCCATCAAAGTACCAATGATATTCTTCACAGAGCTCGGAAAAAAACAACCCTAAAATTCCTATGGGAAAGATGATGAAATAGTCAAAGCAATCTTGAGCAAAAAGAACAAAGCTGAAGGTGTCACAACATTGATCTGATTTCCAGACACACTACAGAGCCACATTAAACAAAACAAAAAATGGTATGGACACAGACTACAGGAACACAATAAGAGATCTCAGAAATACCTATCTATAGCCAACTAATTTTTGACAAAGGATCCAAAAACATACATAGAAAAAGGGATGGCCTCTTAAAAAATGATGCTAGGAAAACTAATATCCACATGCAGAAGACTAAAACTTGAACCCTATCTCTCACCCTGTACAAAAATAAGCTCAAGCCAGGCATGGTGGCACATTCTTACAATCAGCATTCAAGAGCCTGGGGCAGGAGGATCACCACACAAATGTAAGCCCTTAAACCCTGAAACTCCTAGAAGAAAATACAGAAGAAACATTTCAAGACTCTGGTACAGGCAATGATATTCTAGATAAGACCCCTAAAGCATTGCAAATAAAAGCACAAATTGTTAAATGAAATTACATTGAACTAAAAGCTTCTGAACAGGACAAGGAAGGGGAAACCCACAGAATGGAAGAAAATATTTACCACCGAAGCATCTACAGAGGATTAATATCCAGAAAACATAACCTAGTCAAAAAATAACAAAAAAGTAATCCAATTCGAAAATGGGCAGATGCTCTGATAAGGCATTTTTCAGGAGAAATGCAAATGGCCAACACATATATGAAAAAATGCTCAATATCCTTAACCATTAGAGAAGGGCAAATCAAAAGCACAGTGAGATTCCATCTCGCCTTATTTACAATGCGACTCATCAAAATGAATGGAGGAATAAATATAAATGGTGATGAGGAGGTAGAGGAAAAAGTAATCCTTATACATTTTTTGTTAGCAATGCAAAATAGCACTGCCATTACAGAGAACAGTAGAGGAACCCCCAAAAAAACTAAAATTCGATGAGCCCTATGATCTAGCTTCCTCACTTTTGGGTATATTATATTCAAAGGAAATGAAATCAGCCTAGACAGAGATAGCTGCGTGCCCAGGCTCATGGCTGCACAGCTCACAATAGCTAAACTTGGATCATCCTAGGTGCCCACCGAGGGTGAAATGTACATATACACATCTGGGTGCTATTCCACGATAAAGCAGGACAGAATATTGCCACCTGCAGCGAAATGGAGCTAGATGACCACCCTAAGTGATATAAGCCAAACATGCAGAGGTGAGTGCTGCATAATGCCTCATATCTGAAAGTTAATGAAAGTAAACCTAGCACTTACTAGAGAGTAGGAAGAATGAATGGGGGAGGTAGAAAAGGGAGGTTGGATTTAATCCACAGGTGCTGTACACATGCAGGAAAATATCACAATGAGCCCCAGCAGTATTTACAATTAATTCATGTGGATAAAAGCATCGAAAGGATAAAATTATTGGCCCATCGTCATTAGTAAGGGGTGGGGGCAGAATTTCATCTGGGGGCTGTAAGTCCACCTTGCTTACTATGGTCCACTTGCTTACTTTCGAATCGGATCATTTTTTTGTTAATTTTTTGACTTGGTTATGTTTTCTGGATATTAATCCTCTGTAGATGCATCGGTGGTAAATATTTTTTTCCATTCTGTGGGTTTCCCCTTCCTTGTCCTGTTCAGAAGCTTTTAGTTCAATGTAATTTCCAGACGACCCTGGAGAGAAGCTCGGTCTGGAATTCAGGGAAACCAGGACTTGAACAGGGCTTTCTCCTTGGGGGAAGTAATGAGCTGCTGAGGTTAGGCAGGGAGCCTAGTGCTCACCAATTGTGAGACAAGTGAGGAGCTCAGATCAGGGGAACTTAAGGAGTCCTGAGAGCAGCCAAACCTGTAAATTCTATATGTAGGTCTCTGGTTGTGACACTACCCAGATTTTCAGCACCATCTTATTAACAATCATCCTTTGGCTTTAGCTGTGATGTGGGTACTATGGGATAGACTTCATGAGTAAGTTCAGAGGCAAGGCAGAGAGAGCAATCGCTTGGGGATGGCAATTCAGAGTCTAAAGCCCAGGTTCACGGCTGAAATAGCAAGCAACAGTCGTTGGTCTTTGGTCTGCATCATAATTATCCACGCGTTCCTTTAAACTCGTGAGAATTTAACCTTAGTAGAAAGTCTGGTCTTTTTACAGTAAGGAAAAAATAGTTCCTAACAACCTGCAGATAATACCTTCCATTTAAAAAATCACAACACTACCCTTTTTAGGAGTCAGTCCTCATAGTCTACATCTTTGGTCCTTTGGAGCATCTACTGTTTTCTCCAGTACAAGATGGGTGAAGCTGTGGAGCATCTCTCTGTTAAATTTTGACTTCAGAGCTGGGATCCAGGACATATGTCAAGTTTTTCCTTTGGGCGGAATCTCTTTTAGCACAGCACATAACAAGTTGATGACTGATGACGAAGGCGAGGTGAATCTTCCATTTTCATGTACAAAGTGGATAGCTATGCAGTAAGTATGTTATTGCATGTAGTGGCCCCAAGACAGAGGCACTGTCAAAAAGGCACTATTGGCCACGGATGGGGCACATAAGGCATAGTGAAAAGTCAAAGCTAAAGTCAAGTGACACTACTGAAAGCCAAACATATGCAGGCAAAGGTAAAGAAAGCAGAGGAGAGGAGTGGGTTTACCTAGTGGCACAGCTGGTCTGCAGGAAGACTTGCAAGCAGCATGGACTGAACAGCAGGGCTAATCCAATGCTGGGAGTCACAGATGTGTTTAATTCCATACACGGAGACTAACGCGCATACTGTGATCCTGCACAAAGCCGGCTGTCCAGCTACATGAACATGGTGGACACTTAAGTGGGTGAGCTTGGCTGCCATTCTGAGGGCTGTTTTCCCCTGCTGGCTTCCAGGTTCCAGAACCACAAGACAAGACTCAGCCCCGCCACAAACATCTGGGGTTGAGGCCCAGGCACACATCCTTCACCATTCCCGATTTTTCCTGTACCCTGGAGGCTGCTCGGGGAATGTAGCTCTGAGTCCAGATGTAATAACCACAAAACAGCCTCCGACTTTAGAAAAAAGAAAATGTAAACTGGACTTCTGACCATGTAGGAGATGATCGCTAAGTGGTCCTGCACCCAAAACTGCAATTAGAGCAATTCCGATGTCATCGTTAATCAATGCCGATTTGTGTGTTGAAAGGAAACCAAATGATGAATTTCTGTTTCTGCTTCCCCCTCACTTTCTTCTCAAAAACTGGCAATAGCACTGAAGTCAGATTAAACATCTGTTTGAAAAATAAGCCGGCATGCTGATGGCAGCTGCCCTGGCCTTACAAATGCATCACAGCTGTCAAACTGTAAATTAACAATGATCTCCATTTATGAGTAGCATACAACTAAGACATAAAGGCGCTTTTTCTCCTCCGTTTTCCTGGCTTCCCAGGGCTGTTAAACGTGCACCGTTAGAGAAATGCCCAAAGAAAAATGGAGCTGAAATCAGTCCACCATAATCATGGAGGGAGGGAAACGTTCATTTTATGTGATCTCCTCTACTGGCCTGAGATTACGTGTCTACTGTGGCACTCCGGCTTGAAGAAAGGCAAATGACTCAGGGGTAATTCTTTTATTAGCAGCTGAGAATAATAAAGAGTGATGGAGCCAATAAGCATCTTCTACAGCTCAGAGCACCTCTGCTCATGTTCTGGACATCACTGACATCTTCAGTGGGCCTCAGGCCTTCCTTTTCTAGAGGAAGTGGTGCCTGGATATGGGAGTTACACTATGGGCACGTATGGATATAACAGAACCTAGCAAAGGCATTTCAGTGGCAGGATGAAATGTGCCAAGCTGTTTCCTACTTACCTCATGACCATGAATGGTGAAGTACAGCCATATGATTCCTAGTGACGCTTTGGTCAATGATAGATCGCATCTAACACAGTAGCCCCAGAAGATTATATCATGTGGCGATGTTGCAGTCATCTCAGGACAAGTTCATGGCGTCATTCTCTCTCAATGGTGAATGGCCAAACACTGCAGTCCTCCTTACTAAGTGACGCGTGGTTAGGTATTTAACCATTTCTTTGTCTTTTACTATTCTTGTCTCAGAGTTGTTACTGTCCTTCCTATGGCTAGAGTGAGAGTCAGTGTGGGGCAATACACTGATTGTGTATATTTCTTGGTTAAGAGCAATGTATGATATCATGAGTACTTTTTCAATCTTGCCCATTTTTACCCTTTGATCATCCCAGGTCAAAAATGTTCACAAGGACAAACTGCGATATGCCCACACAATGGAGTATCATTCAGCTGTCTAAAAACAACAAACTGTAGTCTAGAAGTTACTTAAAGTATATGGAATATTGTGCAGGTTATACGTAAATCCTATACCCTTTTATATAAAGGGGTTAAACATACTCACATTTTGGTATCTGTGAGGGGTCCTGAAACCAACTCCTGTGGATACTAAGGGACAGGTATACTGATAAAATGGATCATGGTTATAACACAGATCAATCTCCAAACACGGTGCTAAGTGATAAAAGCCAGAAGGAAAAGGTCACGTATTATATGATTCCATTTAAATGTTGAGAATGGGCAGATCCACAGAGACAGAACACAGGTCAGCAACTGCCACAGGCCAGGGGAGAGGAGAACAGGGAGAAATTACTCAGTGAGTTGTGGGATGTACCCTGAAAATGATGGGAATGTCTTGGAACTAGGTGACTTGGGAATATACTGAACGCAACTGAACCGATCATTTAAAACTGATTAATTTTATATCACATGAATTTATCCTCAATTTAAAAAATGTGCATGGGGTCCAAACATCATGGTTTGATCCCACCCTGACCAGGGCAGAGAATATCTTGGCCATTCTATTCCATCTGAATGGAAGAGTGTGGAACCAGTCTTATGGCCATACACCTGGGTCCTGGAACACAACTGGGGGTGAGAGACTTGCTCTTGGGTGTCCCTCCAGTTGTAGCACCCCCTGGGTCCATATGATGTTGGCCCTGTCCACAAATGGAAGCTTTAGTTTTCCCTCTTGAGCTTTTGTTTACTGCTGTGCCTGGCGTGCTCTCTAGCACCTGCACCTCTGCAGCCCATTTCCTGTTCAGTTCTTGCCAGTTTCCTCCCGTGGGGGCTGGATCCTGCATCTGGGAGCTCAGCTGCTGAATGAAACTGCTGTCACTAGCCTGCTTCCCCAGATCCACACCACAGCTGGCCTTTCAGGAACTCTTAGCATCTGGATTCCACCTGTTGGCTGCAAGGCCCTGGGAATCAGGGTCTTCCCGGACCAAGTATGCTGCCGTTTAGCCATAGCATTGGTCTTTCCAACAGCTCTCTCAAGAACCACCCACTCTGGCTGGCTCTGGGTTTCCCAGCCCCCTTTCTGTTGGCTCCTAAACTGCCTCCTTGGTTAGCATTGCTGAGGTCCTGGCTTCCCTCCACTGAAGCCACACTGACTTATGACAAAGGAGCCTGTGGTTCTCCTTGCCACCCTATGCCAGAAAAACTGTAGAGTAAGCTTCATGCTAGCCGCATCAGATCCTTCTAACCCTGTCATTTTCCTCTAAATCACACAGTCGTCCCATGTGGATTTTCCATGTTATTTCCCCCTTAGATAAAAACATCCAGTAAACCCTGTGAAGTTACAATGCAAACTGAGTGCTAGTTAATTCCTCTTTAATACCCATCCTCTCTGCCCACTAACAAGCCTTTCTCCTGCCATGACCCTGGGCTTGTTTTCCATTTTCTAAATGGCATTTCATTTCCTCACTTAGGGAACCACATCTCTCCCTCTAGAGCTCACCCCTCTCCCCTGGTCTGCAGGTGTGACTCTGCCCTGCTTCTACAGACCAACTGAGGCAGAAGCTGAAGGAAAGAGCAAGGGAGTCAACCTCAGTCAGTGCAGCTCAGGGGCGATTAGCTAACAGGGAGTCGGGTGGAAGAGGGCTTAAGGCCTGGCTCCATTACTTATCTCATTACCCTGAACAGGAAATCTCTGATCCTCAGTGTTCTCACTAAAAAAATGCGAAGACTGATAGTGAAGACCTTATGGAGCCTTTATGAGGATTAAGATAAGGTATCCAACGCATCTAACGTAGTGCTTGACAATAAATATGAGCTACTTATGTTATTATTTGATTAATCAACATACTGGGCAGTCTTAATCTTTTCAGGCAGGGATAGGGATGCAACTCAGTGATAGAACACCGCTTAGTATGTGTAAGGCCCTGGGTTGGATCCTCAGCACTGATGGAAAACATGTTAGGGTTGCAGTAGCAAAAAAAACACACAGTCAATAGCTGAGAAATAACAGAAATGTACTTCTTACAGTCTGGGAGCTGAGAAGTCCAGAATTAAGGCCCTGGCAGTTCAGTGCCTCATAAGAGCTTTCTTCCTGGTTCCTAGATGGGTATCATCTAACCTCACAAGGTGGAGAGCAGACAGAGGGAGTGGGATCCCTTGTCTCCTCTTCCAAGGGCACCAATCCCATTCCCCAGGGTCACATTCCTTTCCTAATGAGCCCCCAGGCCCATCTCCTAATACCACTGCCCTGGGGTTTTGGTTTCAGTTGGTGGTGGAAGCGGGAGGGTGCAAACCTTCAGACCACAGGGGCCACCTCTATCACTGCTTCTTGGGGCCCCAAGGCCGACCCCCACCACTGTTGCAGGAGCAGCTCTGCTTCGGTAGATGCAGATGCCTGCAGAGCTTCTTGCTTCCTGTCCAGAGCTTCTCTGACACTGTCTGCTGGAGCCTCACATGTGTACAACTCACAGGAGGTAATGCTGTGGAGCTACCCTTGACTGATGGAAGCAAGCCGATGGAGAGTGGCTCACCCTCTCTATCCTGGGCACACAGCTCTGACGCAGGTCACAAAGCATCCCCAAAGGCCCCAGTGGGATCAAGCACCAGTTGCCCACAGTGATGGCCAAGCCCATAATACCCACCAAATTGCTCCCTCATCCCTTGCACCTGCTCCCTCAGAGGGCTTCCCAAATGAACTCCCTGTTTACAAGCTTTTGTCTCAGCTGGGCTTTCAGGCAAACTCAGGCCATGAATCAATGATCACTGAGTTCCTAGCACTGGAGTATGCATTAGAGCTGGGACCAGTAAACGTTTTTCTACAAAGAGCTAGATAGGATATATTTTAGGTTTTGAAGGCCATCTGTTCTCTCGCAACTTTTCGGTTCTGCTGCTGTACTGTGAAAGCTGCCCTAAACAGTATGTAAATGGAAGAATGTGGCTGCACTCCAACAGACCTGTATTTAAGACCAAAAGCACTGGGTCAGATCTGGCCCATGGGCTGCAGTTTGCCAATCCCCGCACAAAGACCACAAAGAGGAGGGAAACTGATCTCTGCCTCCATGAGACAGACAGTCTCGCGCGGGCAGAAGCAGCTCCTAGAAATGAGACTGTAAAGGTGGCTGGGGCCAATCACGAAGGCCCGTGGTAAGGCATTTGGACTTCAGTCTCCAGACAGTGGGGAACACTGAAGGAGTTCTCAGATCCTGATGGATTCGACAGCTGAGAATAGGTCATTTCGGTAGCAAGAAACTAACTGCTTTTTCAGAAACATTTTTGTGACACCCAGTCTGGCCAGAGAGCTGGCTCCTCTCACAACTTAGCACCCTGAGGGGTGAACATTTCCGTCACTGCATTGCCTACCTTCGACAGCATCAACAGGCCGAGTCTCTCATCTAATACTGTGGAGGCCAGACGTGTTTTACAGTGCAGAATATTTTTGAATTTCAGAAAGATAATACAGTGCACATTCCATGTATTTTTAAACAACGCCGTCCAAGTCTGGAGTAGCATCTTGCAATCAAACATATGAATGCTTTTACTTAAAGACTATAAAGAATGGACTCAGATAAAGGGCACATTGTGGCCTTAAGCGAGTAATAAAAAAATCTTTTGGATTTTAGAGCTTTTGGATTTCAGCATTGCAGGTGAAGAGCTGTGCTCCTGATTCACTGTGTTGCTGCATCATCCCAGACTGTGATACCCTCAAAGATGGCTTCTGTGTCCTCACATAGGAGGTGCTCAGTAGACGTTACCAATGCAAAGAGCAGAGAGGAAAGACTAGAGACCAGGGATTAGGAAGGCAGCCAGTGCAAGGCTGGTCAGGGCCTCTGCTGAAAAGACAGGGGGAGGTTGAGATGCTCTGCTCAGGACTCTAAACTTCATCTCAAGGTGATGGGCATGCCCCACCCCATGCAAGTTTGTTGAGGGAGTGTGGCCCAGATGTGAATGAAGATAGCACGTCCAGTTTGAGGGAAGGTCAGAAAGCAAGGAGCTAGGGTGCTCAGTTAGGAGGTTCGGGCAGCAGTAAGATGAGAGGTGTCTATAAATAAGGCAACATGTGTAAAGCAAGTGACAGAATGGTTACATGCCCAATTGCCAAGATCTGGCTACTAATGATGCTGGAGGAGAGGGAGGCAATGGAGTTCAGCCCCACTCCATGGCAGCAGTCTGAGATGGTGGAGACCAATATGAAGATCACAAGTTACAGAGCCCAGAGGTTGCTGTCTCAAACCCTAAATCTGTCATCTACTCTGGGATCTTGGGCAAATTACTTAACCTCTGGGCCCCCCCTTTCTCCCTAGTATCTACTTCATAAGACTGCTATAAAGATGAAATAAGTATTTGTAACACATCAGAACAGTGCTGTTATTACTGCTATAATTACTGTTTCATAAAGAAATGACTGTGTCTGCAAGAGAAGAATGACCCATGTCTCTGATCCTTCCAAGACGGGATAAATACATGTTGGATATATACCCAAAGATAATAAATACATGGGAAGAGAGGATCACCTCAGGAAACAAAACTTGTCATACTCAGGGAGATAGGACTTTGCAGGAATGGTTTGCAGCAGTACTGTAGCATGGGCCAGTCACTGGCACAGAGAAAGCTTTCAGGAGGGCTGCCTGGAAAGCCTGTAATTTTGAAATGCTCCAATTTTCACATCCAAATGGAAAATGGAAATGGTGTCAGATTCGCCAAAAGCAAAGTCAGAGTGGCTGTGTGCCAGCTTCCCAGGCTTCTCAGGCAAACACCACCACCCACAGTCAACTGTCAGGCATGGAGGCATAGGCCCGTCATCCCAGCACTCTGGGAAACTGAAGCAGGAATATTGTAAGCTGGAATCCTGCCTGGCCAATATAGTGAGACCCTGCCTCAAAGAGGAAGATGGGGAGAGTGAAGGATATAGCTCAGTGGGAAGACCCTGGATTCAATTCCCAATACCACAACCAAACACAACCAACCAAGTGGCCTTCAGAGATGCCACCTGTAGACAGTCGGCAGACTGCAACTTATTTTACCAGGTTCCTTTCTCCCAGGAATATCACCCAAATAGCAAAACAAATTCTTCTTCTTGCAAGTCAGGGTTCTACAACAAAGCTACTATCTCTTCTTTCATCTGACCTGAACTTTGTTGCCATATTTCAAGCATCCTTATTAAGTTTTGAATAAACCTTCCATCAGTGGGCTGTTTAATAATCAATAGTAAGGCTGGGGATTTAGCTCAGCGGTTCGGTGGCCTGCCTTGCAAGCGCAAGGACCCGAGTTCAATCCCCCGTACCAAAAAAAAAAAAAAAAAAAAAA
>NW_022900928.1:15665192-15684522 GCF_012274545.1 Fukomys damarensis
AAAGTCAATAGTAGTCCCCTCGCTGCTCTTGAATCTAGTTCGGTCTCCTCATGTTGACAACAGAGGGCCTCTATGACTTGGCAATGACTCCTGGTTCCCAGAGACTCCCCATCTCAATAAGTCTGTCTACTCACTGTCTCCTCGGGCTGCCACATTTACATTCACCTATGTTCTTGCTTCACTTTTCCCTCTGTCCATTTCCTTACCTGAAATAACCTCTTCCCTTCCATCCATTTATCCAAACCCCACTGCTGCCTTCAAGATATAAATACTAACTTTTCCAAGCCCTGATTATTCCATTCCTCCCTCATCCTCTCTCTAAATTCTAATGATGCTTAATTTGTCCCTTATTCATGCTTGTCTTGGGTTGGCTAATTACTGCATACATATTTTTATTTACATCACAACCAGGCTGAAAATGTCTTGAAAGCAGGGATCATCATTTCACTCTGAGTCTTTCTAAGAGCCTGATATATACTTTGGGCACCTCGCAGGTGCACACGGAATACCGGTTGGTTGGCTGGCTTCCCAAACATGACCTTCAACTTTATCAAAGGTAACAATTTTAGAAACTATGTCTTGTACTCTAACTATGGGCTATGTCTTATACTCTACTTTGAAGATAGTGATACAAAGTGCATTAGCTATTGTTATTCTCTTAAATTTTGTCATGAAATTTTATTTTTTCATAAAATAGAAAGGCAAAACTTTTAAACCTATACTACTTAAAAATGAAATAGCATATGACCATTAGAATCAAGAGTAAGCATGAATATCATCATCTAGTACACTAGAGTGCCAGGTAATAAACTAAAATATGAAAAAGAATTAAAAGGTACACATATTCATTATTTTAGATGTGGTCATTTATATCGACAATCATAAAAGGACGAAAGAACGAGCCATCAGAACTACCATGACTTTACACTGTCCAAATTGGGGCTTCAGGTACAGAAGTCAATAGTCTTCCTAAACTATTAGAAAGTGTCAGAGGAAAATAGATTTGATTCATAAGAGACAAAACTATAAGTTACCTAAAGGGAAAGCCTTGTAAGAATGTACAATGTATATGAAGAAAAATTATAAAACTTCCTGAGGATATAAAAGACCTGAATAGGCCATTTTTTTTTTTACTGGAAACACATAAACTACATATGCTCACTTTTCCTGTATTAAACTATGAATTCACTGTAGCACCATTCAAAATTCCAATATAGGGTTTTTTTAACACAAGAAACTCATTCTGCAATTCACCTAGAATTATGAATCTGCTTGAATGACCAATGACATTTTACACTGAAGATTAACAAGTGAGGACAGGTTATCAAAACATAAAATTGTTTTATAAAGTGGTGCAGGCATTATGGAGGAACCAATAAAAGATCAACAGAACAGAACAGAGCTGTATGAAAGTTTTGTACTTTTGGTGCATGCCTGAAATCCCAGCTCTCTGGGAGGCTGAGGTGCAAGCATTGCAAGCTTCTAACCTAGGTGTCAAAATAAAATCTAAAAACAAGGGTAAGGATGCGGCTCAGTGCTGAGGCCCTAAGTTCAATCCAAGAACCATACACACACTTCAAACCGTATTTGAAGAAATAGCATTTCAAGCAACTGGAAAAAGGATAAATCATTTAATAAATAGATGTAGGACAACTATCCATTTTTGGAAAAAGAGGCAGATTTTCATTTCTCACTGGCATCATTATCTTTGCTTTGCTCCTCCATCCAGACACTGCTCACCCTTCTGGGTCCCAGTCTTTAGTCGAGCGGATACTCTGCATGGACTGTATCACGGGCTCCATGATCTTCATGGGGGGGGGCAGGTCAAACGGGAGAATCCAAGGGAAAGAGTGAAGTGGGGGAGGCCTGGGGTCCTCAAGCTAGCTGCTTCCCTAAGCTAAAGGTCTTGGCTCTTGGAAGGAAGTGGTCTTCACTCCATCCTCTCTCTCCCTTGGCACCTCAGTTTGAACCTGCCATCTATTTCCTATTGTGGCTCTACCAACACCACATCATTCACAAAATTAAGTTCTAGGAAGATTAAAGACCTTCGCTTTCTTTTTTAAAACCTTAAAAATATGAACTATAACATGGGGCATAGGAAAATAATTTTTAATCAACATACAAAATCAAATTCTATAAGGAAAAGATGAGTACATTTAGTTAAATCAAAACTTCAAACTTTTGGATGATCAGGCACTCTTGAACAAAGTTAACAGAAAAGTGGAAATACTTGAAATTTATAATAAAATGTTACCTGGACTATATAGAGATGAACTTTAGATATGAATTTATTTAAATAAAATAATGTATTTTATATTTCAAAATATCTATATTTGAATACGTATATTACATCTATAAATTTAATATCTATATATTTTAAAAATAGAAAATCAACTTTAAAAAGAAACATTAGAAAAACAGACAAGAGTATTAACAGGCCATTTACAGAGGGAGTAATATAAGTGGAATAAAAACGATATGAAAAGCCTCATAAGATACTAGTAATCAAGAAAACATAAGATAACCATTTTAAACTATCAGATTGGCAGAGTCCTAAAGCTCAGTAACACAAAGGGTTATTGAACCAGGAAGGATGTGAGCTCTTTTGTTTGTAGCTAGGGAGAGTAGTTAAGCTGGCAAAATCTTTTGAAGGAAAACCTGGTGGTGGCTATCAAAATAACAAATATGTGTTCCTTATGATCCTCTTTTTCCCCACCTACTGTGTGGATAAAAGATTGTATATTTACTCAGGAGTAAACCAGGATGTTCATCATAGCATTATTTGTAATAGTAAAAACTGGAAACAGTTTAATTGCTCAACTGTGGAACAGTTAACATTCATTCTGTAGATTATATTCAGTAGCTCAAAAAACCCAGGTAGATCTATATGTATTGATCTAGACAAATCTCTACAATGTTTTATCAAATGAAAGACCATTAAAGTTTGGGGCATTTGGTATACCACAATACCATGTGCGTTCCTAAATTCTCACAAAAATGAAACCATCCTTTTTATGTTTCTCTTTATGAATATAAATGCACGGATAAAAGTTTAAAGCATACACACTGAAAATTGATATCTATTGCTGCCTCTGTACAGGAAACTGGGATTATAGGAGGAGATACTGGGAATTTTTTTTTTTTTTACATTTTTATGTATTCTTTGGCCTATTGGTCTGGCCCAGGGACTTTTCACTTGTTCTGTATTCCACATTTTTCTGTATCTCATTATGTTTTTGTATTTGAAACTTTACAATGTGAATGCATTTGTCTTATTTATGAAAACATTATTCTTTTATTGAACAGTAGTAACTTCTACATAATCCCTTCAGAAAAAAATGAAGGGAATAACAAAGACTTTAGATTTAAATGTATATGCAACTTAAAGAATCTGCCTAGTTCCTGGGCTTTTCTCCTCCTCTTTAAAATGGAGTAGTTTGTTGTGAAACAGATTAATCAAAGTCAGCTAATGTGCAGTTGAATTCCTGGTACATAGAGAGTATTGGCTGATTTTTTTCTCTTTCTTCCATTTGACCTATGAGAATTCCAAGGTTGAAAATATACATAGGCTGGGTGGATCCATATCCTGGATTCCTGGGCAAATGGAAGCTCAGTTTCATCTGCTGAATGAGCGAATGAACAAGCCACACATGTTAGTAGTTAATGGATAAATATATGTTCACATATGTTGACTGTTAGTGGCTAAACAAGAGATGCCTTTCTGGATTCTACCAGGGAGGTCAAATTATTCTGGTTTGAGAGAACAATAAAACATAGAAAACCAGAGACATAGGCAAGTTTGCAAACTACCTTCTTTAAAGCCCCACAGTTGGGGAGTGATTGGCATACTATGGACTAGGGGGTTTGGGTACTGGGGAGCCAAAGCCAGTCTCCAGGCCAAAAGACCAAATATACTAATGGGCAGTAGCCAGGCCCCAAGCCTCTGCAGAAATCATCTCAGAACATCAGGAGTTGATCAATGATTGCCCACTTTTCTATTTTTGCTCCCATGGCTTTCAACTCAGGAAAGTCAAATATGTTTTCCATACTCATCACATGAGATGCACCGCTCCTAGTTAGTCTGTTTCTGGCTTTCCCAAGCCAACAACTTCCCAGCAGCACAGACCTAAAACCTTCTTCCCTTTTGTCACTACAAGGCTTTCCCATTCCTCAGCATGCCAAATGCCAGAGATTTCAGAAGATTCCTTGACTATACAGCAAGACCTGAATACACTGCTTCTATTTACCAGTGGCTTTTGCTCATTTCCCCAAGGCCTTCTTCAGCATTGTAACTAGATATGAGACGCATGCTTAATACTGCAGTCTATTGCTGGTATTTCATTTGAAAACAATTCTGCTTTAAAAAAAAAATCAGTAAAATAGACGAATGCCAAGAATCAAACTTTGCAAAGAATCTGAGGAGAGCTGCTCAGCTTGCATTAAACTATGAAAGAAATGAATGTTATCCAGACAAATGGCAGCAAAGGGAGGCCAGACCAAAGCAGGACTGAGTCTACACAACAGACAGGCACTTCCAGAGACCCCTGTGCGGCTTTACTCCACGCAGTTTCTAATAACTGCAGGGACTGGACCGCCACAGTGGGAGGCTCTCTTATTAGCATCTCCTCAGGGATGAGCTGGATTCATCACAGGTTTAAGTGTGTTGAGATGTCTGAATTTGGGAAATGAACCAAATACATGCAGCCTAGGGGTATTCAGAGAAGTGGATGATGGTTTGGAAGGTCCCAGCTCTCGTTTCCATGAAGAAATGACTTCTTGGATGCTAGGATTGAAACCCCAACATCTAATCATGATTATTGTGCCTCTTTGAGAACCTAGAACCTGGAATTGCCAGCATCATTGCCTACAGGCCTTTAAATCTACTAAAATAGATTATGGCTGTGTTTCCTATTGTGGTAAAGGTTAATGTCGCTACAGGAAGAAAAAAGAAAAGATCTACGGTCAAATTAAGTTTGGGAGATGCTGCTGAAGTCACACCAATTCTTTGGTAAGACTTTGGAAAGCATTCAATACGCTAACACACTGCGGAGTGCAAGGAGGGGATCCAGTCAGTATGCAACCTTGGGTACACTTATTCGGCCCGAAATTGTTTTCCTCCCCATCTGTTTACCTCTCCTGCTTCATTTTACAGCTGACATTTGTAGAGACGCTGTTGCCTTTCAGAAGAAATTTATTTTGTCTAATCATGATCTCCTGTCACCTATTGCAGCCCACTAAGGGTAGAACTGGGAGGCCAGATGCGAAGGGGAAATAGAGAGCAATCTTGATGCCTAGGAAGAAGTTAAGGTCATGAAGCAGAGCCCCTGGTTAGGAAAGGGTACATTTGGTCCTCAGGTCAGCCTTAGAGCAGAGTAAGGTTTCTAGTTGTTGGTAGTTCTAAGAAATGCAAACATGTTATTCCAGATGGAGAGGTTAAAGATTATTTCCATCGGGTTGCTAATTCCTCTCAACTAGCCCTGGCATCATTAAGCAAGATAGAGAATGGCCAGGAGAATCACCCTACTGGATGAAAATAGATTCAGGCAAGTGATTCCTTATGTAGCATTCTACCACTGACGGTCCATGATGCCCATGTGGAACAGAGATAAAGGAAGGCAGAGAAATAATGCCACTTATCTAATGCCCTAATAAAGCCAAATCTCTTTCTGCAACCACACCATGAAGCCTTTGATAAATTTAAGGGAAGAAGCAGAAAGTGCCGTAAAGAGCCCATGGTCACTTACTTTAGAATCACACAGCCTGTTCCTGCAGGTGGCGCTATCCAAAACACCTGGATCCGTGTCCTCCTCCGGGGGGTGCTTTCTGTGACTGCCACAGGGCAGTTACTCATAAACTGGGTTTCTTCTTCATCTATGATCTATGAAAAGCCAGGGGAAAATAAAGACATTAAGACACAGTGTCACTTGGACAGGGCTCCTGCTTCTGGATTGACTCTTCCTTAATTTTATTTTTAAACCTGTCATTTTGCATTAGCAGCTCTATACCCCAGGCCCCAGAGTAGTGCCTGGAAGAGAGTCCCAGTCAGTGTTCGCTGAATTAATACAACGTGAGTGCAAGGCTTGAGCACATATGTGCCAGACCCTGTCAGCACTTTCAGGGACCGACCACTAGGTGATGATCTTGTTCATTTCAGCAGAACAACGCGAGTCCCACTTTAGGGAGGAGGAGGAGAAAGATGGAGGAGGGATATGACAAAGTAAACAGTATACAGGTGGACATGATTCCACTGCAGTTGTATAGCTTTAAATTAAAACATTAAAGGCCGGGGATGTAGCTCAGTGGTACTATGTCTTCCTGGCAAGCACAAGGTCCAGTTCAATCCCCAGTACCAAAACCACAAAAACAAAATAAACAAAACAACAACAACAAACAAACATAATTAAAACATTAAAAGAAAACATCCCTTTGGGGGAAGTACAGCAAAATATAAAGTCTCCCAGCTTCATAGCACTTCTTGTGTAGTATCTACTTAATATACGTTATGTTTACAGGTATACAGTTTCCCAATTAATTATCATCATTCCCTAGGACACTACAAACAATATGGAAGCCTTTCCCACCCTCCAACATGGTTTCAGCTCTTCTGCCTTCTGAACACAGAGAGATCTTCGGGCGGAAGCTGTTTGTATCCAATTGGTTTTCAGGGCTAACTCCAATCGATTCGTACTAGCCATCCCAGGAGTGGCATTAATAACATTAACAGATAAAGCTTATTGTGCTTACCGCAGTATGCGCTAGGCATTAAGCTAAGTACCTGAATTACTAATATTCAAATGAAATCTTAAAATATATTTATCATACTTAAAAAAGTCCTTTTAGTCCTAAATAAAGGGGCAAAGAGAACCAAGTCACTCAAACACCTTAGCTCATCTTATAATTTCTTCACTGGACAAAGCAAAGGCTATTTTCTATTATATCTCATTTTTCTAAGTCTTTTCCTAGTCTCATTTTCTACTCTAGTACCCATACCTACATACTTGAAATCATATCAAATTTTTGTGTTTTAATATTTCTTGTACTGAACCACATGTCTGAGTCATGTCATTGTTACGATTGGGAATGTAATCTCTTGTTTTTGACTATTTAGTGTTCTGTAACACGGTTAGACCATGTTTTGCTTATCCTTTCTCCCAGTGGTAGGCATTTAGCTGACTTTCAGCTGTGTCTCCCCACAAACATTGCTACGATGAAGAATCTCATGGTGCCAAACTTGTGACCAGAGTTCCTCAACAATGCAAACCATATGGGAGAATTGCTGGGTTGTTTGGTTATGGGAACAGTTCTATTAATTTCACTAAATACTGCCAGGTTACTTTGCAGAATGGCTATCAGCTGTGTGCGAATGTTTTCGATTTCTACATAGCCTTATCAGTACTTGTTACTACTGAACTTTCTAATGGCTTCCTGTCTGATGGTCATAAAGTAGTAACTTTTTAATTCAATATTAATGCAGCAGATTTGAGCATTTTTAAATGAAGTTTCTTTCCATGAATTACCTACTCAGAATTATTGCCAGTGGATTTTCCTGTTTTCTTGCTGTTTTTTAGAATTTTCTAGATACAAATACATTACTTACATTTCTTTTTTTTTTTTTTTTTGGTTTTTTTAGACAGGGTCTCACTATGCAGTTGAGACTGACCTGGAACTCACTATGTAGCCCAGGCTGGTCTCGAACTCATAGTCATCCTCCTGCCTCAGTCTCCCGAGTGCTGGGATTATAGGTGTGCACGACCACGCTCGGCTACAAGTATCTTATTGACCACTATAACAGCCAGACAATTTATCTTCATAATTCTCCATTTAACAGAAATCTCTCCCACGGCTTGCTCATCTGTGATTTTGCCTACAACGTTTCCATGTGCCACGTGTCCCCACATATGCAGCCTCCGCCACATCTCATACTGAGGGGGTATACTTGTTACACTGGCACAGCCTTCACCCTTGGTGTGTATTCTATGGGTTTTGATACATCTATAATGACAATTTATTTCCATTGAGGTACCATGCAGAATAGTTACATTTCCCTAAAAATTCTGTGTTCTCCCTGTTCATCTCTCTTCCCGAGCCTCCGATAACCCTTACGCTTTGTCTCTGTAGCTTTGCCTTTTTCCAGAATGCCACACAATTAGAATCAGTCAGTGTCTAAATTGGACAAAAGACTGGCTTCTTTTACTGAGCAATACACATTTTTTTAAGTTTCCTCCGCATGTTTTCATGACTTAATGGCTCATTTCCTTTGAATACTAAACAATACCCCTTTGTCTGGATGCACCACAGTTTATCCACCCACCTCCTGAAGGGCATCTCGATTGCTTCCACGTTTTGGCAATTAGGACTGCAACCACAGGGTTTGTAAGGACGTGAATGTTTAATTCAGTTGAGTAACTACCAAGGAGCACCAGTCCTAGATCAGATGGTAAGATTATGCTTAGCTTTGTAAGAAAGTGGCAGTGCCATCTTGCATTTCCACCAGCAATGAATGAGGGCTCCTACTGTTGGCTTCCTCACCAGCTTTTAGCTGGTGATTTCAGCTTTTGTAAAGGTATGTGGTGGTCTCTCAGTACTGCTTTAGTTTCCAGTTCTCTAATGATACACAGTGTTGAATGCTTTTGCACACGCTTACTTGCCATCTGTATATATCCTTTGGTGAGGGGTCTGCTCAGGTCTTTTTCCTAATTTTTAAATTGGTTGTTCATCTTGTTGTTGCATTTTAAGAGTTCTTTGTATATTCTGGATAAGTCTTTATCAGCTATATCTTTTGCAAATGTTTTCTCCCAGTTTTCAGCCTGTCTTCTCATTCTCTTCTCAGTATCTTTCACAGAAAAGTTTAAAAAACATTTTAATTAAGTCCACATTATCAAGTTTTGTTGGGGTAGGGCCTTGCTATGTCATTTAGGATTTGAACTCACTATGTACCCAGGCTGGCCTTGAATTTGCAGGGATTCTGCTGCCTCCACCTCTTGAGAGCTGGGATCACAGGTGTGCACCACCATACTTTGCTTTTCTTCTTCTTTCTCTCTCTTTTTTTTTAACTTTGCTTTTTTAATTGTTTCTTTCTTTGATTTGTTTTTGACGTTTTATCTTAAAGTCATCACCATATCCTTTGTCATTTAGGTCTTCTTCTATGTAATCTTCTAGGAGTTTTACAGTTTCACATTTTACACTTAGGTCTGTGATTCATTTTGAGTTCATTTTTGTGAAGATGTAAAGTCTGTGGCAAGATTATTTTTTTCTGCAGGTGTGCATACATCTGTTCCAGCATCGTTTGTTTAAAAGACTACCTTTGCACCATTATACGGCTTCCATTCCTTTGTGACAATCAGTGGACTTGGTCCATACGTGTCTATATCTAGGATCCCTAGTCTAGACTTTTCTTTTAGTTGACTATTCTTCACCAATACCAGGCTGTGTTAACTACTGCACTTTATAGGTCTTAAAGTCTTTCGATTTGTTCTTCAAGGCCACTGGTCACAGTACTTTTTTTTAAACGATAGATTCAATTTGCTATTTTGAGAATTTTTACATCCATGTGCATGAGAAATTCTGGGCTATAGTTTTCTTTTCTTGTAATATCTTCCTCTGGTTTTGGTATTAGGATATGCTGGTCTCAGAACAAGTTAGGAAGTAATCTTTCTGCTTTTTTTTTTTTCTTCTGAAAGAGTTTGTAGAGAGCTAATTTCTTCTATAAATGTTTGCCAAAGTTCCCCAGTGAATCCGCGTAGGCCTGATGTTTTTAGTCTGGGGCAGTGGTGGTTTCCGTTTTGTTTTTTAGGTTGTGCTGGGGACTAAACCCAGGGCCTTGTGCATACTAGGCAAGCATTCTTCTGCTGAGCTGAATCCCCAACCCTTGTTTTGGGAGGTTAGTAGATACAGATCCATGTAGATTGTCTATTTCTTCCTGTGTTGAGTTTTGGTAGATTACATCTTTTCTGGAATTGGTCCCTTTTATCCAGGTTATCAAATTTGTGGGATAGAGGTATCTATCACATTCCTTTATTACCCTTTCAATTCTCATAGGATCTATGATACCCCCCTAATTTTTGTTTTCCTAATTTGAGCCTTTTTTTCTTCAGTCTGGCTAGAGACTAATTATAAATCTTTTCAAAGAACCAGCTTGTTTTTTGTTTTTCCTATTGATTTCCTATTTTCAGTTTTATTGATTGTTCACTCTGTCTTTATTTCTTCTGTTATGGATTTTATTTGTTCTTATTTTTCCAGTTTCCTAAGGTGGAAGCCTATATTTTATTTATATATATATAAACCTATATGTTTTATATATATATAAAACAATATATAAATATATAAATTCACTCAATGCTATAAATTTCCCTTCAAGCCCTGCTTTTCCTGTATCTCATAAGTTTTGATAAGCATCTTTTCATGTTCATTTACTGCAAGTATTTTCAATTTTCTCTTGTGCTTTCTTTACCCATGTGTTCCTTAGAAGTTATTTAATTTCTGAGCATGTGGGGATTTTTCCAGCTAGCTTTCTCTTATTGACTTCCAGTTTAATTCCACTGTGGTCAGAGAGCAGGCATGAGGTGATTTCTATTCTTTTAAACTGGTGAACACCTGTTTTAGGGCTCCAGGGTGTGAATTATCTTGAGGAATGGTCCACAGGAACCTGGGAGGAACCTACTGCCATCCATGAAGTAGCTCACAGATGTCGGTCATACCCAGTTGGTTGATGTTGTTGAGTTCACCTCTGTCCTGTTTTTGGCCTGAGTCTATCCATTTTGTAAGAAAAGAGTGTTGAAGTCTCTATAATAAGGGGTTCATCTCCTACTCCTTGCATTTCTCAATTTTTGTTTTGTTGGTGCATACACAATAAATTCTGCTATATTTTCTTAGAGAAACTGTTCTTTTTGTTGTTATGCAATGTCCCTCCTTGCCCTATGACCTTTCTTGCTCTGAAGTCTGCTTTGTCTAAATGTAATATAGCTGCTCTCTAATTTTTTTTTTTTTTTTAGTTTAACTTGGTACATTTTAGGTACACAGTACAGTTACATTCATCATTGGGATCTTGTACCTTTACATGATGTATCTTGGTTATTTTTTCCCCCATACCCCTGGCTCTCCCTTCACCCCCTCCACGCTTTCCTATTTACAAAGACTTTGTTTCCATTTTTTCATTTTCTCATATTTTTTCTTTTCCTTTCCCCAACCCTTCCCACTTCCCCTACTCCTTTAGGCCTTTTCTTCCTATTTCACATTATCAATTACAGAATTTGAACCTTATTTACCCTTTTAGTTTTTCACACCAGAGAAATTATTTGGTATTTACATGTGTGACTTATTAATTTCACTTGAGTATGGCCTTAATATGCATCCATTTACCTGTAAGTGACTAGTTTCTCACTCTTTATGGCTGAGTAGTACCCTATTTTATAGAAAAACATCTCTATCCAGTCTCCAGTTGATGGGCACTTGGGCTGATTCCAAATTTTAGTTATTACAAATATTGGTGCACATATATCACTGTGGTACGATTCTTAATTCTTTTGAAAATATACCCAGCAAAGGGATAGCTGGGTCAAATGGGACCTCTAATACTAGTTTTTTGATGTATCTCCATATTGATTTCCACAGTGGCTGCACCAGTATGCACTCCCACCAACAATGGAGAAGGGTTCCTTTCTCCTCAAAACCCTGCCAACATTTGTTATTGGCTGATTTCTTGATACCGATCTCTACTTTCTTTTGCGTAGAGTCAATATGGTATATCTTTCTCTTACTTTGAATCTATGTGTCTTTATGTTTAAAATGTTGTCTATATTCATATAAACATTAGGTCTTTTCTATTCATTCTGATAATGTCAATTGGTATATTTAATCCAAATCCCATGACTTTATCCTTTATTAATCCAATAATTGAAAGTAATTGTTTAATATCAATCATATTTATTATTTTCTATTTTTGGGTTTTTTTTTCTATTTTCTCATCCACTTTTCCAGCTCTTTGAGGTATTAAACATTTTAATATTAACATTTTATATGATTTCATTTTCTTTCCATTCTTAGGCAAGCAGTTTTTGGGGGTTTTTGTTTTGTTTTGTTTTTGTGTCAGGGATTGAACACAGGACCTTGTTCTTGCGAGGCAGGCACTATGCTACTGAGCTAAATCCCTGGCCCGCAAGCAGTTTCAATTCTTTTAAAAATTTTTTAATGGATCCGCTACGAACTGTAGTATATATTTATAGTTAATCAAAATTCACTTTCAAATAATTTTATACTGTTTCACAGATAGTAGAATTAAAGTATATTTACTGTATACTATATTTTTATATTATAATATAAACATATTCCAAATTCCTTCTGTCTCTTGTATTGCTGCTGTCATTCATTTCTTTTATATGTAATCTTACATAAGTGTAGACACACAATCAACTATGTGTTTGTACGCTATAATTTTGAATAAGTTACCCTTTAGACCAATTAAGATTAATGAAAATAATTCTAATTTTACTTATTCTCTGATGTTCTTTATGTAGATTGGAGTTTCTGGTTTATATAATTTTCCTTTTCTTTCAATAACATTACTTTTTGCAAGGCAGGACTACTGGAAACAAATTCTCTCAATTTTTATTTGTCCAAGAAGGTCTTTATTTCTTTTATTTTTTGAAGGCTAATTTTGCAGGGTATAGAATTCTAAATTGGTAGTTTTTTTCTAATGCTAAAATTTCTCTACTTTGTTTTTTCTTGCATGATTTCTGAGAAATCAGATTTAATTCTTATATTTGTTTGCCTATAGGTAAAAATTGTTTTCCTCTAGTTTCTTTCAACTTTTCTTTATCTTTGATTTCAATGAAATTTTAATCACACACTACTTTAAAAAAAATTATCCTGCTTGGTGTTTTCTGACTTCCTAGATCTGTATTTTGGTGTCTGACTTTAATATGGAAAAATATGCTATTATTACTTCAAATATAGCTTTGGTTCCTGTTCTCTTTTCACCTGTTATTGCCATTATGCGTACTTACATCTTTTGTACAAAATGAAATTGAAATATATGGTAAATGTTTAAGTTTTTAGAAAACATTAAAATAAGAGAGACATTGCCATTAGTTTCATTCAAAAAATTCATCCTCACTTCATTCTTCAAATACACATATATCCCCATCATTCTTTCCACTGTTTGAGGCAGTTCTGAAGTCCTCTTTTGATGCATGAACAAAAATATGGTACATACTGCTGCCAAGAGCTATCAAAAGGAAAGGTAGTCTTGTAAAAACACTATGGTGTGTCCTAATTCACCTTATTCATCAGATCTGGTACCATGAAACTTCTAGCTCTTGCTTGAAGTCAAAATGACCTCAGGTGGTGAGAATTTTTAATTTGATTCAGGACACGGTGGCAGCCATGACAGTACAACTAAAGACACTCATGAAAGAGGACTTCAGATCTGCTTCAGAACGTGGCATGAATGATGGGATAAGTGTGTCTGAAGAAAGATCGGAGTATTTTAAATGAGATTCATGGCAATGTCTTTTATCCCAAAACATTTTAAAAAATTCAAACATAAACCATATTTTTCAACCACACTGCATACTTGTCCCAGAGTTCTTAATCTGTTCTGTGCCATGTCTCAAACCCCCACTCCCTTCTTACCACTTGCGTCCTCTTATTCCTCACCCCATCCTCTTTTTCTCTGCTTTTCAGCTTTGGAAGTTCCTGTTGACATAAGCTTAAGCTCAGAGATTCTTCCTCAGCCATGTCCAGTTTACTGACAAGCCCACCAAAGTCATTCTTCATTTTATAATTTTTAATTACTAACATTTTTGATTCTTAGAATCAGATTTCGATTGACTTTTCCATCTCTCTGCTTACATTATCCATCTGATTTTTCATGTTATATTCTTAGTATTTTACTCGTGTTTTAAAATTCCTAATCTCTGATAATTCCAACATTTCTGCAATATCTGACTGTGTTTTGATACTTGTTCAGTCTCTTCACACTGTGTTTTTCACCTTTTAATATGCCTTATAAGCTTTTGCTGAAAGGAACACAACATATTGGGTAAAAGGAACTGTTGTAAGGAGGATCGCTGTGAGTTCGAGACCAGCCTGGGCTACATAGTGAGTTCCAGGTCAGTCTCAACTACATAGTGAGACCCTGTCTCAAAAAAAAAAAAAAAAAAAAAAAAAGGAACTGCTATAAACAGACCTTTTGTACCCGAAAGAAGGTACAGTAAATGTGCACTGAAAAATTAGGTGTACATTCACCCTTCAGTATCCATGGGACACTAGTTCTAGGAAGACATAAAATGGCATAGTATTTGCATAAAACCAAGGCAATATCCTTCCATTTCTTTTAAATCATCTCTATCGTGCTTATTATAACTAATATAATGTAAACACTACACAAATGGTTGTTGTTGTTTGGGAAATAATGACGAGTAAAAAGTCTGAATGTGTTCAGTACAGGTATAATTTATTAAAAATATTCTTGATCCTCAGTTGATTCTGTGAATGCAGAGCCTGTGGTGGGGGAGCTATCTGTACTTCCTTCCTCCCCTTGACTGTGAGGTTTCTGGCTATAGTAGCTACCTTAGCTCCTTCAGTTGCAACTCCCTGGACTTCATTTTGACTTTAGACTTTGTTTTCCTAGATGGTTATTATGGCCTTGATAATAATAATAGGGAGCACTTTCCATTAGTGAAGGACTTTTACATATTTTATTTCCATTCTCCTGAAAACTAAGCATCACTCACTGGGCCTCTCCTTGAGGAAGCTACCTTGATTCAGATAGTAAGTAACCTGTCCAAAGTCCCACAGTGGCAGAGCCAGGGTTTGGGCTTCCCTCTCCTTGATCAATGGCTGTGCTCTTTCCTCGATATAGTTTTTCCTGCTCATAGTGCCCTCGCCCTTATGCTAGGTAAGAAGTTTCTTGCTTTTCAAGCATGACTTCATGAAACCACAAACATTAGCCCAGCTCACAACAGCTAAACACTCAACATACACACAAGTATTTGGTGAAGGTAAATAGTACTTTTGCCTCATATTTCCTGCAGTTCTGTTGGTATAAGGCTGAGTTTCCAAACAATGCGATTTTCCTGGGCTTGGCTAGTTCGGCCCCAGTGAAGACTCCTTTGCTGGTTGTCACAGAGAACTTCTGCACCTGCCTTTACCCTAAATCTTGAAAATACTTAGGAGGATTCTGGGTGAGTAAACTGGAACAACCAAAGAGAACAAGGATTTTATTAGTACCTACAAAGAAGCACGTCTTCCGAGCCATAGAAGCCTCCTCAGGTAAATACGGCTGTTTATCCATACTCACAGTGGCCAGATGGTAATTAAGCACTGAACAGAAGGGGTTGTGCTTCCTCAAATTCAGAGAATGCTCCCAACATTGTCTACTTCTCAGAAAATATCAGCTTCCCCCACAAAAGCTTTGGGTCTAGCAGAACCCACTTTCATACCTTTCCTGAAACCCAACTGTCTCCACACTTAAGCTCCAGAGTAGACTTTAGAATCCTACCATATTAGTCACCAACTAAATCATAGGCACTTTATTTCAGTCCAGGATTTCTTCTCTCAATATCTGGGACCAGAAAATTAAAATCCATTATAGCATGATGACTGTGTCCGATAATGGTATTATCAGATTTTTTATGGGTATCTTCTAAATTTTCTATTGCTTATGATGAAGAGTTTTTTTTTTTAAAGGACTATTACAACATTCCAAGGTTTACATTTCCATTATATTTATGGGTTAAAATAAATCTTCTCAGATTAAGTTTGAAGTCATTTTGGGGGTGGTTTCCTGGTAAGGAAACTGACTTGACTCCTTGAAGGAGAGGGAGAGCTCTGAACCTGTGACAGGTCCTTGTCTAGCCAGATAGGACAGACCCTGACATTTACCAAGGTTTACACAGGTGGACAAGGTTTGATTTCCAGAACACTCATCAGTCTAGAGTGACAGCAACTGGTTGGGTACCTGGTCATGAATAGACCTTTCCAGACACCAGGGACAGTCCTAGCTATCTTGTCAGCACCATTATCAAGGCTTTCAAAGCCTTTGATCACAATCTTAGTCTTGACTTACATGCAATACCCATTTTAAAATCTCCATCATGACCTACTTTCACCCTTAGGCAAAATCATCTTAGGTAATAGACATCTAGGGTGTCTATTCTTCCCTTATCCTAACTTTGACCTCATTTTTCTTTTCAGACTCTGGTGCACAATACTTCTTTCCTACATTTACTGTTGGCATCTCTTCACGTTGGCCTGAAGCCTTTAATGTTACCTCATCTTTCCTGGTCCAACAGACACAGCCTGAAGAGAGGAACCTGAATAGCATCGAGATTCCTGAGGAAAGTGCAAGTGTTCTAAGTTCTAACCATAGCAGTGGGACACTAGGTGACTTCCATTCAGAAGTCCATGTAGGTGGCCTCTGGGACATTTGACTTCTGGAAGCAGAGCTCCAGACAGCAATCAGGGCTAGTGTCATAGGGTCAGGGCTCCAGTTCCCAGATGAGAACTGAGGAGAAGTCAGATAATTAGAACAGGAAATGGAACAGTAGCCAAAGCAGGAAGGTGGTGCCATGAGCATAGGTTGCAGCAGAGTTGACAGGAAAGGTTAGATTTGGAAACTTGGGCCTGGAGATAAAAAATGGCTTCTGTTATGGGAAGTGTGACAAGTGACTGAAAGAACAACTCAGGAGCCCAGTGGTCACTGCTGGAGTACCACAGCCATGGTGCCTACCAGAGACACTGATGTGACAATCCCCAATGGGAGCAGGGGCTGCTTAAGCAGAGTGTCCTCACTTTGTTATTGGGTGAACTGGGTAATGCGTAAGGGGTGAGCTGGGTCTGAAGGGCAGGGAATCAGCCCATCCGAATACAATTTTTGTTTAAAATTTAATATATTGGTACAATCTAGGTAGACAGTATACAAATTGTTGAATCAAGGAACCCAGGTGGCACTGACAGGGCCTGGAGTAGGGAAGGAAGAAAGATGGCATCACCTCATAAATAATTCTTCTCTGGGGGTTTTGTGAGAAGTGGTGGGGTAGACTGGAAAGCACTCAGATGTTTGAGTCAGGTAGCTTTGAATTAAATCACAGCTCTGTCGCTTTCTAATTAGATGACTTTGGCCAAGCCACTGAATCTCTCCGAGTCTGTTTTCCCATGAGGACGATGATGCGCATCTTTCTTGGTGGACAAAAGTAACGGATGAGATCCTATTTACAAAGCTTCTAGTACCCATGCTAGTCACTCAGTAGACTGGAGATTCCCTTTTATGGTGAGCACCTTTCCCCTTCCACTAATGAGCCACATCCCCAGGGACAAGCATTCCCTCAACACTGAGGAGGAAGACATCCCAAAGAGGGAAAGCAGGATTGACTGAGCTCAGGCCCAGTACTATACAAGAGCTACTTGTTCACTGTGGGAAAATCAGAAAACAAGTGAAAAATATGAAGCAAACAGTTGTATTTCTACCACCCTGAGGTAGTTATTAACATCTTTGTGTATATCTTTTAAGATTACATAATCGTAGGTATGCAATCTTAGAAAACAGGATTAAACTGTACTTTCTATCTTATAAGCTGCCTTTTCATCCCACAACACACTGTGACTATTTTTGTTTTCCACTCAATATATAATCTCAATGAATTTTTATGGCCCTATCATAGCCCAGCTAATGGATCATCTCCATTTTAGCTAACAAATCTTTTGTTGTTTCCAATTTGGTGCTATAATGATCATCTCTTATGGCGAAATATGATAACCTTTAATTTTTCTGGGAGTGAAATTAATACAGATTATTATTGCTGAGTCTGCTTAGGAAAGGATTTCAAACTGTTTCAGTAAAATCTGAGAGAATTAAAGAAAATAATCCCAGCCGTTAAATCTCTTCTAATTTCCCATGTGTATATTTTCAGTCTGAAAGTCATGGAAGACAGCTGTTCCTGCCTTTTATGAAAGAGCTTTTAACACAGATTTTTTTAAAAACTTTATGCTTTGTTGCTTTAAAAAGATCATTAGAGAAACGTTTGCAAAGACAAAAGAGGAAAAGAGAAAAAATTCGCTGTATTATCATTTTGCTTTGTTTCCTTCTAGCCTTTTCTGTTTGAAATTTGTAAATACTACAGTGCAGTTGTGTTCACTGTGTGTGTATGCTTGGAGCCTCAACACTGCTCCAAGCTTCTGCAAATTCATCTGAAATAATCTGAATGAATGCATTCGGCATAGCTTTTGGCAGTGGTCCCTCCTGTAAGCCACAGTCAAGGCCCAAATCCTATCTTCTTTCCCAGCCTCCCTTTTTACTTCAAACAGATTCTTAGCTTCATTTTACTCATCTTTATTTTACCCACTTTTTCTTTCCAAGGGGTTTTACCTCTGCCTTCCAAACTTAAAAGCATGTGGGACCTGGGAAGGTAGTGATGCAGCCATGAGCACGAGCATAGAACCTCTCCCTGGGCATGTGGCCTCAGATCTATGTAGATTTAGCCCACAGAGCCAAGAGACTGTGCTTCTCTCAAAGGCAGATGAACCTGCATGCTGCATGGGTGGTTTCACACATCTAGCGCATACACAGCAGACCATACTGGGGAGCATAGCTTGGCCAGGAGGGTATGCACCCTGCGGGGCCAAGGATCCAGCCTTTCAGAAGGATGCCCTCTAAATATTTGCCCAGCCTTCAGTTGGAAGGGAGCTGGGTGCTGCACGGGAAAAGAAGCAGAAAGACTGCCAGCTCCACACTCTTCCATTAGTTCCTGAACAGCTCAATTCCTGGCCCTGAACTTGCACACCTCACCCAACACCCACAAGGCCTGGGAGGCAGTTGAGATGCCATCTCCTGTCTTGCATCTTTGTGGGCTTTGGGGAGTTTTGCTTCCAGCCAAGAGGGCCCAACAGCTGTTCACTACAGAGCAACTCTGGCAAGTGCCTGCACTTTCCTGGACCAAGCCTCCTTCTCTGTAAGATGGCAAATAATAGTATCTACCTCAATGGGCTGGGAGGGTTTGACTATCTAAGGTATTAGAGAAGCTCCTGGCACAAAGTTATTGTTGTATATATTATAATGCTGTACTACTGATAAGAATAAAATGTATTATCATTTTCCTGTGATGCTTGCTCACAATAATTCTGGTAAAGACCATTTTCTTCATCTCTACGTTTTCTGTGATGTTTTGGTGCTTCTTATAGTGTGGTATCCAGGGTACCAACCCAGCTGGCCTGCACCTAAATCCAGCTTGGTTTGGGAGCCCTGAGTATAATAGGCTTCAGCGGACTGGGGGGTGTGTGTGTGTGTGTGTGTGTGTGTGTGTGTGTGTGTGTGTGTGTGTGTGTGTGTGTGTGT
>NW_022900928.1:15684685-15694740 GCF_012274545.1 Fukomys damarensis
TGTGTGTGTGTGTGTGTGTGTGTGTGTGTGTGTGTATTGGGGTAACAGTCTAACAGTCTGGTCATTCTACCCATGCAGTGGCCCTGCATAAAAGACAAAGCTTGATTGGAAGCCACTAAGAAAAATATTGCAGTGGCTTTGGGGAACTAGTGACTTACCAGGGGTGGGTAATCTCAGTAAAAGATATCTCCTGTAGAACAACCAGGAAAAGAAGGCAGGATTCTCCTTCCAACCAGGTGAAAGAGGCCTTCTGGAATCCTAAGTACATGTGGTAGGGCCGGGGATTTAGCTCAGTGGTTGTGCTGCCTGCTTCACAAGCTTAAGGTCCTAAGTTCGATCCCCGGTATCAAAAAATAGAAGAAGTACATGTGGTAGAAGAGGGAGACTATGTGGGGTTGGAGCCAGGCTGACCTGCATCTGAGGTCTCAGTCACTGCACGACCCTGAGTAGCTTAACTTCTCTGTGCCTTGGTGTTCTCATCTGGACAATGGCCATGTTGTACTTATAAAAGAGGATGTTCTCTGTACAGTATGCAGCAGGCGCCTGGAGCAGTTAGGTACTACCCCATTCTGTGACTTCCTGTGAGTTCTTAAAGGGACAACCAGAGAATGTGCCCCGACAGCACCTTAGTGTCTTTTAAAGCCTAGCAAAGGACTGAGGCCTCTGTGCTAGAAGATCCCTTAAACCCTACATTTGCTGAATGTAAGAGCCAGGGAATCCCAGAACATACAGTCGTAGCAATGCTGTACAGTGCTTAGGAAGCACACAGTGTGCCCTTGACTTTGGAACTCAAGTTTGCTCTCGAGGGCTGGTTGTAATGCAAATTGGTCACTGAAGGCTAAGGCTCCTCTACACAGCTTTCAGAGTCTCTCCTGTATAATTTTAGGCCACATTTTCTTCCAGGCAGGCAGATCTCAGTGTCCTTAGAGCGACACTGGCCTAGGATTTCTTAATTAACCCCACACGGGAAAGGGTGTTGTCATGTTCCTTCCAGAGCTCTTTAAGGGTTAAATCTGTATCTGAGACCACCCGAAAGCACAAGCGGCCAGCATTTGGGTTGTAACTCAAGGCACTGGTTGTGAGTTAAACTAAAATTCCGGTCACGACCCAAGGTGTAACTCAAGGATCCTCTGTACTCCATATTCTTCCTAATATTTCATGTGAACTTCACATGATCATTTATCATCAATAATTGTATGAAATATGGTGGGAATAACTCCTGCCATTTTGTAGATGCAGAAGTGGGGACTAGCAAGCAGAGGGTCTGGGCTAATATCTCCCAAGACTCCAAAGTTCATCATTATTGAACTTAACTCACTGATCCCTTCATTTTCACTTGGGGAGCTAGAAAATCACTCTGATAAGTAGGTTTAAACAAACAGAACCATGTAATCGGGAAATTGTATACTAGGTAATCTAACACCTAGGAAATAAATCATCCTCTTAAGTTTTATGTCACAGTACTGTTGAAATGTGTAATAATATTGCCAAAGAACAGTATAATGCAGTAATAAAAATGAGTAATTGAAAAGCCCATCAAGGCAGATGATGCATCTTCTCATCAAATTGCTCTTGAATACTTTACATAATTATTTCATTCAGATTTATGTTCAGCTCAGCAAAATGTATGCCTCCATCCTGCTCTGTCTGAGTAGCTCAGCGGGCCTTTGAATACCGCAGAACACCTCGGGGATGGACAAATGAATGTCTCTTACACATGAATGGGACTTGAAAGGGTTACAGTGCCTTTAGGATGAAGAAAAGGAGTGAAAACTACCATCAATTGTTGTAGCCCCTACCGAGGGTTTATATACAGGAATCATGTTGGGTCTTCAAAGTATGTGCCGGTCCTGAGAAAGAATTATTATGGGACTATTATTTCCATCCAACACAAAAAACAGAGGCCCAGAGAAACACCCCAAATTGATCAGATTTGGAACTTGATCAGACTCTCAAAGCTCATCCCAAACTCGCACCAGATTCTTCGCCTCCAAACCGGTGGCCTTGCCGCTGTATCCCCAGCCTCCAGGAGGACCCTGTACACGTAGAGAAGACTTTGCATTTTGGGAAGAGACATCTCAGGAGAACAGATGCAGAAGCAAACTGATCCCAGCCAGATTTTATTAGCAGCTCTGGCTCCTTAAACCTTTGAGTTGCTGATGGGTCTGCCCCCACCCCAGTCCTTCATTTCTTACAATGTCAGCAAGTCCCAGTATGCAGGAATCCAGTCCTGTCTCCCCAGATATACAGTTTCCCATGGATCGGGGCCTCCCCATGTGGCCCAGATCAGCCAGATCAGCTGAGGCTGCAGGCTTTATCAGAGCCCCCCTTATCATCTCGCCTCTCCCCAGAGCCTGAGAGTGGGAGTTCTTGGCAAATGCATCTCACTGGCAAGTGTGGACAGATGGCTGCCTGGATGAGATGAAAACTTTTGTTTCTGGTCAAAACAGCTAAAACTGGGGGGGGAAGTGGGGAAGGGAATTCAGAGAAAAGGTGAAGCTACCTCATAGGCAGGAAAACTACAATATTTTTATAATGCATTTAGAAGATTGTAAATAAAAGACGGAACTCTCCTCCTCTTCTCTACCCTAGCACACAATAAAACAGTGGTATTTCCAGAAGACCGGTTGATCTTTCTTTCCCCAGACCCCAATCTCCTCCTCCCTCACCCAGATGCTTGGCTGTACTCTACAATGACAGCAGACATGGGCACAGGGTCACAAATGCTCACACTCTCCTCTTTCCTCCTACCTTTGCCTGGAGAATGAGCTAAGGTCCTACTCAGGGTTATCTCAGAAGCAGCTTACACAGGTCCTTGGATGTCTTCTTTCTCCAGGACATAAAAGCATGTCCTATGTCTCTTTCATTTTAGAATGAACATGGTAGATATCACTCACAGTTGTACATCTCATTGAATATGGTCCACATCTGGGAACTTCACTCCCTGGGGCAATGCCAAACTGTGATCTAATTATATTTCAACACTAAGACTCTCTCCCAAAGTGATGGGTTTACGGTAGATCTCAAGGCTATTTGTCAAACACACTCATATTGAGTACTTGAGAAACAGATCAAGTATATGAGGAGAAGGCATTCTGTCTGTGTGCTCCCGGAAGTGGTGGGGTGGGGTGGGGGTACTGATGAAATCATGTGGAAAATGGTACATTTCCCTGGGCTGTACTGAAGCAAATGAACAAGAGCTGCTGGCACAGAGCTGGGAGCCGCCAATTGGGGCTTGCTGAAGATCAGGGGTGTGTGATGGATGACAGGATAAGGCGCTTTCAGATAATCACTAGAAGCTGGAGAATCAGCTGCTGTCCTGTCAACACCGTGTAACGTAGGACACAATGTATTGCAGGGAGGGGGTGGGGTGGACAAAGGGAGAGAGAAACATGAAAGAACAATGGCTTCTGTGGTCTCTGGCCATGGAAGATGGGTCAGCAGGGTTTTTATTTGTTCCCCTCCAACCCTCAGGTCATTCCTCTGAGAGCCAATAGTTCTCAGACACTGCTTCTCTTTTCATGCCCTCACTCCACCTGTCACCTCCCAGTCCCGGGGCCTGGGCTGGCCTTGCTGCACACCATGCCCACCCGGACACTACCCTCTCTCACTGCCCTTGATCTTTGCCTCTCCAGGACTTCTTAATCCCTACTGTAAGAACAAGGGTGATGCCAATCCCATTCCCAGGCCAGCTGGTTCCTTTTAGATCACCAACACCTAGCACTGTCACCAGATGTGGTCCAGGGAGGTCCCCCAAAGAGAAAACAGGGAATTCAACTTCCACTTCCCCCACAAAGTAGATTGGTTGGGTCAGTGAGAGGCATAGGCACATTTATTAGGTAGAGTTGAAGAAGTCTGGAGGAGGGTGGGAGAAAGATATATATGAAATCTTGGCAGTCTCATTGAAGACGGATGTTCAGGTTTTGCCTAAAAAATTCTAGGCTGCCCTTCCTTGAATCTGTTTCATCTTAAGGCCAGATTACTGCCCTTCACCTTATCAACTGGGTTAATTTATGGCCTTACTATCTTTAAGGGATTTAGGTGTGATGGGCCTGGAAGAAAAAGAAACAAACAAGCCTAGGGAGTAAAGATATGGATAACTAAAACTCTGGGTAACTTTGATCCTGCTGAGAGCTCTAGTTTTTTCCTCTCTTTTACCCACCTTTATTCCCTCAACCAATATTTGTGGAATGCATAAATTAAGTCATTAATATCAAAGAAGTACAAGTACTCCCTTTTTAAAGAGGAGGAAATCAACCCGCGGAGGCCAGGTTGCTGGATCTGTGGTGGCAGAATTGCTGTAAGAGGAGGCCGAGAGCATAACCCTTAGGACAGCAGAACCCTGTCTGTTTCGTTCTACTGTTTCCAGTGCCTGGACCTGAGCCTAACAAGGAACAAGAGCTCAGCACATGTTTACTAAATAAATGACACAACACAGTTATCCCAATCTTGTCACCAGCACCACTTCTGCCACTGTCTGCCCACTGTTTGCCCAAAGTCATTTCTCTCCAGATCTCAATTTCCTAAAGTGCAAAAGACGGCTTCCAGAAGGTTCCTTCCACTCCTACTCATAGCCGACTGCCTTGACTACCCGTTTTATCAGTTTAAAGCTATTATGCCAGGACATTCCACACCTCTGCTGGGAGGCCCCTAAATGGCTCCTTCTAGTCATTTGTTTTCCATACCGCTCTTCTTTCCCTGTTTCCTGTCTTTGGTTTCTCTCTCCTCTGGCAGGTGTTCCCTGAAGGCAGGCCGTGATCTACAAGAGGTGGACTCCATCTCCCAACCAGCCCTTCTCCAAGCAGCAAATCTATGGCTGAGAAAATGTGGTTATGAACTTACTGTCCTCCTAAACTCAATTCCAAGAGAAAGCCTCACTTAGTTGATGGAGTTGCAGCACACAGGAGAGCACTGATGTGTTTGTACGCATGTGGCACCTCACTGATCATTTAAGCCTCACCTCTGACTGCCGCCTGTCAGCTTTACCTTCACAATCTTTTTCCCCCAGCACCCTCAAACACCAAAAATCAATAAATCACTGCAGCAACCTTCTAAATTATCTCTCTGCTCCTATTTTTAACCCCTACGACCCAATCTTCCTACAGAGGCCAGAGTGCACAGTTCAAATAATACATCAAATCACATTATCATCCTATTTAAGACTTCCAGTGGCTTTCCATAGCATGAACCATCTGAACTTTACAAAGTCAGACTGCAACTCCCCTCCTGATCTGGTCCCTGTTAAATTCTTGGATACCATCTCCTGCTGCTGGCTCATCCTCCAAGCTCCAGTCCTTTAGAATCACAGGGCTTCCTCCCCCAGACCCTTCATGGTCTCCTTTGGTTGTTTCCATTCTACAAGCTCCTGTCCACAAACCTTAAGGAGTCAGGAAGAAGAGCAAGAGTGAAGAACACGTTCACGTATGCTGGACACTTGTGCGGTAGCTGGTTTCCCAGTGGAAGGAACATGACCCTGCTTTTTAGCTTTGCTCTTCTTTACCTTAGGTTTCTTAGGGTGCAGGCAGATGAAGCAACTCCAGTCATAAAGTCAAGTTTATGTGCATGATGTGAGTAAAGAACTGAGTACACTGCCTTCTCTAGTGAAAGATTCCAGTCATTCATGACTTGAATTTTTAGACAGTGAACAGATGGGGCAGGAGCTAGAGCTTATTAAGCTACCTGCCAGCTTTTGAACATGATTTTGCTTAATCAGCAGGACAATCCTCTGAAACAGATATTATGATCCCTGTTTTACGTAGAAGGAAACTGAGGTGCGGCAGAGTTAATGAATGTCCCGAGGAGCACACAGCTTTGCTAATGGACAGAGCCGATAGCCTGCCCGGAGGCGCCTGATTCCAAACCTCAAGCTCCTTCTTCTGTCACAGCACTATCTTTACTAAGTACTTCTCTTCTTCCCAGCACAATCTCAGAATCAACAATGTACTGGTAAGAAAAGATTAAGACGGAAAAGTGAGCAAAGGCTGTTTTTGAAAAGCACTTCTGAATCACCCATTATTGATCTGTGCTAATTGTAATATTTCAACAAGTTGTTCTTAAGCATTCTTTAAATTGAATCCCCTAAGGCCCTGCACTTGGGAACTTGGTCGGTTAGCATTCTCAATTCTTAAATGTATTTGGAAATAATCAAATATATTTTCTCCCAAAGCATTCTATAGGATAGATTGGTAACCAATTCAGAATGACCCTCCGCTCAATTAGTGCTTTTCTGCCCTTTCCTTTTATTCTTCCAAATCGTAAGGTCAAACTTCAACAGTGTCATTTCCCCGGTCCCCTGCTGGGCTCGCTCTCTGGCTCTGTGTTTCCAAGAGAACAATCCTGCTTTCAACAATGGAAACAACAATCCATGACTGCACAAAAGATTTAAGGACCATAGGAGACATGGGTGAGTTAAGTATCCTCCCAGTTCCTTTGTGCTTTACAAAGAAAGGGAGATGGGTGGACAGTGAACTTTAGAGATGCGAGCCATTGCATTGTGCTCAAGAGATGGGAGCCAATGAATGTTCTCTCAGAATAACCTCATTTATATCAGAAATGTCTGTAGTGTTCATCCTCGGGGGAAGAAGCCCACACTAGAGTGGGATTTGGGAGACACAGCTATGGGTGAATCAAGCAACTTGGGGAAGTGACTTGACCTTTCCAGGCCTTGGTTTTCTAAAAGTAAAGTTGATTTTGGAGGTAGGAGTGCACACCTGTAATTCAAGCACTCTAGGAGATTAGCAATTCATCAAAGGCTGGAAATGGGGGTGCTAGCCCATTCTGAAGGTCCTGGATTCAATCCTTAGCACAGAAAAAAAAAAAAAAAAAAAAAAAAAAAGAAAAGAAAGAAAGAGAGAAGAAGATAAAAAGGCAATGACAGGACAATGGTGGCTCAATGGCGTCAACATTCTCAGCAGTTCTAAAATACTATGGTTCTACGTTCAGATTTAGCTTGTTTGGGAAGCGCTGAACACACTAGGGATTGGATCCCAGTGCTTTGGGTCCTTCCCCCTTTTCTCTCAAGCAGTCCACACTTCCTTCTAAACACAATTCCCACTTTAGATTCATCCATTCAACGAATGCTTATTGGTTGCTTGTAGCAAGCCAGGCATGATGCCACATACAGAGGTAAACGAAACAAAAATGGAAACTACTCTTCTGTGGCTCGAAGTTGGCCAAGGGAATCTGATATTAAATGCCGTTAGGCAGATAGTTTGACATTAGTAAACCTGAGGAATGAAGGGTGAGGAGCTCCCAAAATAGCATGCATTGCCGGTTAATTAAGACTTCAATGTATAATACATTTATAATCACTTGTTAGGTCTCAGACCTAAAATGACTTCACAGAGCACAGTGACATAAGGTTACTGATGCTGCCTGGCCATCCAACTCCAGAACAAGGTGCACAGACAGCATTCCTGGCTGCCATGCCTATAGCCCAGTGACACCAAGAAGCGAAATGTTCTTTAAAGATCCTTTTGCCTGCAGCTGGGACCAGGGGACTTTATCTTTTGTAAGTTTCTCGAATGATGATTAAAGCCCCTGAGGAAGCACTGACCCTCTAAAAGGGACAGGAAGTCATTTTGCCATTTCAAAGTCAACTTCTACTAAGTAAAATGTTGATAAGTATCTTAATTACCCTAGCTCTCCAACAGGTAACTTTCATGTGTTATAAAAAAGTATCTAAACTCCTACTCAGTGCAGATGCCTTCATGGCACTGCTCACCTTTTTGCTTGAAGGCATAGCTCTCTCTTACCTCTACTTTATAGTAAATTCTACCCATATTTCTGCATGGCCTGTGGGTTTTGACTGAGTTCTTCACTGAGGCAGAAAGAATGGAGGGCTGGTTCCTCTCTGCATCACAACTGGCTTCCCAATAACAATAGCCATCATTTTAAAGGTAAGACATACAGAAATGTATAAAGGAGAAAATGAATTGTGGCTGGACATAGTGATGCATGTCTGTAATGTCAGCATTCTGGGAGGCTGAGGCAGGAGAGTCCTAATTTTACAAGTTCTAGCCCAGCTTGAGCAACTTAGCAATTTAGGGAAACCCTGCCTCAAAGTGAAAAATAAAAGAGGACTGGGGATGTAGGTCAGTGTGAAGGCCCTGCATTCAAGCCCTACTACTACTAGCTAGCTAGCAAGCAAGCAAGCAAGCAAACAAGAATTGTGCCCATGATGACACCTAATATATAAAAACTACTGTTTAACTGCTGGATTTTATTATCTTGCTATTATGTGACTTAATTTATTCCTCTTAATGTCTCACGAAGAGCTATTTACATACATATTGATCTACTGAATCTTTTTAAATGATTACCTAATAATGTGTTCCAGATACTTTTGATGTATTTCATGCATATCAACCCCCTCAACTCCTACTGTAGCCCTGTGAGTTAGCACCACAATCATCCCATTTTACAGGTAAGGAAACTGAGTTCCAGAAAGTTTCTCAGGGAGTTGATAGGACAGCTGGTTAATGTCAGAAACCGAATCCAAACCCAGTCTATAGAACTTCAGAATTTTAGCTCCCATCTACTGTGCCTACTCCTCCATTGCCCAAATGCACTCTCATTTGTTTTAATTAATCCTGGGTTATGGACATTGAGATGAATTACCCCTCTCTTTTTGCTATAATAAACAAGGCTACAATCAACATCCTTGCACCTACAGCAGCCTCTGCTTGTTTGAATCTGCAGATTGGATTAATTCCTAGAAGTGGGATTTCGGAATTAGAGGACATGAATATTTTAAATTTTGATCCCCCGTGCCAAACTGCCAGAAATTTTGGATTAATTTACATTCCCACCGAGTGCAAATGATAGAAATCACCATTCTCTTCTCAACCTTGGCATCACCAAAATCTGCTCTGGCAGTGGTCACTATGAACTCCTCACTGCCAAATCTGATAGCTTCATCCTGTAGTCAGGCCTCCCTGGAACCTCTTCCTGGGGTTCCCTCAGGGCTCTTTAGTCTCCTGTTTCCTTGGCATCTGAAATCTCTTGGCTGGCACCTCTTCCCCGCATGATCTATGAATGTCATAAAGACCTGGATTCTTCCCATGTCCTCTTCTTCTTCTAAATGCCTTCCTTCCCTACTATGGCAGACTTTAATTGCTGGCCCAACAGGCATTCCTCCTCCTTCCTTGCTAAGAGGACCCCGTCTTGTTTGGGGCTTAAAGTATCCAACCCCAGAGATGGAATTACAAATGGTCTACCAATCAGGGCTATCTTTCCTGGAGCCATAGGTGACCATGTGACCCAGGTCTAGCCAATGAGATGTAAGGGGAAGTTGGCAAGGGGCTTCTGGAATTTTTCTCTCTGATCAAAGGATAGAGACCTGTGAGGAGAGCACCACTCTCCGTACCCTCAACTAGTCTTGTTCTTCCTTTTTGGAGCACTGTTGGGCAGAATGAGATGGTTTGATCTAATGCTGCCATGTTTGGAGCAGGATTAGCCAGCACAGCCATTGTATAGATCAAGAGAGAGAAAGGACTAATGAATCTCAGTTATCAATCCAGGGACCTGACATCACATGGGTTGCAGAAAGAGCGTCAAGGCACCTCATTTGTAGACTCCTCCTTACTAACAGGAACCTTTGATAAAGACCCTGACTGGATTTTATTCTTTGTGGCCAAATACTTTGTAACAGATACTTAATGTTATCTTATCATAATATTTTACCTTCATGCTATCAAATCAGATCCCTCTCTGGAGCATCAGAAAATAACAACAACAAAAAGGTTATCATTACATTCCTGCTAGGAACTAGCTGTTCTAACCCCCCACACCCCCCGCAGTAGTAAACATCACTACTACTCTGAGTTACATACAGTTACCATTATGTAGACGGGGTACTGGGAATTGAATCCATGGCCTTGACATTAAGCTACGCCTCTAAGTACACGGCTGGGATAGTATTTACATTGTTTTAGGGTTTGATATGTATACCTGTTCCATCTTAATGATTCACCCTACTCATGCCCCCAGTTCACCCTTCTCCTTCTCTGGGTCCCTTTCCCATCTACTAGGCTTTTTTTTTTTTTTTTTTTTTT
>NW_022900928.1:15694831-15715402 GCF_012274545.1 Fukomys damarensis
CGCCAAGTTGCCAAGGTTGGGCTAAAAGTTGCAACTGCCTCAGCCTCCCAAGTGCTGGAATTACAGGTGTGTGCCATCCTACACCTTGGAAAATATAACTATTAGCCTCATTTTATTAATGAAGTAACTGAGGCACAGAGATTAAGTAACTTGCCCATGGTCATAAGTCTTCCAAGTTACTGAACTAGAATTCAAACCACGGCAAGCTGGTTTCAGTGTCCATACACCCAAATACGATGTGCCTATTAGCTACCTGGACAACAAGGGGACATTGGATTTTACATGTTCCACTGGGGCTCAGCCTCCTCCTTCAGAACAGGCTCATCAAACTCCCCACCTTTGTCAAGTCAGAAACCTGGAGTCTCTTTAGACCTGTGCTTCTCTAATCTCCACCATCACGCTTATGATTCTAAGTCTGACCATATTCAAATTGTCCCACTGTCCCTGGCTCACAGTAAATGTTTAGACCGCTGACTGCTATTACCAGGCTCTTCAGGACCCAGATGCTTCTCTTGTCTTGTCTTTTACTTTGCTAAACCCTCCAGCCCACTGAACTTGACTGTTCTACTGGCTCTCCTTGGCCTTTGGAAACACTGTCCTTGCTGTATTGGAGGCTGTATACTATATATTCCCCAATTAATCCTTTTATGTTTGTCCAAGAGTCGTGTCCACCCAGAGGCTTTCTCTGGTTCTCCCACCTGTACAAACTGTTCCCCTAGCATGCTCCAAGGCCCTCCATTTCAGCCTGTGTTATTTATCAATTTAATCGTTTATTTACCCGCTTCTCTCCCATATTAGCCCTATATTCCCAAACTAGGTCTGAGCTCCTCAAGGGTAGGACACAGTATCTCAAACTCAGTCCTTTCCTGTTCTCCAGTCCCTGTCCTTCCTCTGTTCTCTATCTCACTTACTGGTATAGCTAAACTAGAAATTTCCATGTCATCTCTAAATCCCACAAGACAACTTCTACCCCTGAAATGTTTCAATCTGTTCTCTCCTTTCTGTTTCCAAGTGACAACTTGGATGCTTTAAAATGTTGGGCTTGATGGTTACTGCATTTGGAACCTAGTAAGGGCTTTCTGCACAGCTTGGCGGTGGAGCTGCTTGTCTGAAATGTGGTTCAAATTGAACAGAGGCTCTATGGTCATTTGTAGATTGAATATACAAGTTATTCAAGTATTGTAACACATCTGACCTTTTCTACTCACAAATTAGCAGTAAGACCCAAGTTCTGTACTCTAAATAGCGTCTTGACCTAGGGGGACTTCCTAAGGAAAACAATTAAAGAATTGTTCAGTAGACTAGAAAAGCCTTCTTAAAAGGAAGCAGAGAATAAGTCATCAATTAGGCAAGAGATCAATAAAACAAAAATGGGCTGCTATTACAAATAGTCTGTGACTCATGAATATGATCGATACATCGCAAAGATCTAACAAGTATAAAAACATCGTAAGAAGTCTAAAAATACTTAGTTGATGTATTTCATCCATTATCAGGATGCACACATTTTTCGAGATGCTTAACTAGTCCCAGGGAACCTTATAATTACTTTTTGCAATTGCTAAATATTAGAATTTAGGTGAAGGTTATCAAGTGTCCAATTTTTGCAAATATAGTAGTTGGGAAGGCAGAGTGCCCTTGTGAAATATGCCTGAACCAGGGGCAAAGTGACCTGCTACTTTCTGGCTTGGTACCTTTAGAAAGTTGTTTGATCTCTCTGATTCCTCATCTGTAAAATCTGAATAAGAACCCAGGTCTATCTCCTTCACAGAGCTGTGGAGGAACTCAATGAGAGGAAGGATACAAGCTCAATTTAAGCACCAGAAGGGTCTCTTAAAAATACAAGGCATACTTTGCAAAAGGCCAGTCCATCATTAACACGAGCAAGAAAAATTCTATGCTCAGGTGTTAAAAAGCAAAAATAATGATAGTTAAGCTAATTTTTAATATTCTGTAGTTGAATGTTTGGTCTAGAAATAATGCTTTTAATTAAAAGGATAAAATACTTTGACATTGACTTTTAGAATCAATGTGATTCCTATTTTGTTTGGGGGTTCTTCCTATTAAATGAGGTGTTGGAGTTTTTTCTTTTAATGAGTTTAACTTTTTGTGACCTCCATGGCTTTTGACTCAATGAGAATGATTACAAAACAAGGGTATTATCTGGGAACCCCAACCATTGTCACCTGGCACACAGTATGTTCCTTAGTAATCAATACTTCTTCTGTAGAATAAAATTAAATTTCTCAATCTGAATTTAAGAAAATGCAATAGGTGTGAGGAGGGCCGTAGCCAATGGAAATGGTTCTGACGACACCCCTGAATGCACAGGTCTCCCTTGGAATTTCAGCAATCCCTAGGTATCCGTGAAGAGGATCAAAGCTGCTGATCCTGGCAGCAAGAGTCCTGATTGGCGGTCAGGTGCTGCACGTGTGTGTATGTATAGGTCCTGCCAGCCAAACAGAGAAGAGCTGCCTGAATTAAATGAAAAAATGGCACATTATCTTCTGTATGTAAAAGCAATTGTAGGAATTAATGCCAGTCTTCCTGACTTTCCCTGTGTTCATCCCCAAAGGCCTACTAAAATGGTTGTTTTAAAATTCTATTTTGAAGGGATTAATTTTAGATTAAATCTGATATGAGCTATCATTTTGATCAGGAAAAAAGAAAACCTACACTGAGATTTGCTTTAAAGCACTCATTAGCAATAAACGAATAGTATGTTCAATTGGTGACCAATAAAATTTAGAGAAAATACAGCTAACAGCATAGTTTCATGGGCCCGTGCGAGCAAGTTGTGTATTATTTTGATAAAAATGTCTATCTTGATGTATATACTTTTGCCTGCTTGCTGACCTGTTGCTCACACAAAGCTTTCCATCTGACATATCAATATTTCACCAGTTAAATTCTCTCATGGGTTCACACTCACTAAAGTGCACACACCACAGAATCTCCTTAATATTGTGTAAGCTACTTCGTCTCTTGGTGGTTTGGTGAAATGGACTGTCTCGAAAGAGATCGTGTGTGTGTGTGTGTGTGTGTGTGTGTGTGTGTGTGTGTGTGAAAAGCACTTACAATTTAGTGTTCCTGTGAACAGCAGACACTGCTATTATACCACCAGGCCTAGGAAATTCCTGAGGCATCAGCAGCAGGGTATCCGGTGCAGGAAGCTCCTATGTGACCACCACACCTTGCCCCTCCTCTGCCTTTCCCTCCTCTAAAGGACTACAAAAGAGTCAGTCCCAAGATTGATCGACTCAGCCTTAGGGAGTTAACTACCCAACCTGTGTGGCCATCTGCACTGGAACCATGAGAAGGAAAGGGAGTGCTTGTTACTCTCGGGACCCCTCCTAGAGTCCTGGAAGTGTGGACTCGTCCTTGGCATGATGTGCCTGACTCCGCGGAGGCAGATAAAGTCAAGAGCCTGGGAAATGCCTGTGACCTCAAACCCCTGCCACACTGCACAGAGGCAGCACAACTGATCCCAACAAGAGAGGTGGTGAACAGTCAACGTGTGTGCACTGAGACACCGCCAATAGTCTCTTGGTCTTTGGCAGTGCAATGCAAAGTCTTTATTACTGAGCTTAAATTTATCCACAGTTACAAGTGTCAGTCTTTGGGTAGCAATTCGCTAATTACCAAAAATTTCAAGCACATACGGCAATTTCACTTCTGAGTCATCATTTTAATGGACTCATGTAAAACACAGAGGAAAGGCTTTTCTGGATGCTGTGTTTGTGTAGCACCTGAAAATCCATGTGTTAAATGTCAATGTGATATAGTATTAAGAAACGGGGCCCGCAGGAGGGGATTAAATCATGAAAGTGGAGCCCTCATGAATGGGATTAGGGGCTTTATAAAAGTGCTTGAGAGGGTGAGTTTGCCCCCATGTGCCCTTTCAGCCACGTGAGGACACAGCATTCATCCTTTCAGGAGGCTACGGAACAAGGTGCCATCTTGAAATCAGAAAGCAGCCATTAACAGACATGGAACTTACCACTACCTAGATCTTATAGTTCTAACCCACCAAAAATTTAAGAGATAAACTTCTGCTGTTTATAAATTACCCAGTCTATGATACGGTCATGTAGTATATCACAAATTTGCAGCCAGTGATGGGCCACACATATACCAGGGCAGACTCATAAGAGTCTATCATGTAGAGACCCTGTAGCTCATTCACTGATATTCAGGAAAAGATGAAGTCAGAGCCAGGGATTTAGCTCAGTGGCACCATGCCTGCCTCGCAGGCACAAGATCCTGAGTTCATCCCAGGTACCCCCCCCACAAAAAAAAAGGAAAAGAGAGAGAGAGAGAGAGAGAGATCGATCACTTAATGGCACATTTCTCAGTACTGATCTCCATTATCAAGTGATGCCTGACTGGATTTTTCACACCAGCAAAACAGATGAACATACCGGTCCAAGATGTTTCTTCAAGTATCTACACTAATGAAAAACAAGAAGTCATCTCTGAACTACACCTTGGAAGGGAAAGGCTAAGTGGACTGTTATGTGCCCTTTAAAAATGATGTCTGCCCAGAATTCTGTGAAGATTTTATACATATAAAAATGTATATGTTTGTACATATAGGCAACACATATGCTTGCAGAAGGAAAAGAAGGTAACAACAATCTATGTGGTCGTTAATAATATCCAGGCAATGAGACTTTAAATTTCATAAACTTCTTTAACTTTGTAACAGATTTCCACAAGCATGTACTTTTAAAAACATTAGTATGTGTTTGCAGTATATAGTGATTACACTCATTGTGGGGAGTTGGTGCATGTTCAGAACACATCTTAATTCTACTTGTCCTCCCTCCCTCTCTAGATCCCCCAAAGATATATCTCCCTGATTCGTACTATCCATCCTTTCTCTTTTGCTCTCTAAGTTATTTATATTTTGGGTTTCGTGTGATATTTAAGCATGGTGTATTGCACTTCACATTATTGTTTGAAGGTGCATCCATCTTCCTATGAACGAGTCAAATTTGTCCTTCTTTGGGGCAGAGCAGTGCTCTTTTGTGTATAAATACCACATTTGGTGGGGGGTGCTACTGGGGATTGAACTCCAGAGCTTGTGCTTTCAAGGCAAGCAGTGGAACCACTCAGCTAAATCCCCAGCCCCAATACCGTATTTTCTTTATTCAATCATCTGTTGATGGGCATACAGGCTTCTTCTAAGATGCAGCTATTATGAGTTGTGCTGCTCTAAACATGGATATGCATGGATCACTGTAATGCTATTTAACTCTTTGGGGAAGATATCTAGAAGAGAAATAGCTAGGTCAAATGGAATTTCTATTTTTAGTTTTTTTTTTGAATATGAGCATGTACTATTTTAATAATTAAGCTAATACTTTAAAAAACTATTTAAAGAGAAAAGTCACAAAGTTATGTGAGAAAGGCAGGGCTCTGACCTGTCCCTGGGAAATGTTCTCTTAGTGTGTGTCCCTTGGGTTGCGATTGAAGACATGGCTGGTGTCCCCCCATATACTTCCAAAGACACAGCACAAAGGTGCCAACGCCTGACACCCAGACCCCTTACTATCTCCCGTGCACCCACTCAACTCATAGTTCTTCCCCGGGGTCCTAGACATAGCTCAGATGCTTTTCCCACACGCCAGATGTCTCCACCAACTGATCAGAACTGACACCTAAGACAAAACCTGTCATAGTTCCTTGAATCCAAGATGCCATCAAATATAAGAGGCATCGATGATGCAGTAACAGCTTTTCTAATGGAGAAAGTCTCCTATATCTCATGTGCATAACAATGGTAAGGTGCATTGTGACTTCAGAAATGCTAGAATGGTAAACGGGCATTTTGGAAGCTTTGGTATGCTGCCCTTGCCCTTCTTGTCTGTGGTCACCCCTCCTTCCTTTTCCTGCTGATACACTTCCAGGCTTGCTGCCAGTCCACTTCCTTTTAAGAAGCTGCAGCACAGACATAAGTCAGTGGGCTGGGGCTGCTTAATGTACCTGGCTGGAAAGGAAGGAAGATCCAGGATTCAGAAGTCATTGGCACAACACTCAAAAATCAATAGTACTCTTGTACACCAATAATATAATCACCAACAGAGAAATTAGGGAAACCACATCTTTCACAACAGTATAAAGAAAAATGAAGCACTTAGGAATTCACTTAACTAAGGAAGTGAAAGAACTCTACAATGAAAAGTACAGTACTCCGAGAAAAGAGGTCATAGAGATGATCAGAAAATGGAAAAGTATTCCTGTTCATGGACAGGCAGAATGAATGAATATAGTGAAAATGGCCATACTTTCAAAACTGTTATACAGATTTAATGTAATCCCAATCAAAACAGCAATAGCATTCCTTACAGAACTAGAGAAGGTAATGCTAAAATTCTGATGGGACCAAAAGAGACCTAAAATAGCAAAAGCAATTCTGGGCAATAAGACCAAAGCAGGAGACATCACAATCCTAGACTTCAAGTTATAATACAAAGCTATAGTGATAAAAACAGCATGGTGTTGGGGGGGTGTTGTGGATCGATACCAGTGAAACGGAATAGCAGATGCAAAACAATGCCAAGGACATAGTTACCTTATCTTTGACAAAGGGGCCAAACACCTTCAATGGAGGAAAGTTAGATGGTGCCGGGAAAAATGGCTATCCATATGCTAAAGATTGAATCTGGACACAATCTCTCACTATGTGCTAAACTAAAGTAAAAATGGATCAAAATAATCTCCTGGAAGACAGAATACATAAAACTCTTGAAGACTTTCTGAACAAAACCCCAAAGGCACAGGAAATATTACAAAGAATCAGCAACCGGGATCACATCAAATTAAAAGGCTTCAGCACGACAAAGGAAAACCACCAACAGAGTAAAGAGACAACCTACAGAATGGGAAAAAACTTGTGCCAGCTACTCCAACCACAAAAGACTAACATCTAGAACACATAAAGAACTAAAACAAACAAAAAAAAAATCAAACTCCCCAAATTTAAAGACAGGCATCTGAAAAGTATAAACACTACTCAGATGAAGTAAAACAGCAAATAAATACATGAAAAATGCTCATGAAAAAATCGACAGCACTGGCCACTGGAGAAATGCAAATTAAAACAAGACTGAGATTCCATTTCACTCCAGAAAGAATGACTATCACTAAGAAATCCACCAATAACAAATGCTGGTGAGGCTGTGGGGGAAAAGGCACCCTTCTCCCCTGTTGGTGGGAGTGTAAATTGGTACAATCACTATAAAAGCAGTATGGAGATTCCTCAAAAAACCATAGCTAGAGGTTCCATTTGACCCACCTATTCCCCTTCTTTTTTCCAAAAAGAGTTAAAGTTGACATATTATAGTGATCCATGAATACTCATTTATAGCAGCACAGTTCATAATAGCTAAATCTTGGAAGCAACCCAGATGCCATCAGCAGATGAATAAGAAAATGTGATATTCATATATAGTGGAATACTACTCTACACTAAAGAAGGATGGGTGAGGCATTTTTAGATAAATGGATGTCCCTGAAGGCCATAATCTTAAATGAAATAAATCAGACATGTTTAAATATGCATTGTTTCTCTAGTGTGAGAAACCTAAAGTATAAACAAGGATTCAAAGGGAGGACAGACATTAGGAAGTAGGAAGGATTTATCCAAATGGGAAGGGGAACAAGAAATGGTGAAGGGAGGAGGGAAGGGAGGAAAAGGGATTAAAAAGATAATCGAAAAAAATGGTAAAAGAGTTTTTGTAAATGGGATGGAGAAAGAGGATTGGACGGGGGAGGGAAAGGGGACAAAAATTAAAAGAAGAGCCAGGCGTTGTGGTGCATGCCTGTAATCCCAGCACTCGGGAGGCTGAGGCAGGAGGATCGCTGTGAGTTCAAGACCAGCCTGGGCTACATAGTGAGTTCCAGGTCAGTCTCAACTACATAGTGAGACCCTGTCTCAAAAAAACAAACAAAAAAAAAATTAAAAGAAGATGGGTCACATACACCTACACATCCCCTATGATAAATGTGATCATTATAGACTTCAAACATGTAGTAATTTTAAAAAACTGAAAGTCACTGGCAGACAAGGTAGGTCAGAGGCACAAGAGGATGCATGTCTCCCACTGATAGTCTCTTGCCAACATTAATTTCCAGTTTAATTACAATCAGAAGCTTCCAAAGAACCAGCCTTCTCTGGTTACTAAGCTTAATGCCCTGCTTTCTCTTAACCCATAGCAACCGGAAGCAGGCTTTGACCTTCTCTTGTCTACAAAACACTCAAGGGAAGAAACTCTCCACAAACATGGGAATTACTGCTCGTGGGCTTGGGAAGTTAATACCCTGAGTCCGTTCTCTCATCTCTAACACCTTCGTAACACCTTTTCATAGATTGCTTGTGCAGATTAGGACTAAAGAAGACAGCAGAGTTCCCTGTGCTGAGTCTCGTATATACTGTGTATTCAGTAAATGCTGAATGGTGATGAATGCAGGGTAAAACTGTGAAACTATTAATATACCCTCGAAGGTGTGTGCTTGGCTTCCGGGTGGTCTAAATCTGCGAATGCACATAATTTTAAAAATTGACTTGTCCTGGCATTTCAGAACTGTTGCCTACAATCTGTCTTTCCTAAGAATGAGTATGTGAAATTCTCTTAAAAATGTGATAGTGAACTAGATTTCCCCTAGTTGGGTCAACTGGTTGCTCAGGAGGCAGGTTTTTAAAAAATAGTAGGAAGACAGCCTGAGCAAAATTCCAGCAGATTCCAAAATGAAATCTGAGCTGAATGCACTACAGGAAGGTCTCACTCAATATCCAGGTAACACGGTAAATGGAACTTTTGGCAACTGCAGCTACAAACCCATCAGTGAGTCAGAGAATATGGGGAAACAATAGTCAAAAAGCCCTTCCTCCTCTCCTTTTTTTTTCTTCAAAAATAGCCAAATTGGATTAATTTGCTGTCTTACTCAGAGAGTGGCTCTAAAATGACTAATTACCTCTCCTTTGGTAACAGAATCAGATTTTCTATTCTAGAACCCCAAATGGGGATAAAACCTGGCCAAACAAAAGGAGACTGATGTGGCTTAGTTTTCCTGATCTGTGTCCCACGCCCACCCTTCTGACAAACAGAAGACTGAACAGGGGTTGGAAGAATTTTGTCGGGGTAGATAGCAAAGAACTCCACCCAGCAACCTGCCTCAGTATCTCAGGAGCTGTTAGCTTTCGTGGGGCTTCTGGCACGGCCTGCATCTTCTCCTGAAGAAGGAGCAAGAACCTGGACACAGGCAGAGTGAGCTGCATTAGCCATGTGGGAAGTGACCTGCGGAAGTCGGGGTTGCAGCCGGAAACACACCCCCAGGGAGGAGATGGAAGAAATGTCGGAGCACAGTCAGTGAACCCCATTTTGTGCAGTGACGAGTGACACCTCATCAGGAAGGCTGGATATGGGCCAGGGATTTAGCTCAGTGGTTCTGCCACCTGCCTCACAAGTGCAAGGTTCCAAGTTTGATCCCCGGTACCAAAACAAACTTAAGAATTAAAAAAAAAAAAAAAATCTAAGAAAGGCTGGATATGTAAGTAGACAGATTTAATATTGTCACTAAGGAAAAGGGCATGAAATGTAGCCATCCATTTTGTTCAAATAAACATTTTTTAACTACCCAAAACCAACTTTTGTGCTGGGCCCTAGGGACCGACAATGAGAACATACTCTGCCCTCTAGGGGCTTCTTGTTGAAGGAGGAGGCAGGAGGAACAAAGAAAAGGGAAATTTTCCCCAAGACAGAGGAAGCCTGTGGAGCTGGGGTGGAGGAGGGAGGACAGGAACAGCTTCACAGAGAAATTGGCTTTAAGTAAATCTTAAAATGGGTCTGTCAGGCCAACAGCCAGTTGCTAGGACAACAGCTAGATTAGCTAATCTGGCCAATCACTGCTCTGACTTGGAGGACTTGGAGTTTGTGAATGAGGCATGCGAAGGAAAGGCCTCCTTCCCAGCACGTGGGGTAAATGTAGTTTTGTACATCTCCACGGGGAGAAAATGCTTAGCGCAACTAAGCCACCCCAGGAGGGACTGGGTAGTAATCTCACCATGGTCAAAGCCAATCCCCACTGGGGGCACGGGAACCACTACCGTGGCACTGTGCCAGCCTCTCCGCCTTGGACCTGTGCCTCAGGATGGGCGTTGGGACAGGAGGTACTGCTTACCAGGGCTCAGTCATCTTGGGCTGGGTTCACTGCCCTGACATGACCAGTTACCCGGCACAGGGCTGTGCCTACTCAGTGCTGGCCTCTGGATGCCGCCCAGGAAGCCCTGATGGCACCAGCCACTTCCTCCTGGGCCCAACGAAGCTTTCGTGGCCAGGGCTTCGTCCGTGTGAGGCAGTGGGTGCCTTACCACGGCCTGTTCTCTACTGCTCCCCTGCCAGACTCTAAGCTCTTCCCACACACTATGCATTGCTGCTCTCACACTCATCCTTCAAGGATGTCTTTATTAGTGCCATTTTATGCTTGGGGAAATTGAGGTTTAAAGAGTTTCCCAGGTCATCTGGTTCATAAGAGGTAGAGCCAGGAATCCCGCCCTGGGATATGTATCCAAAGCACATACTCCTTTGTTGTTTCCTCTTCCTCCTCTTATCTTTTTCACTACTGGGGATTGGACATGGGGCTTGGTGTATGTGAGGTAAGCATTCTACCACTGAGCTCCACCCCAGTCTTTTGAGACAGGGTCTTGCTGAGTTGCCCAGGCTGATCTCGAACTCACAATCCTCCCGCTTCAGCCTAAGTAGCCTTCCTTTGTTCTTTATGGTCCCTCTCACCTCCAGGCCTCTACAAGCACCTCTCTCCCTTCTTCATCCTCCTCCTCTCCCTACCTCTCATCTGTCCATCAGACAGACTCTCACTTAGATGTGCTCTGCTTGAGGTCTTCCCTCACTCCTCACACACCTGCAGCAGCCATTGTTCCTCTACCTTGCTGCTAGGTTCTACTTAGTTGTTTAGTTTTCTGTTGCCCTAGGAGGCCTCAAGCCCGAGCCTAATGGGGGGCAGAAGCAGCCCACAACTCTTCTTCACTGTTTCACCTACCCTATACCACCCAGGGGGAGACTGAGAGAGATAGTGAGCTCTGGGGACTGCCAGTCCTGAACTCCTGGTTTCAAAGGAGTCAGTCCTGGGTCTGATTTAGGACAAGGTTGGTATACATGAGGGTCCCCTTTAGGGAGGGCAGGTCACCGAAGGCACAGATCAGGGGTGATGTTTGATTTCAGGCGGAATGACAATTTGTGATCCAGGTGTAACACGTGGGAGGTACACAGAGTTCGTCCCCCAAGAGAGGGCCAGAAACACCCTGTACAGCTTCTCCGTACCTGTACGCTTCTTGGTTTCACTCGCTAACGCAGGCTTGTCTCCTCAGAGGCAGGCTGGACCCCAATGTGGAGGGGACCCAGGAAGGTGTGGGGCTGGGCCCCTTCCCCCAGAACCCTTTAGCAGCTGGGAAGTGGAGCTGCAAGCCCTCTCTTCAGATGCGTAGTGGCTGTCACATGGGATGCGGCAAGACTTACACTGGAGAGTGGAAGCCATGGGGCAAGCAAGAAAATTTTGCAACACAATAAAAGGAAATGTTCTAATTTCACAGCTGTGGAAAGGGGGACTATGAGGTGGATGCCTGGACAGCATGCTGTCATATTTTGGTTTTCACCCATGATTTCTGCCTTATCACTCCCACACCCCTTACTACTTCCTAAGTGACTGGAATGATGTTGGGGAGCTTTAGACCTCAGAAGCAGCTCAGCAAGCAAGATTCCCCTCTCTCTTGCCGTTCTTTACCTTCTCCTTTTTCTCCCAAGGCTGGCCATAAATTGATGATTTCTCTTCCTGAAGGCAAGCTTAGAAACTAGAAATAAAATCTTCCCCTGAGCTTTTTGGAGCTGGCCATAATAACCCACTGTGTGGATTGCACCCTTCTGCCACACTTACGCAGGGGAGTGCCCATAAACCCAAAAGGACAGGGCTTGGAGCTTCTGGACAGCTGCACACACGGAGGCTGCAGGAAGGTGAACAAGAGCTCGTCCATGCACCAGAGGGTGGCACCCCAACTCCATGGGGAGGGAAGATCCTGGACTCGGGACCCTTCCAGATCTCGCTCTAGGTGTCTCTCTGTCTGCATGTTTATTTGTATGCTGCAGATCTGCTTTCTAAAAAACCAGTAACCGTGATTCCCTGAATTCCACGAGCAGCTCTAGAAAATAAATCGGGGGACTCATGGGAATCCCAACTTCTAGCCACTTCGTAGTTCTTGAGCCCCAGACTTGCAACTGATGATGGAAATGGAAACAAGCTTGGAGGCTGAGTCCTGTACCCATGGGGCCCGACAGCATCTCCAGGTAGACAGAGCCAGTTTAATTGGATTAGGAAACACCTGGCTGAAGGGATTGCTGGGAGGGAAAACCCCCACATGTTCTGAGATCACAAAAGCGATCTGTGTTGTGAGCACAGAGTAACAGAAACTGAGCTTGACCTGACTCTTTCCTCTGTGTTTTCAGAGTACCAGATCAGGAAGGGCCTTGTAAAGAAATCCACGTAAAGGAGTTTGTACTGATGTGAGAACAACAGGAAGTTATGATGGTTTTTCAACCAGAGGGATGGAAAATGAGAAGGAAAAGAGGGGAGACCTGCTGGGAGGCCATGGCAAAAACCCGTGAGTGGAATGAAAGCCCCTTAAAATAGAGAAATAGCCAGGAACAGGCTTCTGAAGTTGGAAAAACTACTAAAATACACACAAAATGTTGGGTCTAAATGCATTTTTCTGATGAGATGGTAGGCAGCTTTTCTTAGAGTCTGAGAAGAAAAACCACACAGTACTTCGCCCCGCCATTGCCTTAAAAATCATCCAACATCTGTGGTGGGTCATAGTCAGAAGTCACAAAGACCAAAATTTGCTAAAATTTGAGTGACGAATGAAAACTCAGACAGAAATCTGGTTTTCATTGGAGTCTGAAGTTGTTTCTTCTGAGCGTTTATGACTGAATTCAAATCCACACAAATAAAGAGGGCTGAGACATGCTCGGGGCCGTGTGTGCTGCTCAGTCAGCTGTCCCGGAGTCACACTGTATGACAACCTCTTGCTCCTGCGCTGCACTGACCAACCCCACTGATTAGGGGAAGATGACTGATTCCGAGGGGCTTCCCAATAAAAAGAAGCGGGGAGGGAACGAGGTACGGCAAACGCGATTCCTTAAACCTAAGATCCTACTAACATTCCATTTACAGAGGGCATTGTATCTCCCCCTGGCTGGTCCAGCTTCATCTACAGTGGACAGGAATGCCGAAGGCCGGCAGTAACATGTCTTCAAGGCCTGGACGGTGACGCTAGAGCAGAATGAGGCAGTGTGTTTTCACAGGAGGAGCACAGGGCACAGGCTGGGAACCCAACTTTCTGCTGCACCCAGAAAAGAACGATCATTGTACCTGTCTTCCCTGGCTCAGAGTTTGTGTTGCCAGGAAAAGATAGGCAAGCTACTGACAGGTGGATTTACACTGACGGCGGTGTGCATTTCCCTGTGCACGTGTTTGTGTGCACCTGCAGGCGTACAGACCTAGACACACTTCACTGTGCGGGGTACGTGCTTGCCCTAGGACAGCAAGAGCTTCTTCCTTCCGAAAAGCATAACTCTTCTTATTCTCCCCAAATCCTCATTGGACCCCTCGGGCTTCCCTTTGCCTTCACGTAGCCTCACCTCTGCCATCCTGTCGCTTCCTTCCAGCCCACGCTTACCTGTCCATATTGTCTGTCATGTCTTTGCCTCTCCTTTGCTAAAAAAAAAAAAAAAAATCCCATCCTCTTCTCCTCTCTCATCAGGAATCTTCAACTTTCCCATCTATCATGGTTCCACCAACCTAAGCATAGGCAACTATCTGAACTCTGTGCCGGGTTCCCACTCCGGATCCCAACCTCGAGTGAACCTCTCCAGCTGAATCAGACTGCCGGGGACTGCAGAGTGGGTGGCTGGTGGGGAAGTGGGACGAATTCCTAGATACAACTTCTGGGAGGTGTGCAGCTCTGACGTGGGCAGAGGCACGAGGCGGAGCGTGAGTAGACACGGTCGTGGCACGTTATTGCTAATGGCTGGTTGGTATTGGAGGCCTTGCTTTCCTTGCCAGCCTAGACCCCTGCTTCACTTTCTCAACTGTGGCCTGGTCCTCTGTCCCCTTGGCTGATGTCTGTGCCTTCCTGTCTTCTCCTGTACTGCCGGATTTTTGAGCCTATTGATCTGGTTTTTAAGTCTAGGGCTCTCACCCTAGGAATTCAAATTCTCTTTGAAGGTCTCTCTGGCCTTAGGAAGTGACCCTTCCATCCATCTCCCACAGACTCCCTCCTGCCCTCGTCCTCACCCCTGCCCTCTCTCCTCTGCTCTCTGCAGGTTGGCTTGTCTCTGCCTACTTGAAAAATATTTGTTGAGCATGAGCATGTTCCAGGCCAGGGCTGATCAGTATGTCTAGAAGTTTCTTTTTTCTTTGGTACCAGGGATCGAACTTGGGTCCTTGCACTGGCGAGGCAGGCGCCGGAACCACTGAGCTAAATCCCCTAGATGTTTCTTAAAAGGTGACTGCGAGGCACTTCTGTCAGATCACATGGGTCCTCATCCCCAACTCATCTCCTCAGGAGCACAGAAGCAAATGCTCCAGGCCCAGGCCCCAGAGAGTCGCATTACAAATGAGAACCCAGGAGATCCTGGTGTTCACTACAATTTGAAAAACGCTTCGGGATTATCTTTGATTAAACCTTGCTTTCCTCTTTTATGGTCAATTAATAATAAGATAGCAGTATCATTTATTGATCACTTAGTGTGAGACAATTACTGTGATAGCCTTTTAGATTTGTTTCATCTGATCTTCAAATAGTCTTCTACGCTTTTCTGTGTCTGCTATTCTCATTAACGTGTACGTTACATGTTTTGTAATTTCTCCAGTCTTAGATGCTCTTTTTAGGTTTTGTTTCACCACTCTGTCTGTTGGTTTGGAAAGTTCTGACATATCTTTGATCTCTCTAATCCTTTCCTAAGTTGTATACAGTCAGCTGGTAAGACCTTTCAAGGGTCTGTTCATGTCTGTGTTTTTTACCTCAAATATTTCATTTTGGTTCTTTCTAGAGTTCCAAACTGTTTACATTACCATCTGTTCTTACATGCTGTCCACTTTTTCTATTAGATCCTTACCACATAAATCTTGGTTATTATAAATTCCTAGTCTGTTAACTCCCAAATCTCTGCCACGTCTGATGTGGTTCTCTGTCGTTTCAGGCTATGGGAAAGTTTTTTATTTGCCATTATATGTTTCAGCACACCTTGCAATTTTTAATGAAAGTCAGGCATTATATATAGGGTCTGAGACAAATGGATCTTTGGTGTGAGGGTTTATGTTTCCCTGGCAAGAAGTTAGGCTGTGTTTAAAGTTTGCTGTAGCTGTAGATGTAGGAGGCTTCAATTTCTTCTAGAAGAGTCCTTTTTGTCTCTGATGGTGTCTGATTTTCTCTAGAAACTCTTAAGTAGCATTTGTGCCATGCAGCTCTCTTAGTTGTAATCTGTAGCTCTTATACTAGAGGCCTGTTGATGTGGTAAAGTGTTAGGAAAAGAAACATTCTGCTATCTTACGATTACTCTGTTTTTCCTGGGCTTCAGGAGAGTTTCTTAGCCTTTGACTTTTTTTCCCTCTTTCCCCCTACATGAGCCAGGCAGGGTACAGGGGGATGGAGCTGACTCACTGCCTTTCCTCCAGGACAGATAAGGCTCTGCAGTTTCCCTTGAGGGGAGACCTTTGTTGTCAAGAACTGTCTGGGCAGATTTCTAAATGATTTTCCTCCTCATGCCTGAAGCAGGAGATTTCTCTCTGACCTTCACAGTGAGAACCTGGAAGGGGGTTCCTGGAAGTAAAATTCACAACACTGTGGGGAAACCTCTAAGCCTGGGCGGCCAGAAGTCTCTCTCTCAACTACTCCACCCTCTGCCTGGAGCTATGCACCAACTACCACTGCTGGGTCCCCACCAGTTACTGTTTCCAGCAGCGTCTGCTCCTGACAAACTGATTCCTGTGGTTCACCCCTCTCTCCACATCCTGTTTTGTTTGCCCTGTGCTGTGAGTCAGATATGGTCTGAGTGTGTCCCCTACGGGGTCATGAGGTACAAGCTTGGTCCCCAACATCGTGGAAACTTTAAAAGATGGAGCCTCATGGGAGTTGTTTGGGTCCTCACGGTTGCTGCCCTAGGAGGAGACGAAGGTAGTTCTTGGGCGAACCGAAGTTATTCTCCTGAGAGGGAGGCCCTTCCTTGCTGGCTTCCTGCCTTGCCCTGTGATCCCCGCCCCCTTCCTTGTGAAGCCCTTCTAGTATTTCACTGCGGTGACAAAAACAGGTGAATATACCCCAGCCTCAATTCTGTGATTCTAATTAGAGGTGCTGATGTTTGATTTTTCAACTTTTTTCCTTTAAGGACCTCTACATTCTTCACATGTCAGGAGGGAAACTGGAAGTCCTCGTCCTATCTTTACAACTCTATTCCAAATAGACCAGGAAATGGAAGCTCAGCATTTTAAATTAAATGGCATAATCTTATGCAGTCAGGAGGGTGTGGGGGCCATGTTGTCACTAAAATGATAAGATTCCATTGGGATTCAAGTAAAGATCTTTACTAGGGCTCCGGAAGAGTTATACAAGCACAGGCTGCTTTGGAAAGAGGTCAGCAGGTAGGTGTAGGGGGATAGGTGTGTGGACATGTGTGTGATCACGCAATGCATTTTGTGTGTGTCTTCATATTACTGCCTGTGAAGAAGCCCAGGGTGTCAGCTGACTTTAGGAAGGGGATAGGCTGAACATGGTTGCCAGATCCTTGATTTTGCCATAAAGTCAGTCTTTTCATTGTCAACAACCAACCTGTTTCTTAGGCTGATTTCAAACAGGCGCACCTAGTAGGCTGGCAGTTTTTTATTGTGATAGTGCTGAACAGATACAAAATTATCATTTGCCCACACCCTTGAGCTCACACCTCTGTGAGGAGAGACGATCACTGAGCAAGCAAGCCCACAACACGTCAAGCGACGTTAAGATAAACGAACAAAACGAAAGCCAGAAAAAAATGTGACTAAGAATCCTGGGGAAGGGCTGGGGATTTAGCTCAGTGGTTCTACCACCTGCCTGGCAAGTGTAAGGACCCGAGTTCAATCCCAGTATAAAAAAATAACAAATAAAATAAAATAAAATAAAGAAAATACTGGGGATGTTGTTTTATAAAATACAATCAGAAACAGACTCTGATGAAAACGACATTTGAGCAGAAACCTGAAAGGAGTGAAGGAGCTGGGCTTGTAGCTATCTGGGTAAAGATATTCCAAGTAGGGGAAGGAGGAAATACAGTCTTTGAAGCATGCATGGGGGAGAGATGCAAGCTCCCTTGTTCTGTAGATGACTTGACGGCTGGAAGACAGTGATCAATCATGTGGAATGAAAGATGCCAAATCCAGAAGGACCTTGACATGGCGGAGGCACGGACCGTGTTGAATAGTTAATCAGTACAAACATCTAAGGTCTGGAACTTTACTCTAAGGAGGTAGCTGCCTAAGAGCAGGACTTGTCACATCTGGTGGAATGACTACAGCAGATGTGCTGACTTCCTCCAGCCAACGCCCTGGCCTCCTGAACCCGAGGGACATAGGACCTCAGGGGCCAGTATGGGTCATCCGGAGAGACAGTTCTGGACCCAAAATTGGGGAGGGCAGTCAGGAGTCAAGACATGAAACCTGATAAGGTCAACACTCTCTAAGTGTAAGCTCTGGGTCAATCTCCTACTCAAACTCCTTGTACAGGTGCAGTGGAAAGCGACCTAACAATCTATATGACAGCTTAAAAATACTGTGATCCAGAAACTTGGGATGTTGTGCCCCGGAAATGACCAGATATTTATGAACACCATGTCCATAAGGGCAGGGATTCTTTGGTGGTTGTTGCATTTCTGGCCATATCCTCAGAGCCTACGACACACTTGGTACATAGTAGGGCTTGCTTATGTATTCACAGAGAAATGGAATAAATGAAGAGGCTTGTGTTTATGAAATGTGCACTGCTAAATTAATTATAATATTAAAAGGTGCTTAAATACTCTACAATGGGCTGTCGTTCCTGTAAATAATGGCCAGACCTCTCTTTGAATTTAATTCTATTTGAAAAGAGCAAACACGATGCCTTCACGTGTTTGCAAACGCAGGATTCAGTCCTGCACCATCGGAACAGAGATGCATCACTTTCGTATTAAAGACGCAGGTATCGCGTGACCACACAGTGAACTACGGGCACTCTTTAAAAGAACTTAATACATAAACAGTAAGAGTTCTCTGGGCAGTAAAATGTTATATATTGCTGCTGAACAATTCTGCCACAGATTTGAAAATGGTTTCCAGACCTTTGGAAAACAGACGTGGAAACAGTGCTAGTTCCCATGCAGGGAAGTAGGAGACCAGCTAATGCCAGCACACAAGTGGAAGGGCCAGAAATTCCAGTGCAGTCAGCCGTCAGTTTGGAAGACACTTATCTGCTGGCCTGTGTGCCAGGCGTGGATGAAGCCATGGGAATCAGAGGTGGCCACAGTCCCGCTTTGGCCTCTCTGCCAAGTTTTGTAGGGGAAGCGGGTTTATAACACATCAGTGTGAAGAGCTCGGTCAAAGAGATGAGCTGGAGAGGTCGGAGAAGGGCAGGAAGCACTGATTGTATGGACGATCAGCGAAAGATACAGGGTGAAGATCGGGAGGGTGGTGAGTCTGAAATGAAATATCTGGTGTGGTCCTTGGGAAGACGTGAGAAAGGATTTTAGGGGAGCAAGAGGTTGATTTCTGTCTTTGTCTCTCTGACACTTCTGCCCCTTGGAACCAACCATAAGATACACAATAGAGAAGATGAAACAAACCTCAGATGTTTCTTCTTTCACTGCCACTTTCTGGCTCCACGCCTCCCATCAAATCTCTGGTGTCCTTGCTGTTCCTTTGCCTATAAATGGGGATAGCAGTGCCTACCTCATGGAAGGGAGCCATACCCAGGTGTTAATAGTGTTCTTCTATAGGTTATAAAGGGATATGTTTTTCTTTCTTCTTTATCCTTCTCTGTCTTTTCCATTGCAAAACACAGGTGTGTTCTGTGGCAGGAGTGCCCCTGAAGTCTCATTAGGCTTGTGGTTCTCACCCTCAGAGCTTGCTTGGGAGGAAAGCTACTCTTCATCTGGGCACTCACGCAGCCAGGCAAGTACGCTACCACTGAGCTATACCCCACCCCTGCTTATTCTTCTTGCTAATGATTTGCACTGGGCAATTTTCAGAAAGATAACTAAGTGTCAAGCAAGAGGGATTGATATTGCTTTTGAAATATGTCAGTTCGTTAGTTCCTTCAGCTTCACGGCTCCATAGAGGCGTTTCACATTGTGTGAGCTCCTGAAGAGAAGGACCAGGCCTAGCATGCCATTTACCCTCTGATTCATTTATTTTTTTTCCTGAAAACTTTTACTGTACCCTTGTGCCCTTATGAGCCTCTGTTTGCACATCCAAGAAGATACAGGGAAATGTTAAACCATGGCACGTCTTCAAGTTTAGTGAGCACAGAGTAGAGTGGCCTTCACATCTAACCTTCCCTTTCAGCCCTGTCCAATGGCAAACTTTCCCCTAAGAGATAGCTCAAAAATTATCATCTCAGGGGCCAGGGATGTAGCTCAGTGGCACCACACCTGCGTGGCAAGCGCAAGGTCCTGAGTTTGATCCCTGGTACCGTCCGTAAGAAAAAAATATCATCATCTCTACAAGCAATGATCAATGAATAAAGGTAAACCGACATGAAAAATAATAATCACTATAAATGTTCTCCGTCCCCTCCAAATCTGCATCTACTCCCATTTGCAGTCAGTAATTGTTTTCTTCTTTGCACACATACAGCAGGTTGCAGCATAGTTCGTCTGTGAAACTCTCTTTAACTGTACGTCACATGTAAGATAGTGTTTCCCTGCCATAGACATACGAGGCCACCCCACTCTAAGGAAATAAATACCTTGGTTCTCCTATAACCTATTTATGGTTTGCCAGTGCACAGAACATACTAGGGTTAACCTTCTAACACGAGCGACCACATCTTATTTATTCATCTCTCTGTGCTCAGAACCTAGTACCATTTACTGCATTTCACATTCCTGGTGATCGATGCATTAATTCACTTCGACAGGTGTTTACTGAGAGTTCACCATACACCACACACAATACTGGCTGTTACAAATCCATGATGAGCAAAATATTAAACAAATCATCCTACAAAAAGCCATTATACAGTGCAATGACCACCCCAAAAGAAAAATGTATTAATGAACAAATGAAAGAATGCATTTTAAATTTTAATAGTTCATTCTCTAGGAATGTGTACTCTACAAAAAATGAAAGGGAGTACTATGGGCTCTCTCCAAATGGATTAAGAATCCCAGAAGTGAGTTGTGGCAGTGTACACCTGTAATCTCAGCACTCCGGGAGGATGAGGCAGGAGGATCACAACTTCAAGCAAAAAAAAAAAAAAAAAAAAAAAAA
>NW_022900928.1:15715606-15742444 GCF_012274545.1 Fukomys damarensis
AAAAAAAAAAAAAAAAAAAGTAAGATCCTACCTCAAAAGAAATGTAGCTCAGCGTGAAGGCTCTGGGTTCAATCCCAAGAATCGTGAAAGAAAATCTAACTCCTGTGTCTCTGGATGCCTGCTCCAGGATGCAACCTGAGATCTCATTAGTTTCCTATCGCAAGGACAACTCAGTCTGAACTCATACGTAACTAAAGTTTCTAGGGTTACTTTTGTTACTGTTGTTTGTTATAGGTGCTGCTCTCTTTTACTTGAGCAATTGGTCGCATGGATCACAGTAGGTGACACACTGTGTTTCCCATGAGCTTTCATTTTGCTATATTTGGTCCCTCGATTTAGCTTTCTCAAAGCCTGTGATGCCCAGACCTGATCTCAGAGCAGTTTTCCTCAGTCAGCAGGTGCTGCTACTGTGATGGAACGCACATACTTAGGTGGCTGAAAGAGTACTGAGAGAAATTTGTGGGAGGAAAGGGATCACCTTAGCAATACACATCCAAACTACACATATGCCAGGCCAGGGATTTAGCTCAGTGGTGCCACTGCCTGCCTCGCAAGCACAAGGTCCTGAGTTCAATCCCCAGTACTGGGAAAAAAACAAAAAACAAAAAAAAAACACAAATATGTCCATAGCCTATTTGTATGCACACATCCAGAAATCTATCCTAGCAAATGAATACCAAATATGCAAATGTTGTATCTAAGAAATTCTTTTTCCTCCACTATTTTTAAGAATGATTAACCAGTGAAACATCCAACTCTCTTACAAGGGGTAATAGAAATAAAGTGTTTGTAAATGGGGAGGAGAGGAGGGGGTGAAGGGAGGGCGGGACAAGGGGAAAAAATGAGAACCAAGACCTGTCATGTAAAGGTACAAGATCCCAATAATAAATGTAAATGTACTGTATACCTAGAATGTACCAAGAAATTCAATGAGGAAAGAAAATAAAGACATCTGAGGATGAGCTTCAAAAAAAAAAGAAACTCAGCATTCCTGAGGGAAGAGAGCTTGAGATAGCATTTGATTATTAGAAGTATCAAAAACATGTTTAGGTTCCAACGTGTCTCAAAACCCATTTGATGCTAATAAACATTTATTGGTAATGAAGGGAATTACACAAATAATTTTTAAATAGGCAGTTAAGAAAACAGAAGGATTAGTTATTGGGATAGTTCTTTGTATGGTATTTATGGTGCACTTCTGAGGCAAACATTTTTTTAATAAGCCTGTCTCTGGATGACAGTTCAAACTCGTTGATGTTTATGGGCCTTAAATTAAAAATACAGTAAAGCAATGGTATTACAAATTATCAGCTTGAGTTTTAGCAGAAATTCTGCATTTAAAATTCTGTCAGTAACAAGGGCCGGGAATGTAGCTCATTGGCATTTTGCCTGCCTTGCAAGTTGCAAGGTCCTGAGTTTGATCCCCAGTTATCAGAAAAAAAAAATCTATCAATAACCCAAAAATTGTATGAGAGACTAATATTAGACAAGAGGAAGGCAGGAGGGAAAGGGGGAGGGAATGTAAGAGGGAGGTACGAGGGGCATGGATATGACCAAAACCCATTTGATACATTGAAATACCCCCCCAAAACTGTGAACCTGGGGTTTGGGCAGGGAACTGGTGGGGGAAGGTTAAAGTAGGTAATGCGCTTAGACAAATCTGCCAGCATCAAACCCATTACTCTATGAACTGACGTGCAGGCTGAACTGTGGGGGAATCCTGTCAAGTACTGAAGTGCCAGCCTATTCTGTGCTGGGCGTTTTTGCTGCTGGCTGTGGGGAAAGAGATAAGACACAATCCCTGTCTTGTGGAGGTTATGGTTCAGTGGAGGGGCCAGAGCCACACAAGTCAGTAGGCAAAATAGAGAGTGTGTCAGGAGGCAATAAATGCAATGGAAAAATAAGTGAGGGAAGAAGGGGCAGCAGGTGAAAGTTTAAGGAGAGTGAGCAGAGCACGTGTCCCCCGGAAAACTTCTGAGCAGTCCTGAAGGAGGTGAGAGGCGCAGCTGGCAGGACCACCACAGTACCACAGCCCAGGGCACATTTGAGTAAACTGAATGGTAAGGACTGGTGGGTTACTTCTGTGTGGTCAGTATAGTCTCTGAATTCCTTGTCACTTTCAATTAACCATGAGCACACCCAGATAGCTCTTGAAAGAGAGATTCCGTGTCTCTTCCCTCTTGGCAGCCAACCGTGCCAGGGCTGCTCACCAGAACCCTGAGGCTATGGCCCAGCCCCATGGGCACCTGCGGGGTGGTGACATTATAACCCTTGCTCTCCCAGGTACAGGGAAGCCCACTGGCCCTGCCCCCTTTAAAGCTAAGGAAATGCTGAGATGATTTTAGTTTGCTTTTGTTGCATTTCTGTTTGGTGAGTGGGTAAAGGAACATAACCCAATTCTGAGTCCTTCCAAGAGCTAACAATATAATCTTTATGTAGAGGTTAAAAGTACTATAATTTTGTTATAGTGCTCAGAACTGTCATATTTGGGGGGTGTTAACTGAAGAGGTATGTATTTTGTTAAATTTTTTGTTATTATTACAATGGCATTTGTAGTTTGTCTGCTCCTGTTCTAGCAGATGACTTTTAACTTTCACCCCCTGCAATAAACTCTAACGTAAGGATTAAGTATAAGGAGCACACATAAGCTCACCGAGGAGACGGCTGTTTCTCTCATCGCTGCACCCCAGCTCCCCAACTCAGTGTCTGGCCCATGGAGGCCCTCGGTGCTGCTGAACGAACGAACGTCTCCAAAGCTTTGGTGCAGAGAAGACCGGGAAGGGACAGGTGTAGGGGCCACAATGCTTAGGAACAGGAAGGCTAAGAAGCGGACCTGGGCTATTATCCCTCCCCAACTCAGCTCTGGGAGGATGGGAACCAAGTGAAATGTGCATTTTCAATGGCACAAGGGCAAGGCAGGGAAGAGAAAATGAAGGGTGAGAAGAAAACTGGCAGCCGAGTGTGCGGTGCACCCCAGCACGCTGAGAGGCTGGGGCAGAAGGCCTGCAAGTTTGAGCCAAGCCTGGGCAACTCAGCCACATCTCTACTCAAAGTGAAAAGTTTACAAGGAGAGCAGGGGTTCGCTCCATACTAAGGTCCTGGGTTCCATCCCCAGTAGCACAAAACAAAAAGGAAAAACTTGTCACATACTGTGGACCCTTGAGATCCTAGGTTGTTTCAGTGAATTTAACCTCTTGGAGCTCAGTTTCATCATCGGAAAAAATGGGGGTGGCGGCACCAACTTCACAACACTGACACGGCAATAAGGAGGGTGAAGTGTGTGATGCAGCAGGCACAGAAAATGCTATGTTGAAAAGCCTCAGTGGACCCTCATTTTCTCACCAAGAGGCAGTATAGACACTGACAGGCAGTGTAGGTGGTGTTCTGAGCAGGGGCCCAGGGCTGGACTGCTGGGTTTGAAGCCTATTCATCACTTAGAGCTCGGTGGGGTGGTTTTAGGAAAGTTACTTTTGTTCTGAACCATAAGTTCCTCCGTTGTAAAAAACAAGAGAACAGTGCTTACCTCGCCATGCTGCTCTGAGGATTAAACCAGCTAATGAGCAGTACCCAGTACTCTCAGAACAGTACCCAGCACCCAGCACCAAGGAAGCGTTAGGCACCACCATCATCATCACTCCCTGGTCCACCCGCTGCCACCCCCTCAGCGTGGAATCATAAGGACAAGGAGAGGAGCAGACAGGTGCATGGCAGGATGGCAGAGGGCCTGGAGGCAGATGGCTGGTCTGTGTCTCATCACTGTCTGAGTTCCCAATACCAAGCAGGCACAAGATTTGCCTGGATGTTTGCTAAATCACAGGTTGCAGGTTTCACCCTAATGGTGTCTGATTCAGCACATCTGAGGGGGCTGAGGTTTACATGTCCAACAATTCCCAGGTGGCCCTGATGCCCCTGATGAGAGCACACTCTGAGAATCACACAACAAGCAGATGCTGGGCTGGGCGCAATGGTGTTGTGTGCGCCTATTATCCAGCACTTGCAAGGACGAAGCAGGAGGGACCCAAGTTCAAGCTCAGTCTGGGCTACATGGTGAGACACCGTCTCAAAATAAAAAAATAAATAAACAACAAAACAAAAACACCACCACTAAGAACAGATGTCAGAAGCTCCAAGAGAAAGAGTCATGAAAGCATAGGAGCCTTGAAACCATCCCAGACAGGACAGAGTTCTAGAAATGACCAGAAAGAGCAATTTGCTCATTCATTTATTCAGCAAATATTAACTGGCTCCCTACCAGGAGCAGTGCCCCGTATTCATCTGTCAGTGGCAAGGATAGGAATTAAGCTGATTAGAAACACTGAGTTAAGAAGACTAATGATTTACTAAATTAAACTGCAGCAGCATCCTAGAAAGCAGCAGTGTCTCGCTAGGCCTGGCATGAAGCATCATGTGTTTGATTGTGATAGAATACACCTATCCCTGAAACAAAATTTACCATTAAATATACAGTTCCTGGCAGTAAATACACTCACACTGCTGTGTAATTATCACCACCGTTCATTGCCAGAACTTTTCTCATCTTCCCAAACTGAGAGTCTCTGCTCACTAAACAAGAACTCCCTGGTTCTGCTTTCCCGTGGTCCTGCTTTCCCCTGGTCACTACCATTCCATTTTCTATCCCTGTGAATGTTTGACTACTTAGGTACCTCAGATGAGTGGACTGTTGTTTTGTGACTGGCTCATTTCACTTAACATGATGCCTTCCAGGACCATCTATGTTGTAGCAAGCATGACACTTCTCTTTCATTTAAGGCTCAATAAATATCCCAATTGCATATGAGCCCTATTTTGTTTATCAGTGACATTTGGGTTGTTTCCATCTTTTGTGAGTAGTGGTGCCAGGAAGAGTGGTGTACAAATAGCTGTTCCCACCTCTACTATGAATTCTCTGGGTTAGGTACACTGAATATCACTATGAAGCCCGTCAGTTTTATTTGGGTGACAACTCAGATCACTGCCCCTGTCCTCCACACACACGTTTCCTACCAGACCTCTGCCACTGATGCCCAGGCTCTCAGCCCCTGCAATCTGACAAATCCCCTCCACCTCCAGGCAAATTGTCACAGCAATCGGGAGGGATTCCATTTGAGAGCTTGCTTGGCTGAGCACGTGCCTGTGGCTACCTTTTGCCCACAATGGCAACCTCGGCGACCTCCCTGTTTGCTGCCCAAATATACCTGTACCAGGAGCGTGTCCAGTATTGTGGGGAAGTTAGCCTTCCTGGGGGTCAGACGCCTTGACAGAGGGAACTGGCCGAACTTACAGACTGCTTGGGCCTGTGATTTACTCTCTCCAGTTTCAACTTTCTGGTCTGGAAGTAAGACGACACTTCCTATGTACTGGAGTTGTTGTTTTGAGAATTAAACAGCAATAAGCTAAGCCAAGGTTAGATAAATTGAGATAAGGTAACACACCTGCGTACTGCCTGGCTTAAAGTAAGGACTCGACAGATATCAACTGTTAGTATTACTGATCACTTCTAACACATTTCAGTGACTTCTTTGCCGTAGAAGGACATTACAACGGGCGTAGTCTCACTAGGCCAGAAGCATAGAATCCCAGACAAGAGCAGACACATTTTTCTAAATCATAAGACTCAAAACTACAAGCTAGCGCCCCAGGGATAAAAAAAGATGCTTTTGGAGAAGGAAAGTATTTGGGAACAGAGTCCTCCAAGGAACCCACACATTGCCCCCAGAGTCTCTAGCAGCCAGCTAAGAGTTGTATACATTTGTCCTGAGTTTTTTCAAAAGTCAGTTTGCAAATGCCAGGTAAAAATGAATTCCGGAACAATGGAAACTGGAAATGAGGCATGGTTACAACAAATCGGGCCGGGCCTCCCCCTAGATCACCCCAGTGCTTCTGGGATATGTCCTGACAACTTGGCGGCCTCTTCCTAAATCTCTGGAGGGGCGGCTGTTCCCGCCACTTGCCTCGGAAGAGTATTCCGCAGTGAAATGGGACTCACTGTCAGGCCCTTGCCTTTGAGAGTCCCTTTCTTCTCCTGACCCACTTTTGTCTGCTGTGCCCTTTCATACAAAGTCAAAGGAAGCCTGCCCTGAAGGAGCTTGCTCTGCAAGCGCAGACATTCAAAGACCACTACCACCTCTTAAACTCGGCCCTGTTCGTTTAGCCAAGCAAAGCATGTGTAATTCTTTTAATCTTCCCTCGTAAATCAGTCTCTACGTTCCCTTAATAGTCCTTCCCCCGCGCTTTGAACTCCCTCCAGTCTGGGCGTCCTGAGCTCTTGCTCCGTTTACACGAGAGAATTACCAGTCCATCACGCAGTACCCGCGCAGGGAATCCACCGGGCCGCACCAGGTTCCGGCTCTCACTAAGCTGCACGGCCTGCTGCCAAAGGCACCGGGAGCCAGCGTGGTCAGCCAGAACAGAGCAGGCCCTGCCCAGTGGCCAGCCCGGCTCCGACAGGCTTCCAGCATCTGGTGCCTACTCCGACATGGCCTTTTGAATGAGCCAGCAGTCAGGAAGCTGCAGAGAGGTCACCGGGAGTAAGACGCTTGTGCCTCTCCTGTTCAACTCCTCAACTCGCCCACCTTCCACATGGCTGCCACCTACAGCGCAAGGAGGGTCTTACCTGGAAGGTCCCGGCATGGTCCTCTTCCTTGTCACCCTCTCGGTTCTCCTTGAGGGCAATTAACGTGAAGCCTCTGAAGTAGGAGGGCGGGGCAGCGGAAAGCGTCACTGTGAGGGAGAAGAAAGCACAGGAATCAGCTGTGCTCTGTTGGTCAAAGGGGATGGACTGGGATTCTCCACCAACACCCCACACCTGCGGGGCGGAGGACAGAGGATGCTGGGAAAGGCTCACCTGCAGCACAGAAAGTCACCACCCTCTTCAGGCCACTCCTGCTTACATTTCAGAACCCGCAAAGTACCTGGTCTCTCTCTCACTTGGAAGCTCACCAACCAGCCGCAGCTGCAGTGAGCCCTCTGCCAGGAATCCCAGTGTGATAAAGTCCCCGGTCAGAAACTCCCAACTTGAAGATCATCTCGCGTTCCCTACAGCTCTGTCAGATTGGCCAGAAAGCTGTTTAGCTTCTCCTAGCAGTGACTCCTCTCCCATGCCTTGTGTGGTGCAGTGCTGTACATTCTCCAAAACACGCTTCATTTTCCATGTGGCAGCTCAGCTAGACCACATTTTCCAGCCTGCCTCACAGTTAGGTCTGCTTGGACCTGAGTTCTTCCAGGAAGACACACAAGCAGACATGGGCCTGTGGCTCCCAAGCCTGGCCTGTTCCATCTTCCCCCATGACTCTCTCACTGCCATCTCTATCTGCTGAATGCAGGGAACCCAGCAGAGACTCTGATGCCCCAGGAAAAGGACAGTGGAATCACAGGTGGAAGGACACTGGGTTTCTGAATAAGGACACGAAGAATCACACACTGACCAGGAACATCCATATTATGCTTTGCATGAACTGAATATAAACTTACATTGTGATGGGTCATTTGTTACAGCAGTTGGCACGGTGACTCTGTAAACTATTTTTCCACTGAAATCTGGTTCAAAGCCTCAGCTATACAATGTTGGCCACCTCTCATTGGGTCCCCGGTGTCCTGAGACAGAAATCTTTTAGTGCAATTTTTTACACTGAATTGCAATTATCTGTTGACCTGCTTGCACATTGGATTGTGAATTAATGCAGGAGACAGCCGGGTTTGGATTCCTTTTATATCCCACCACCAAGAAAATAATAGATGTTCAAGTCTCTTCAAATGAATGCAAATTGGGATTTAAGCTACTTTATTGCCTAAATTAAAGTGCTAAGATTCTAGGCTTTAGATGTGGATTGATATTAGAACTTCAAGGGATCCACAGTATCCTCTAATCCAGTCTTCCAGTTTCATGGATAAGAAACCAAGACAGACAGGTCAACAGATACTCCAAAGGTCATCAAACCATTCAGAGGCCAAATTAGGGCCAAAATTGAAGGTCCCCCCTCCACCATTTAATACTTAACCCATGGTTTCACATATTAAATATATTCCTCCATGATATGGACCTTGTGCAGGTATGGACTGAGAGTTAATTTTTAAATCTTACAAGTCAATTCATTTGACCTATATTATTTAATTATGATATGCAACCTACACTTGGGGAGAAGCATTCAGTCCTCCAAATTCCTCAGAGTAGTTTCCGTCACAAAAGAGAAGCACTTTGAAATGCCAAAAATAAAACTGCTCTCTTGGATACTGTAGTGTAGTCCTTGAGCCACCAACCCAATTGATGTCACAGAAAAGAACTTGAGGACACACAGATTTCCAAATATCATGCCATGATTGGTCAGTTCGGCTCACAAAAGTAAAGGAGCATTGTGATTGGCCACTGATGTCTTAACAATGAAACAGTAAGGGAGAAAGATGAAGAAAAAAAGCACAATAAAATAAGAACAGTAAAAACAGTGAGGCTTGGCGGTGTCAAGCAAAAAATAGTGCTTATGATGTCAGGAGACCAAGCGGGGATATCTGAGGAACAAAACCCCAGAGCAGCCTAAGCCAGCGATGGCAAACCTTTTAGAGCTTTTGATGATGACAAATGGCCGGATGTGGCATTCATGCCATGGGCTCACCACCACTGGTTTAAGCTCTCTTCAGTGGCTTCCAAGGTCACTTCACACAATTCTGGAGCCAGAGGAGCAGAGGACAAAGCAGCACACAGTACAGATGCTTCACCTGGACATCCTCCAATCCCCTTGTAACCTCTGACCGTGACCTTGCGCTGCTGTGTCTTTGCTTCCAGTGGGCAGTGCTGTAGCCCTTTTCTGGTGGGCTTTTTCCAGGTCACTGGAGCCCACTCCCCCTAACATGAAAGGCCCAGCTCCCTCACTGCAGGCAAGAGCGATGCTCAGGGGTCTTTTATACTACAAAAGGGATCCACAGAAACGGGCTGCAACTACTCTGAGGGACCTTGCCTCAGATCACAGCCTTGACTCTGTCCTGCCCCTCTTACTTCCTTTCTCATTTTCTGGGGATCACTTCCTAAATTACTTGTCCAAATCCTCATCCAAGGCTTTGTGTTGTGGGTTAAATTTTGTTCTCCCAAAAGTTACGGTATAAGCCCAACCTCCAGCACCCGCAGGTGCAATTTCATTTGGAACTAGGGTCTTTGCAGGTGTAATTAGTTAAAAAGAGCTTTTACTGGATTGGCCTTAACTCCATTCTGACTAGCCTTCCTAGAGACACAGAAGGATGAGAGGATGTTGTTTTAAGCCACGGATGTGTGGTTCTATGCACAACTACTGAGAAACCCAACCTAAGACCCAGGAGGAATCCTTGCCCTGCCACTGCCTTCAGGTTAAAGGCAGGCCAAGAAAAGGCCTCAGACCCTGCCTCTCCAGCCTCCTCAGCCACATGCCCACTCCCTACATACTGGGATTCACTCACAGGCAGTTTCCTGTAAAGTCCCATCAGCTCACATGTTCAGCTTCCTCCGTTCCTGGCAAACTCCTTCAGAGTAAGCTCCATTTTCACCCTTGGCGTGATGTTTCTCTGACTTCCCCATCAAGACTAGGTGCTCTTTTCCTCAGATCCTACTAACATTAGGGTCACCTCCAGGCCTCCCCAGGCAGGGGCTGCAACTCAGCACGGGCTGCAGCAGCTCCTGGCAGGACCAGCACCTGGGTCTCAGCTGCTCCCCGCTGGCCCCAAGATGCCTAAGAAAGATGACGTGGCGAGCAAAGGTGCCAGCCAGAGCTAGGGACTGGAGACCACTTCCTTTCTGTCTGGAACAGCGGATTCTCAAGGTGTCACCATAGCCATCCCTGTCAAACCCTGCTCCAAACAAAACACTGCAGCAGACATGACACCTGAAGCCATAAAGGTGGGTAAGGCAGCGCCTGGGTGGGAAGTGTTGCTGGCCTCTTCCTTGGGCTTAGAACACTGGAAGAGTGGCGTGTGCAGTTCGGGGTGAGTACTAAGTATTATAAAAAGGTGGAGAAGAAGCTTTTGGTCTCTGCAACTCTAAAAGAGATCATGGAAAAATGTAAAAGTGAAGCCCCAAATAATAACAATAAAGGCAAAAAATTAAAACTACACTTCGAGGTAGTTGTTTTGCTTTTAGTTTTTGAGACAAAGTCTCTGTGTAGCCCAGGCTGGCCTCAAACTCCTAATTCTCTTGCCTCTTTGCCTCCTAAGTGTTGGGAGTACAGGTGTGCACCAACATACTTTTGGAGAATTTTTTGACTGCTAATGATGAAGAGGTTATTAAGTAGGAAAATATACTTAAATACCATACACAGAAGAACATAGGTGAATATATTAGTGGTGTGTGTCTGTGCAGAATTTTTAATATGACTTAGAAGTTAAAAAAATTGAAAGTACTACACATTGAGTGCAGGTTCTAAAATCCCTGACCCCAAACAGCCTGGAATTTGTCACTCTAGTGATTTCCTGGTTGTATAACCTAGCAGCTGGAAAGGATATTGAGGGTGACCTGATCTAACCCCTTGCATTCTGTGATAGAGCGCCTTAAATCCGGAAGTCAAGAGACTCAAGCTCACACCAAGCAAGATGACAAGTAGGACCCAGGTGCCCTGGCTTTCAGGTGAAGGCATTGTCCTGATTATAAACTAAAATAGCATCTACACAATGTTTCTGCAATTCTGGGATTGCTTCTGATCAGACAAAGCCTGTCACCCTGTTTTGCAGATTCTGGGTAAATGTGAAAATCTCTTAATGTAAATGTTGTAAATCTCTTAAGAACTATACTGAACATTTTGTGAAAAAAGTAAATAAAAACCATCGAGACTTGTAAGTTATTTTTTAGAAGTTCCTGAAGTTTTCTTCCTCCTCACCAGTAACTTGCCATCATCAAATTCAAATAGTTTTTAATGATTCTCCCAGATCCATAAAAGAATAAAGAGGACCTGAAAGCTATTTTCTACATTTATAAAAGCCTATGATACCTATGTTAAACCCCAAAAAGTTATAAATATATTTTTACATAAAGGCCTATATAATTAGCTTAACCACAGAGTATCGGCATGAAGTGTAAACAAAGTAATCCATATGAACTCCTTCAAATCATGTATTGGTATATGACACTCACTAGGATATATTAGTATTTATCACCATCAGTGACTCCATTTTGTGTTTATATGTTTGTTTACAAATTTGTAAGTCCTTCGAGATGTGGCAAGAGTCACATCTGATTAGCACACGGTTGATGTGAAATTGAACTTACTGAGTAGTGTTCGTGGATGGAAGAGTCAGTATTGTTAAAAATGTCAATGTGCCTCAATTTGATCTGTAGATTTAGTGCAATCTAAATGAAAGTCTCGGTGTGTGTGTGTGTGTGTGTGTGTGTGTGTGTGTGTGTCTGTGTGTCTGTCTGATGTTGACAAAATGACTCTAAAATTTATATGGAAATGCGAAGACTATTTTGGGAAAGATGTAGCAAATTGGAGGGCTTATTTTATTAGATATCAAGACTTTTGCATCTACCAAAATTAAGCCAGAGCACTAGAGAACAGCAAAGAAAGAAAAAGGAGACCAGTTGAAAAATGTAGTAGGATCCAGGTAAGTTCCAAAAGTATAGAGTTAGGGATAGGGTTTTAGCTCAGTGGTTCCACACCTACCTCACAAGCATAAGGTCCTAAGTTTGATCTCCAGTACCAGAAAAGAAAAGGTATATGGTGTTTTGTTGTTGTTGTTGTGCCTTGTTGTTGTTTTTGAGGCGGGATCTCACTGTGTGGCTCATCCTGGCCTTGAAGTCACTGTGTAGTCCAGTCTGGCCTCAAACTCGGGGTATCTGCCTGCCTCAGCTTCAGAGTGCTGGGATTACAGGTGTACACTACCATGCCTATCTGGAGACTTGACTTATGATAATGGAGTACTGCATAGCAGTAAGGGAAAATATTTTCAATAAACAAGACTAGGATAACTGAGCAGCTACATAGAACAAGGTGTTTCCTCACAGTCTATACAAAATAAGACTGCGGTGCTAAATACAAAAGTAAAGCAAAGTTTTTAGGAGGTAGCAGAAGATAAAATGTGAATAACCTTGGAGCAGGAAATACTTTTTAAATAGGACATAAAAAGGGACTGACCATAAAGTACAAGATATATGAAGGAGGTGATATCAAACTTTTGCTCAGCAAAAGACATGATTAAGAGTAAAAAGCAAATAACAGAGTGAAAAAGATAATCACAATCATATAAGCACCAACTGACTCTTACCCAAAACATGAAGAACTTCTTCAGCTCAATAAGAAAAAGACAGTTCAATAGACAAAATGATCAACTAATACATCACAAAAGATGATGCCTATAGCTCACAAACGCATGCGAAGTTTCTCAACTTCACTAATGTACAGAAATAAAAATCAAATCCACACTAAAACATGACTGCACACTCCCCCAGGCTGACTAAATTTAAAAGAATTAGCAATATCAAAAGCTGCTAAATGGAACTTTCCACACACTGTTGAGAGAAGTGAAAATGAGCAATTTTGGCTGCAAAGTTCTCTGGCAGTATTGAACATACATCTTATGACCCAGTGATGTCACACCTAACTCAGCAGAGACACAGACATATGCTCACCAAAAGGCAATCATGAGAACGTTCACGGTGACACTACTTGTAGTAGCCCCTGGTTGGAAACACGTGGCCATTAGCAGTTAGCAGTCAAATGAGTGTAGCACTTGTGGAATCTACATGTAACCAAATGCCTGCTGGTCCCTGCAAATGTACTAGAAAAGATAGTGCTAAACACAGCCTGGATGAATCTCACGAACATAAACCCAGTGGAAAGAAGACAGACACAGAAGAATACAAATGGTGTGGCCACACTTCGATATATTTATATACTATTCAAAAAACAGGCATTGTAATATATGGGGCCAGAAGGCAAGGTGGTAGACAGTGGGAAAGGAGGCAGTGGGTTTGGGGGGCAGAAGGGGTGTTTCTGGAGCACTGGTCACATTCTATTATTCTTCTTGCTGTTGTTATAGTACTGAGGATTGAACCCAGGCCTTTTGCACTGAGTACATCCTCAGCTTAAAAAAAAAATTAAAGATGTATTTACTTAGGGAGACTAAAATCATTAAGTTGCCCAGGCTAGGCTTGAACTTTCAATCCTCTTGCCTCAGTCCTACAGAGTGCTAGGATTACAGGGGTGTGCCACTGCTCCTGGCTACATTCTATTCCTTGACTTGGGTCCCATTACTGGGGGTACAGTCAATATGTGATCACTCAGCTGAATGATTTGTGAACTTTTCTGTCAATTAGATTTTGATAAAGATTATTCAAAGCTTTCTGAATGACAAAACGGCATCTTCTTGTAAGTTTAGACAATGCATTTAAAGGGCTAATCATACACTCAGCTTCCTAGAATGCTGCATGCCTGTAAGTTCTAGAAAACGAAGGTTGTACTTTTAACTTCTTAATCAACACCCAAGATGGAGCTGCTGGAGGCTGAGCTTGGTGTGGGCTTTCTGTTCATAATTATCACTAGTGATGAGGTTATTGCACAGTATAAATTGAAGTTGGACAGGAGACCCTTTCCCTCCAGAGAACTCCATTATATAACTTCCTCCTGAAAGGCACAGATATGCAGCCTGTCCTGAGTCCCAGTAACAACTGAAGATGACTGCCTGGAATAAGTAATAGGATCTTCTCTCTAATGACTCCTCCCAAGTGCCTCCCAAGAGAGGCCATTAAAAGATTTTTTAAAAATCAAGAAAAATGCTTATGAAGGACTTTTTCTAAAAAAAAAAAAAAAAAAAAAAAAAAAAAAAAGAAGAAAAAGAAGGAGGAGGAGGAGGAGGAGAAGGAGGAGGAGAAAAGAAAGAAATGTTATTTGGAGTCATCCTGTGAGCACACACAGGGAAGTGGTTAAGAGCAAAGATTTAAGATTAAAATCCCACAGCTTCCACTTATTAATTACGTGACCTCTAGCAAGTTACTGAACCTTCCTGTTTCCTCATTTTACAAAAGAAGTTAATGATATTGCTTTTCTGTGTAAGTATGTCAAATGGGTTAAATACGCAGTGGGTGCAATGCCGGGCACTTGTAAGGGGTACAGGAGTTTATAAAGGATGCAGGAGGGTGGTGGTGGGGATGGTAAAGTCGGGGATGAAGAAGATGATGAAAACGATGAGTCTGATGCTGAGGATCATGACAATAAAGACCAGCGGGCCAGTCCTGGGGACAAATGGTTGAACCTCTGCAGAGCTCTAGAACTGAATGAAGGACCATGGGGAAGATTGTGATTGAGATAGTTGTCTTTGGTGATGATCCTCACAGGGCCAAGTTATGGGGAAATTTGAGTGATTTTTTTACAATATATTTTTTTTTCTTGCAGTACTGAAGAATGAACACAGGGAATACTGAGCTGAAGCCGCAGGCCTTCTTATTTCTTTATTTTGAGACAAGGTCCTGCTAAGTCACCCACGCAGGACTCCAAACAGCTTGGATTATAGACATTCATTATGTACCCACATCTTCTTGAAATCCTTCACACCCAAGACAGAGTCCCTGTGAGGAACTTCCAGTCATCCTATCCCACCACAATGTACCTTCTTAGTACTTCTTTGTTTTTCTTGAATGTCTCTCGCTCAATCTTAATTAAATATGCACTTGTGATATTATTTGTTAACTGTTTGTCTTTCCTAATAACCTGCAAGGTTTGTGAGAGCACAGACTAAATCTATCTTGAGCTGCACTTTAGCATCTAGCATATTTCTTTCTTTTCTCATTTTTTGAGGCAGGATCTCACTGTGTAGTCAGGCTGGCCTCAAGTTTGAAGCAATCCTCCTGTCTCAGCTTCCTGAATGCTAAAATTATAGGCATGTGCCACCAGACCTGACTTCACATATTTCTTCCTTAACACATAGTAAATACTCAGTGATGAGTGAATGATCATCATTGTTGAATGAATGGATGTTCATTTGTCTTCAATGCAGTATCATCATTTCTACTCTGGTCCCTCCTCCAAATTCCCCATAGGTGGCTACCTTGTATAATATGCCAGCTCCTCCTCATCTTCTTTTCAGTGTTGGGGATTGAACTCAGGGCCTTGTGTGTCCTAGATAAGCGCTGGACCACTAAGCTACACCTGTAGCCCTGTCCTGTTGTTTACAGAGCATATGCTGCTCTGTGCCATCCAAGTGTCACAGTCCTGGAGGAAAAAGATCGGGCTTCCACTCCCTAGTAACATATGGTCCAGTCTGAGAGCTGGGAGAAAAAAATACCAACAGATAATGTTTAGAACATGTGACGGCTGTTACAGATGTATGAACAATGTGCTCTGTGGTCCCAGAAGAGAGAACATCTGCATCTACCTGACTGAGGTAGAGGAGGCTTTAAAGAGCTGGTGGCATTTGAGCTACAAAATGAGTGAGCAACAGGGACTTGTCCAGGGGACAGGAGGAGCCCCAGCGTCCCAGCTAGAGAGAAAGGCATGATAGGCTACCATGGCCCTAGAAACCAGACTTGTTCTCCACTTTACAAGTTGCACGCTGGGATGAAAGTGTCCTAAGGCTAGATGGTCAAAGGCCTTCAATGCTGCGCTAGGAAGTGTGAAGCTACTCTGGAGGTACTGAGGAGGTCCTGAAGGGTCTGAGCTAGAGGCTGTCATATGCGGACACAGTCAGATCTTCTTATGATTTATGGCTGAAGGTTGTGTAATTATTGAGTCACAGCCCTTTTCTCACAGCCATCTTAGTGGCAAGTCCAGTAGCCTGCCTTGTTTATATGGTAAGGCCATGTATTTCACACTGGGCTTAGCCTCAAATTCTCATCCAAGGTGGAGTTCTCCCCATCCTTGGGTACATTTACCATATGAAGATCCCAACCTCACCTAGTTCTCAAATAACTTTCTGGGTCCTTCAAATGTTAGTGTGTCGATATTCTAGCAAAACCTTGGATGAACTGTCACCCAGTTCATTCTGTATGCCCATTACCTTCATTACAACTTGTCCAGTTCCATCACCTTCCCCACACTGCACCTTGGGTTTCAGAATCAGAGCCCCAACCTCAAGACAAAAGTCTTAGTCAGGTCCCACCTCCATCTGATGGCCAGGCCCTGCCACCCACCCACTGTGTGTAATGGTCCAGTCTTCCTGCTATAGCCTCAACCGTAATGAATTTCAACTTTCACCTCAACCTATAACATAAGGTTATAAATACTAATGAAGCATTAAATAAGTTACATGGTTCTTCAATCTACACAACTTGGAGAGTTCAGAGGAACTGCAATTCACTAGGAAACTGAAAAGGAATCAGGCAGAAGACTTACTAGTGATCGGCTGGCAGCGAGGAAGGCAGGGTTAATCATCCCAGAGGGAGCCAGTATGTACTGGGGGAGGGGGTTGGACTAATGTCCTCAGCATTCCCAGCCAAAGTTGAAATTTCTCCCATTCCAAGTTAAAGATCATGAACATTTTAAACTGAAAGGGCCATTTTTCTACAATGCAAGTAGCTAAAAGACCTGGGTTCACATTTGCCTGTTTATTAAACATAACGTTGGGCAAGGTAGTTAACCTCTTTTTGTTTCAGTTTCCTTCCCTGTAAATCAGCAGTGATATTATTTACCTCCTACTGTCATTATGGTAAGTAATGAATGTATAATAGTAAGCATATAAAAATGTGTGGTAAATCAATAAAATAAAAAGCAAACCAGTCTCTGCTATGAAATAAGGATCCTAATTATCATCTCATGGGTTTGTCATGAGGATTAAAGGAGATAATGAATATCAAGCGCACTGCAGCAGCTCAATAAAAGTTAATTCTTTTCCCCATGTGTTACCTCATCCCAGGGTCGCTTAGAGCAGATGGAAGAGTCCTGAGCTGTAGACAGGAAGAGGAAGAAGGATGTTAATGTTGGCAGCCCCTCCTGGAAGATGGTGGAAGCTTTAGAGAGTGGGACCTAGTGGAAGGAAGTTAGCTCGCTGGGAGCACGTCCTTGAAGTAGATTTTGAGGCTCTGGGTCCATCTTCTCTTTTTTGCTTCCCTGCCACTATGAGGTAAATAGGTCTCCTTGGTCACCTGCTCTCCCTGTGATGTATGTGCTGCTCCTGGTCCAAAGCAACAGGGCCAATATACTTCTGAAACCTCTGAAACAAAATAAACTCCTTTTAAATTGTCTGTCGCAGGTATTTTTGTCACAGTCACGGAAAGCTAACACAAATAGCAAGTTGCAACATGTCAGCCAATATAGATGAGGGCAGGATGCTCCAGACCCCAGCAGCTCCCCTCTTGTGACCACTTGATAATCAAGGGTTGCCAATCATAGTCACCTCCTGAAATATCAAGTCACAGGAGTGACTGTACCCTGACCCAGTCTATCTCCAGACGCTATTCCTTGGGCACGTGATTCAGTCAGAGCTCTTCCCTAGGATACTTCACTTAGGAAGGAGAAAGAAAAGAGCTTTTCTTTTAGTCACAGAACTGGCCAGGAGGCTTTTCATTGAAGGTCTGGCAGCCATCCTCCCTGCCATTTGGAGAAAGTTTATCCGTAGTAAGAAAAAATAAGGACTACACATAGAAACACAGCCAAAAGATAACATATGCATGGGGCAAGACAGAGGAGGTGTAAGGGAGGAATGGAAAAAGAATAGAGGGAGAAACACAGAGGGTGTAGGAGGGAGAGAGATCTCATGACCCTGTTTATGTTCCTACGTCCATCAACCCCTGAAGCCAGACCCACCCCTGGACTTTCTAAATACAGGAATAGATTCATCCCTAATTTGCTTTCCTTGATCTGACTGTTTTCTGTCACTTGCAGTGAAAAGAGTCCTGATTATTTTCAAACAAAGAAACAACACTGCCTAGACTGTAAGAATCAAGAAGGCAAAGGAAATGTATTTATGACTACACTGAGGGGCTGACCAGGGCTGACAGCTGGCATGTGGACACCATCAGGACGATAGCAGGTTGCCAACTTCAAAACAACATCACTGGATGTCAGCTCTAGGGAAAGGCTCTAAGGGATGTCTAAAGAGCTCTGACCTGCTCAACACTCTGATCGACTTGTCTGATAAAGACTTGTCAGGCCTGCTTATAAAATGGTGGGTAATCCCAAATTGGATTATGTGTATATGTCACTCAGTGACAGAATCCAGACTCTGTAAAGGGTCAGAAGCCACAGAAATGGACCAAATCACGCCAGAATCCATCGAATGGTGAATTACGTCACATCTTACAGTCAGGGCTCAGTTATACCAGTGTAGGGCAATGTATTGGCAATTAACTTATAAAGAGAACAGGCTCCAAGTTCTGAAGATTCCGCCCAAAATTGGGTGGCCTCATGGTTTGGGGACATTTGTAAGGGCAGCACATCACAGAGAGCAAAGCCACTTAAAACCTTGAGCTAGGAAGGAGAAGGCAACTGAGAGACAAAGGTCTCATAATACCCCTCAAGAGCAGGTCCCCAAACCCATAAGGCCCCGCCTCCTAGAGGCCCACAGCACCTCCACATTGTCCTAGAAGGAATGACTGAAGAAATGGGCATTTTAGGCAGAAGAGAAGCCATGGTAGCTACTTATCCAGTAAAAGCTGAGATCTTATTTTGTTGACACTGACTTTGGCAACAGCGAAGCATAACAAGGTTAGGCCTGGTCCTGGGGTCACCAGTCTGTGCGTGCCACTACCTAAAGGGAGTTCCTGATTCCTCCTTTCCCCAACCCCACTCCAAGGCAACAGAACACTACAGTCCTTCTGGCTTGGGTCTCTGCTGGCCACCGGACCAGCTTCCCTCAGCGACAGGACAAGGCAGTGGTGATCCTTCGAGGCTGAGACTGGACCTGGGACAGGCAGTGACTGGGGCAGTAAGACCTTTTAGCTACTTCCTTTCTGCATCACCACTTTGCCTTAAAAGAGAGAACATAGATTTCTGGAATCCAGCCCTTTGTTGGAATCCAGGAACCTTTTGTTGGTTGGTTTAAAGCTCTCCAAGTGATTCTAATACATAGTCAGGTTTAGCAGCCGCTTCAAATGGTTAGGGCAAATTCAGCTTAATAATTTGTGTCTCAGCCTGATGGATCAGCAGTCCCTCTGCCCTGCTTCCCCGTCTCCTCGGAGCCAGTGTCTGAGGTTGGCGACCTCTTCCCTCTGCCCTTTTGTCTGCTGTTGTTCTGCTGGTCACCCCTGCACCATCAATGGGGCGATTCCCCAGGCTCACTTGCTCTCTCTCCACTCCCTTCACCCAGTCCAGCCTCCCGCTACTGTCCCCAGGGCACCTGGCATCCTTTCTCTCTGCTGCCACCACCTGGGGCTCCTTGCTGCCACCTGGGGTGCTCACCTTTCTGACTGAGAGAGAAATACTTTCCTTATCTTTCATCCAGCTTTCAGGGGGAGAGAGAGAGGGAGGCAGAGAAGAGAGAAGAGGGAGGTGGAGACAGAGGCAGAGAGACAGAAAGACAGAAGGGGAAAGGGAGAGATAACACTAGGGCTTTGGGGTTTTAAATGATATATTTTTTCCACCAATACTGATTTAGTGCCTGCTACCTCCAGGCACTATTCTGAGTGCTGTAGATAAGACAGCAAACAAGAAAGGCGAAATCCTTGGTCTCATAAAGCTTGTATTCCAGCTGGAGGAGGCAGATGACGAACGAGGTGTTTCAGAGAGCACTTAAGGGGTGCGAGGAAAACAAACCAGACAAAAGTGATGGAGCGATGGGAAACTTAGAAAAGTGGTCAGAGAAGGTGCTTTAAAAGGGGGCTGAACTCAGAAGGCCTGAAAAGACAAAGAGCCACACAAAAGGCCAGGGACAAGCACTGAACACTTGAAGGCGAGCGAGTGTGAAGGGCCTGTTGTGGGAAAGAGCTCTGTGCTTGGAAAAGGCAGAGGTCAGCGCTGCTGCTTCCCGGAGGAAGAAGAGGAGCTGGGTGAGGAGGGGGCCTCGACCCGAGAACTTCCGGTCACACCTGTGCTTACCACCCAGGGCCCTGTCCCCTTCCGGGCCTGCGCTCTCCCCACACTGCTACTCTGGGCCTGGCGATTCATTCTCGGAACTCTTCTTTGCCCCTCATCCAGCCCATGGGACATATTTGCAAATATCAACCCTGTAGCTGTAGCTGTAGACCCACGGGCCTCCTAGGCCTCTGGCAAATCAGCAGATGTGGGTCAGGACCCCATTTGAGCATCCCTTCCATTTTCCTGGCAGTTTGGAATATTCTGTGGAAGCCCGAAGCCGTGCTTACGTGGAGCTCGCAAAGGACTTCGGGCTTGGTGCTCCACAGGCCTCAGCTCCAGCCCAGCAGAGGCTGTCTGTAAAAATGGGACATTTCGTATCAGCAGAAGCTACACAGCATCACAGAGGCAACTGTGCACTCCTGGTGGAGGAAGGGAAGGAGGGCGGGAGGGAGGGAGGGAGAGAGAGAACCTTAAATGGCCAGGACACTTGTCCGTACACTCAATTCCTGTACAAACCTCAGTGAGTATGAGATGCAACCCTCAGCTCCCTCACCCCATCATACAGGAGGGCCTGGGACTCAGCATCAGTGTTTAAGGAAGAAAAACCAATGGTTTTATCTGCCACTCAACTGAAGAAACATGGAACTACTCCAGTGCTGGAGGGAAAATAGAAGTGCCGGACTGACGGAGAAATGCCAATTTGTTTCTATTTCCTGCTGACGGGATATCTGGAGGGGTGCCTAAATCAGGCCAGCTTGGAGCTGGTATACTCGATATACAATTTCCAAAGATCTTTAAGGAATGGTTTTGACTTATGTGATTTTCACCCTCCATAATGGCTTTGAAATCTAACCGCTTACTTTACTGTACTCAAATGATTCCCATTTGTATTCTGAATGTCTACCCCTGTGGCTTATTTTCTTTTTTCTTTTCCCTTTCCCATACCACCCACTCGCTTTCTTCACTTCTTCATTCCTTTCTTTCTATGCTGCTTCCTCCTTTACTGAAGGAGAGGGAAGGACAGAACGGTCCACTACAGACACTGGGACACACATCGACACTCCTTCCTTCACCATTCATTTAGCAGGAATATTGGTTCACATGTTCTGGAGCGAACACATCCAGACCTGTGAGGACAGAATAAGAAATATGTTTTTTACGTGACTGGCATTGAAACATGTGCTGGAGACATCTAATCATCTCCCCCAATCCACTTTCCTTTCATCTTTTTGAAAAATAAACTCTCCCTCAAATTTCAGGTGGGCATGTGGCTTTCCAGCTCAATGCTATATTTCCCAGGCTCCCTTGCAGCTGGGTATGGACACTACTTTTTTACCAAGGGAGTGCATCTAGAAGGGTGGGTACAAGCTGGGCATGGTGGTGCCCACCTATAATCCTAGCATACTAGGAGGTCCAGGAAGGAGGATCAAAAGTTTGAGCCCAGCCTGGGCAGTTTAGTGAGACCTTGCTTCAAAATAAAAATTTTACAAAAGGGCTGGGAATGTAGCTCAGTACAAAGGTCCTGGGTTCAATCCCAGCACCAAAAAACAATGAAAGTGGGGAGGGGGGTGCTGGTGCAATTCCTGGGGTGCATCATTAAAAGAAAGCTGACTGTCTTCTGTGGGTGTTACCATCCCAGGGCAGTGCTGTCCAACAGAAAGAAGCTCAAGCCAGGTTAACTTTGTTAACAGGTATTGCCATGGCTTGGGTATAGATGTCCCCCCAAAACCTCATGTGGTGGCTGAATCTAGAGTGTGTGATTAATAAACCAATACACTGACTGGTTTGGCACTGCCTTAATCCTGGTAGTCTGCATAAGATAAAAGGGGCAGAAAGCCTCTGTGAAGCTCTCTTGTTGCCTTTGCTGTCTCCTGCATCCATGAACTGTTGCCTCTCTGCCATGCCACAACGCCTTAGAGCAAGGTGATTATAACTGAAACCTCTACAAACTGTGAGCTAAATCATCCTTTCCCCCTTTAACTTTGAGTGCTGGGTATATTGTCTGAGCCACAAGAGAAAAGTAACTAAGACAGATATCTAACAGAAATAAATGTAACACAGGTAAAATATTTTTCCAGTACTAGGGATTGAATCCAGGGTCTTTGCACCTACTCTGTCCAATGATCATTACAACATGGAATTGATGTGAACAAAAAGCTTATCCTTTATTCTTACTAATTCTTCAAAATGATGTACAACACAGCTCAGTTTGGACTAGCCACATTTCAAGTGTGCAATTCTCATACTTGACTATTGGCGAGTGGCTACATCCTGGACAGCAGGGTGTGAAAAGCCAGAGGAGCCGTGAGACAGAAGGCCTGGGTTTTTGCACGGCCTTCTGGAGTGAAGTTCCACCCTGTCACGTAGGACTTCCCATCTTCTTCTGGCTTGAACCACTGTATTTGGAGATCTCTCTGTAATGCAAACTTAGCCTGTACCCTGACTAATGTAATATGGTATAATTTTTTCTCCCAGAGATTGATTTTAACGTACACCTGCCATTTCATACAGTGACCAAGTGGAAAGTGTGGGAAAAGCTCTTGAGATCAGCCCATGTTTGTAAATAGATCAGCGATTACAGCCTGTTGTTCCAGGAGAAAGAGTCAGCTATAAAGGAAAAACTTACCTAGGAATGGGAAGGTACTCAAGTGGGGGGGGGCTCAAATTCACGGTCTTCCTGCCTCAGCCTCCTAGACTGTTAGGATAAGAGGCATGTACGGCACTCAAGTGTGAAACCTTGAAACACTCTAATTGGATCTACTTTCATTTTTGTATACTTGGATTTTTTCTTTGTTTCCTGGAAATCAAAGCAATAAATAATCTCCACAACCTTTAAGGGTCAGACAGGTAGCACCTTATAATTTGCATTATCAATCTGAACTATTAAAAGTGATGAGGATTCTACAACTAAAATTACATAATAAAAAAGAGGAGAGGCCAGGAGAGAAGGGAGAGAGGTAGGAGTGAAAGTTCACTGCGTCATCACCAGCACTTATTTAAAAACAAACCACAGTGTAAGAAAAGGTTTGTTGAAAAGACCTCTCCCGGATTCAATTCCTCACATCCTACATCTTTCCTGCTCAGGCATCTAGTTTTATATGCATGGTCATATAACATCTGCATGTAAAGATAAACCAATAATCAAATCAGGGTTTTTTTTTCCCCCTTATGCAATTTGTTTCTGCTTCCCCACAAACAAAAGGGATTCGCTAAAGACTGACAAGGTTCTTCATGATTCTAAATTAAGCCCTGGTTTATGGGGAATTGCAATACTGAAGCCTACAAAAAGCACAAAGTTAATGTAAGTAGGGATCTGTCCCTTTATTACTCTGGGTCCTGCGACATGTCAGTTATTATCTTGATTTGTTGACCCCATTCCTTTCCCGGAGGACTCACCATCTGGAAAGCTGAGAGTAGCTGAGTGAATTCATTCTACTTCCAACTCACTGTAGTGAGCCAGCAGAGGAGACTGGTTACAAATGTACATTGAGCCAGGCATGATGGGGCATGCCGGAGGCTGAGGCAGGAGGATTGCCATGAGTTTGTGATAAGCCTGGACTATATTGTGAGTTTAAGAGTTCAAGGCCAGCCTTAACTACATAGCAAACCCTGCCTCAGGAAAAACAAACAAACAAACAAACAAACAAAAAGGAACGAATTCAGGAGAGACATAGACCAGAGAGCAGATCCCCACTGCTAAGTAGCTGTGTGACCATGAGGAAAGCTTTGAGAATTTGGTCTTCTCATCTATAAAAGACGAGTAATACATCACCTCAAAGTACTATAAGGAATAAGGGGGATAAGCAGGAAAAGCTTAACACAATTCTTATCCAGTGCCTTGCTGCTAAGCATTCTTCTATTTCCAAAATAATGATGTTATACATGGAGAAATTGTGGCTCAGAGAGGCCCAAGGTCACACAGTAGAAATAGGACCATGTAGAAATGAAAACTGAGTTATCTAATGTTGAATCCTATGCTATTTTACACCAGGCGGAGGTGCCTTTCTCTTGCAGGCTGTGTGTGCCCCACAGTGGGACAAAGGAGAGAGAGCAAAGCAGCTTTGGAGGTCTCCACACCTCCCAGTTTAGGATAAATCCCCACCCAATTATGCTCAAAGTTGGGCCACCTTTTGAAATCTCAACTGCACATTCTTTTCCCATCAAGTTCCTTGAAATTTCCCTTTACAGAGCATCTAGGAAAAGCTGCTCTCGTTAGCCTGGGTCTGACTTTTATTTTCCTAATAAACAGACCTTCGGGCAGACAGAAGAGCCTCTTATTTTTAATCAGTTCTTCAATATTGCAGCTGATTTCCTTCTATTTGGCTTGAAACTGTGATCTGGAAAAGGCTGGTCCTGTAAATTGTCCTGCTATAAGGGAAGCCCCTTGAGGATCCTCAACTTGTTATTTTTAATCACTGTAATCTCCTTTCAAAGGAGGCCCTGGTCAGAAACAGAGCAGGCCTTTCAGGGCTTTCCAAAGCACAATTATTGCAGTAGGGGGAAGGTTAGGGGCGACCGAGGGAGGTTAGAGAAAGTGGAGGGAGAGAAAAAGAAGTCAGATATAGCACCAACAACTTGGAATAGGGTGAATAAGAGTCTCAATTGGACCAGGCTGTGGGGGAAGAATCCCCAGGACTCAATTTTTAACCTAGTGACTACTTTATGCTAGTGGAGAGTAACACAAGGCTACACTGTGATGGGGCACAGACAGCACAAGAATTGGTGATGGGACAGATGGAAAGGACAAAGATTTGAGGCAGGAAAAGAAGTTATTGATTCCAAAGACTGTGAGAGATCTTAATTCAGGAAAAACGGAAAAGCACTCACGGCACCGGAGGAATGTTAACTGCCCCAGCCCAAGTCTGCACCGAGCAGCGGGCCGAATGCATTAGATTCACTTTTAACATAATTATTCTAAGAAAGCATAAGCCAAAAGAACATGTCACAACCTAGGAGAGCCCCCTTTTTTCCTAACTTGGAGAGTTGGAGCCAAGTTGGTTAATCACAGAATATTTATTCAGGAGATCTTAGCATGGCTCCTTTAAGAACTTTTCCTTCCAGATCTCTTGGCCAAAAGGAGAAAGGATGATTGTCCCACCTACAGCCCAGCAGTGAGCCACCGGTGTCAAAGTCCCTAAAGCCTAAAGGTTTAGGCTGCTGAGTCCAGGCCCTCCCCTTCCGGCCTTGTTCCCCTCTTGGGGGCAGCACCACAGCGACTCTGTCTCTGGCCACATGATAATGGGATGGATACCCCACCTCCACCCAACCTGGCCCCACTGCTCCCAGCGCCCAGCCAAATGCAGGACTAGTGTGAGAAGACACCAAAAAACACTGGGCCAGGGCCCCATAGAAGCCTAAATCACGAAATCTTCCAGTGTGTCCATTATGGACAATCTTAGACAAGGCTTCTAGGATGAGGACATTAATTTGTCATTCATTCAGTTAATTCATAAGGCCCAGATAATGGCCGTTCGCTGGTAGACTGGACCAGAGTGCTAAAGGAACCTTTTAAACACACACAAACCCCAAAACTTAACCAGGCACACCTCCCTCCACTGTTAAACCAACACAAGGGCTCTCATATACAACTCTAATGTGGACCGGACCGGACTTGTCGCTCAGGCACATTATTGTAAACTCATTCCCTCTCTGTACCAACCAGAGGTTCAGAGGAATTAAACGACTTCCCCAAAGCCACGTAGCTACAAGCCCCTTTGCGTCCAGAGCCAGTCTCCCTGACTGACCGCAGGCCCTCGGCGCCGGGGAGGCCTGCAGAGGCCGTGAGGTTCCTGCCTCCCTCCGGTCCAGTCCACGTGGAGGTCTGGCTGTGTCCTCCTGCCTCCGCCAGCGGCTGTCCCCGCTAGTGGCGGGGCTCCCTCCTGCTACCGCGCCAGCCAGAGCATCCCCCCTACCCCCAGGCTGGGCGAGGCGAGGTGAGGTGCTCTCTGCCCTAAATCTTTCTTCTCAGAGGACCAAAGATCCTGCCAAAGAGAAGCTCCGGGACAAGGCCCCACCCGGCCAAGTCCGTGCGCCAGCCCGGGACAGCCAAATCGGCGTTCTGAGCAGGGCGGCCGCGGACACCACCCCAAACTTTCTCCCGCGTCGCTCCCACCGCTGACTCGCTCGACTCTGGGGATGGAAAGGCGGCTGCTGGGGGTCCACTGGTGCCACCCCCGGGTGCCCACGACCCAGTCTTCCTTGCTCCGCACCAGAGCTGACTTATGCAGGGGCGGGGAGGGAGACGCCGCAGGAAAGGTCAAGCGAGTCATGCCTGGGGTCCTGTGTCCCACGCGGACAGCGGACAGCAGCGCCTGCTGCGCAGGAAGGCGAAGGAGTGGGGGAGGAGGCGGCGCGGAGTCCGGTCCTAAGATTAGCGCCAGTCGGCCGCCCGGCCTGCCCGGAGGAGGCGCTCACCTGCCCCAACGCCGAAGCGCGACGTTCCCGGGGAGCAGAGCCTCGGGCTGCGGGCGCCAAGGTCCCACAGCCTCCAGGGAGCAGGCCTGGGGATCGGGCCCCACTTTCGGTCTTCACTGGACTTCCTCTCCCGCTGGGAGCCTAGCCCGGTTTCCACTGGGGTCCAGTCCTGGAAATCCAAGATCCTCCCCCAAACCAGAGATCGGAAAAGCACAATTGGGGAATTTCTTCCCCAGGACCCATCCGAAGATCTTCAGGCTCTTCCCCATACTCTCCGCGCCCCGGGATCGGTTCGGGAGAAGCGAAAGGTGACCGTACCGCTTGGGGCCAGTCTGAGAGAAGCTGGGCCCCTTCTTTCAGGGGTCGAAGGTGCCTTGTCTGGTCCCCACTGAGAAGAGCCGGGTCCCCTCCCTTCCACAGACCGATCTGGAGGAAGGTGGGTCTGCTCCGCTGCCGACGGTGGGGGTGGAAGGCGGCTACTCCCCAGCCGGGCAGGCGTGACGCGTGGCTCCGCTGAAACCTCCGCCCCGAA
>NW_022900928.1:15743267-15767656 GCF_012274545.1 Fukomys damarensis
GGCGGCGAAGGCGCGGGAGGAGGGAGGGCTGGGTCTGCACAGATCCCGAGCTGGCGATTAGCGGCGCGGCGGTGTTTATTTTGCGACGCTGGATTCCCAGGGTCTGGCGGGGGAATCATAGGATAGGGGGACCCTGCGGGCTCTGTCCCACCACCTAGGAGGCCGCTGTCTCAACCCCCGCATGTGCCCTGGACCCTGTGAACCACAGGGCTGGAGGAGGGAAAGCCTGCTAACTGACTTTTGCTGCACACCTACCCTGAGTGCCCACGCTGACTTCACGCAGAAGCGGTTCACGACTCTCGCTCATTCTGTAGACGCCCAGACAGTTAGGTGTTGTGACCCGCTGGCCCCATTACTCTTCCCCTGGCCGGACTGGGACAGGTCTCACTGCAGGATGAAAGGAGCCAAAGGAGTTACCCTCCGGGGCCCAGCAGGCTCTGTGCCTAGGACGGCAGGACTTGTGCAGACCTAGGGAAATGTTTTATTTAAAGCAGAAGGTGCGTGTGGGGAGAGGTTGGGGATGAACAAAATGTTTTGCAATATAACATTAATATATTCGCCCTCTACTCACACAGTTATAGAACATGGTGTTTTGTCTTGTGAAGCAAAAAGCCCATGGAGACAAAAGTGCCCACCAAAGTCCTCACACAGCCCTCGAAAGGAGTTTTGAAAGGGGCAAAGAGCATGTCATCTCGGCTCAGACTTCAGTACGTGATCTCCGTGTCTAGAGACTGATCTGGGGGAGCTGCTGGGGCTTGCAGGAAGCTGAAGGCTGAAAAGGAGGAGACCCCAGGCAGGAATCTCTCCTAGTGTCTTCCCGGGACCAGAACCAGGACCCTAGTCTGGTCTTAGTCTTGCCTTTAGCCCGGCCTGAGACTGGGCACCCACTGGGAGGAGCAGGGGAGGGAGTAGGTGCTAATACACCCTTCCTGGGGGGCGGGCACTAGCATTCATTAAAGGCCTCATTAAAGGCCTATTGCCTTGGTCTCTGGGGCTCCTTGGGTCCATGGGTCAGCCCGTCTCCCATAATTTCCTACATGTATCCCTCTCCAGGTCTCTGGCTGCTCTCACTGCTTTGCTTTCCTCACCCTTCCCCAGGCCTTCAACATACCTGGAGTGCAGTCTTTTTTAAACAAGAGATCTCTGCTTTCCATTGGGGTCGTTCTCTTTCAGGTCACTACCACAGCCTGCAGGAGCCGGTGTCCTGAGTGTCTTCGTCCTCCACCTGCACACCTTCTCCTTAGTCCTTGGGCTGCGCCTCTACTGTTAATGGAGAACCTTCTTCCAGGGGTCACCTGGACACTCTTTGCTTAGAGAAAGCCTGAGCATTCACTCAGCAGAAGACCCCTGCATGCCTGACAAGCAACTCTTCACAGAAGGGACAGCATGGGCCGTGGTGCAATCCCAGGGAGTGGCCCGTCTTCACCCAGCTGGTTTAGAGCTTGTGCCTGGCACCATGGTGCACAGTCCTTTCATCCAGCAAGCTTCTGTTGCGTGTGGATTTGGAGCCAGGCTCTGTACTAAGTAGCTGTAGCAGGCACAAGAGGAAACACAATTCATTCATTCACTTACTCATTCATGGTGAGAGTTCTTTGTGTACTCAGTGCTGGGATGATAAATAGACATGTTAATTACTTGCCTTATGGTCCTGTGGCAGAGGTAAATATTAAATGCATAATTACATGAGTATTTTCAAATTATAATCATGGTATATGCTACAAATGAAAACAAGTGGTTCAAGAAAGTATGCCTGATCATATCTCAGAAAGTAGGTAATTACAGAGATAAATAAAATGTAACCCTTCTCTTCATGGAGCTTATTGTATGTATGATATGGCCAAAAAATGTGCTTCAAACATCTGCATTTGCACCAACCTGTTCAAATTTAAACTGGAGGTAGGCGGGCATTGAACATGCAAGAACGTAGTAATATTTATCTTTGTTGTTGGTGGTGGTGGTGGTGCAGTACAAGGGAATGAACCCAGGGCCTTTCCACTGAGCTCCAGCTCCAGCCCTTTTTTTATTTTTTATTTTTTCAGACAAGTTTCACTAAGTTGCCCCGGTTGGGTGTGAACTTATGATCCTCCTGCCTCAGCCTCCTGGAATATTGGGATTACAGGTGGGTGCCACCCTGTCTGGCTATATTTAGTCTTTTGTCGGTACTGACAAGAAAACCACGTGAGGACTGTCACCACCCCTTCCCCAGATTGGGCACTTGTAAATTATCGGTCTAGACAATGTGCCATGCCAGTGACGGAAAGGGCTAGGACTTAAAACAGGCCTTGCCAGCACAAAATGGGGTGCTTCCACCACCATTACCCAGCGTTGGCCCCTTCATCCAGCCCTGACAGCAGGCTCTAAACCACACCCCCCCAAGCTCCAATCCCACGATACAAACTTGATTTTCTTAACCCCGCTTGGCTGTCACCTCTGAACCTCTCCCTCTCCCCCGCACATCCAATCCATCACCAGCATCAGTCTCACCTCCCAACCACCTCTTGAATCTGTCTGCTTCCCCTCTTCCTCTGCCACTTACCCGCCAAGCTGCCATCCTCTCTCAGCTCCTGATTGCTCTGCCCCCTCCACCCCTCTGATCTGTCCTTGGCCTGGGGACCCAAGTGATCTTCTTTATAAGGCAGATTTGAATGTCAATGGGGGGGGGTTAAGATTCTTTCCCAGGATCTTTCAGGGCTCTCAGAATAAAGACAGAATCTTTAAAGTGACCTTCAAGTCCCTGCATGAGGCCAGACAGTTTTTTTCTTATGGGTTCCAGCCATCCACAGCTCTTCTTCAGCTTGGGAATTTTGTTTTTCTTTTCAGAAAGAGTCTCGCTATGCTGTCCAGGCTGGACTTGAATTCACTATGTAGCCTAGGCTGGTCTCAAACTCGTGGCAACCCTCCTCCCTCAGCCTCCTGATTGCAGGGATTACAAGTATGAGCCACGCCTGGCCAGTTTAGAGAGCTTTTGCCTGTGCTCCTATATTGCACGGGATCCTGCATTGCTCTGTGTCCCTCCTGATGCTCGCTGTCCACTAGCTAACTTCTATACACCAATCAGAACTCAGTGCAAAGCTGCTTCCTCTGAGAGGCCCTTCTGGTTTCCTAGAATAAACCCTGCCCCTAACACTATCTGGGAACTGGGAACCTTTTCTTTTAATAGTCTCAAATTTATACTTATATATGCATTTGGAAAGTGTAGTACCTGGCCTAGAACTAAAGATCTGCACATATCTAACCCAAGATCTTTAACAGTTCTATCCCCAGTGTTGCCTGGCTCAGCCTGAGTTTTCAAGTTGGCCTTCAAGGCCCTCCACATAATTTCGTCTCTTTGTATCCATCTGGTCAGAGATCCCAGTCCATGCTCCCAGTACTGCCAGCCAGATTCCCAGTGTCCTCTGCTTTGGGTGTAGTAAGTATCAGCACATTTCCTGTTATCTGGAATGCCTGTCCTTCCACCTGTTTAAATTTTCCTCCCTGGGCCAGGGATTGAGCTCAGTGGTACCCCATTTGCCTCAAAAGCACAAGGTCATGAGTTTGATCCCCATACCAAAAAAGAAAAAAAAAATCTCCTCCCTGGACTTCAACAGAACTCATGAAACTCACAAGGAGAAAAAGTTTCTTATTTTGACGATTGTGCTCCACTGGATTGTCATGAACCCTTTCATGTGTTTGTGTCTCATCTCCTCACAATCAATCTAGTTTATTTTCTGTTTAATTTCCTGTTCAGATGTTTGGTTCTGTTGTAAAATATACCGGACTTCAAGAAATCTCTTTCCAGTTTTGCAGCCTAAGGCAGAGCTGGTGTCAGTTGCTAGGGTGTTGCTAGGGAAAGTCATTTAGCCAGGGCAGATAATTAACTTTATCAGTGTGGGTGGCTAGGTCACTGGAGAGATGAGCTGGGGGGCTTTAATCCCCCCAAATCTTTTGATTAGTAGGAGGTAAGATCAGTCATTTGTTTTTGTTTTTCCTTTAGGAGAGAAGGAAAAAAGCATTTTCTTGTATTTTTCTGAGTATGGTCATTAAAACATGAGCATCAGATAAGTGCTTCAAACGCAGGTTCCAAACCCTGCCCCATACCCAGCGCATACATCTGCATTGGAAACAAACTCATGTAAAGTCGCAGGAGCCACTGTCCCAGAGCTGATGATTTACACTTGAAGTGCACAGGCTCCTGCCTGGCTCTCCTAGCTTCTGGCTGTGGAAAGCTGGGAGGCTGTGGGAAGTCATGGGATTTGTCTAAACCGCTTATGTGCAAAATTGAGTAAATTCATAGCCATCTGTGTACTTCCTGGGATTTTTGAGAAAGGAATCATTGAGATAATTATATATGTTTCCCACAAAAAAACCAATTATTGTTATTATTATTTACTTAGGACAACAATGCAAAAATGTATGTCTCTGTCTCTCTAACTCAGAAAATGAAATTTAAAAGTTTTATGAGAAGCGATTTCTGGAACAAAGGAAGCAGACTGACAATGAAGTTGAGCTGCACTGAACAACCTACTGGGGATTTATCACAGGAGCAGACCTGAAGCTCTTTGCAAGTTTTGAGACTAAGCTACGGAAGGTGAATATAAAGATGAGAAAACACCCTCTAAAAGCAAAAGACGGTAATTATTTTAAACATTGATTTCTTTAGCACCTGTTGTATTCTAGGCCCTGGAGCCGGTGCATTACTTTTGGAGGTGTGACGCTGATTGGGTCCCTCTGCAATTCTAAGCAGTGTTCGAGCTCCCCGGCCACCTGGTCTCTCCAGTTCAATGGCGGTAAACCTATGGCGCACGTGCTACAGCAGGCTGTTGGTTATCATTGAAAGCTCTGAAAGTTTCGCCATCCCTGCTAGTCCTTCCATCTCCGTGCACATCTTGCATTCCCCTCAGCTCTCCGCAGCATTTTACCCATTGCTCGTTGCCAGATCCAAATCAACATTCTAGAATATCATTCAAGAGTCCCTCTCACTTTAAAACTCACAGCATTCCATCTGTACTCCCTTGTCCTATGGCCATCACACACAGCTTCCAGGGTATCCCCTCCCTGTGGTCCTGCGATCAGAGAGGACTCCCCAGATGGCTCTCTAGCTGGCTATTCATCCTGACTGGGCTACCGGCCTGGTCTGAGCTGGCAATTTATCCATTGCTCTAATCTATACTCCAGTGAACCCAGCCTCCCTCCACATCGGCAGCCTTCTCGAACAGAAACACCCCTGACTTTGGAAATCTTGTGTCTCTCACTCTACTCCCAGTGCTCCCATTTGCTCACACCCTTGCATTGCTTTCTTTATCTCATGGCGTTCTACAGCTGCTTAATCACTTCTGATGGTCGCAGCCCATCGTGTTAATTCCTTCCCCACAGTGTGGACACCATGCTTAACTACGTTGACCATATCTTCAACACGCTTCCTTATCTCTCTCTTTTCATCCCTATGCTTCCTCTCTAACTAACCTCCAACCTTAGATCAACCAAACAAAACTATGGAACTATTTCAGACTTCTGAGTTATGCTGCAGAAACCTGATAAGCCCACCAACTGCTCTACTACTAACTCCTACTAAATGCTGTTGATGTAGGGGAAATAGATATAATTCCCAAACCAGCTAAATATCCAAAATGTGAGTTTGTGTGCTCTAAAACTGAAGAATGAACTCTAGGAACAACAGAGATTAAGAAGAGGAAAAATTTATTGAGAGAAAGGAAGCTTCTGTCCAAGAGAGAGAAGGGCCACTGAAAAGCGGGTTGCCCGCCCACCCTGCTTTTCAAAGGTGTTTTATATGGCAAAGCCATGAGGCGAGGTGGATACAAAGCGGGACAAAACAATAAGACACAACAGAAAACTACAAGGTGGACGTGAGGTGGGACAAAACCATGACCAACCAGCAAGATTACAGGTACAGTCACCCAGGAAATATCAATTAAATGGAGATCAAATGGGAAAACAAATTACGTATAAGGAATTTCCCATTTAGAGTATCAGTCATTGCTATCTATTGCTCAGGGGGAAATACAACCTCTTTTCTTTTTTATAATACTCACCAGGGAATGTGCCTTAATTATTTTCCTCGTTGGCTCCTTGCTGTGTTGGCTCCTTGAGGACTTGCACCTTGAAGGTTGGCACCTTGAGGACGGCCCTGTCTAACTGCCTACAAGATGCCTCATTAATTCACCTATCTACAATACTATCTTTAATTCTAGTTCTTAAAGTTATTCCTAATGAGTTTCCTTTTGTATCCCTGTAATGCTGTGTGTCTTTCTTCTAGTCTTTGCCATCTATTCAAACCTGCTGTATCATGCTTATGATTCCCACTCTTTGGGATGTAAATTGCCCTCCTATTTCATCACCAAGCAGGGATCAATTTGTGTTTATTCCCTCAAATTTCTGTATCTCCTGTCTTCAAAGTCTTGAGTTCCTATCCTCATTCTCCTTGCCTTCTGCTAAACACTGATCTTGCTGGCTCCCACTTTACCCTCATGTCTGTTTCCCTGCTCATCTATGTCCTTGGCCTGCAAACAGGTAAGTCTCCCTGCATCCTTGGAGGGAGCGGGAATGGGGGTTTGATGATGCTAAATACAAGACTACCCCTGTCACCAACTTGATCTCCTTCTCCATAACCTCACTTGCTATTCCTGCTCTCCCAGTTTCCACTCATTTTTTTTCCCAAGCGGTGTAATTTGGAATCAGCTCATATCACTCTATTGAAACTGTTCAGACAGATGTCACCTAAGACCTCCTAATTGCCATACTGGTTGTTTGAATTAAAACATACAAAAGCTGTAAGTAAGGAAGGGCCTTATCATTGCGCAGCAGAATGGCATCGCGCAGCAGAATGGAAGTTCACCCCAGGGGAGGTGAAAGGGCAGTGCACAGGGGGCGGCCTTCCAAGGTGTAGATCTGGCCCCAACCTGAAGACCTCCCAGGGCCCCTGCAGAGAGCCTCCTTTCCAGATGCAGTTAGGTTCGCCGGGTGCAGTTGTGGGCAGCTTGCAAGCCCAAGCCCTTGCAAACCCAGGCACTCACAGAACCCAAGCACAGCCCACAGTCCCAGTGTCTCTCTAGTGTTAATCCCACAATCTGACTCAACCTCAGCCATCAGGCCTTGGACCACATGACCACGGCACAGCACTGCCACCTGGTGACAGTGATCTGAACATGCAGGAGTATAAGTAAGGACTCTCAAGCACCCTGTTACCTTCAGGAGCCTCTTTTAGACTAGACTGACCTTTGGGAAAAAAGTCGTTGAGTTTCCTACTGTGTTTAGAATAATACATCTACAAGGAATCTACGCTCGGTGACCTTTTGTAAAAGTTAAGCCCTTCATTCATTTGGCAGACATGTATTAAGTAGAAGGAGGTAATAGAAGGAAAAATAAGATATAATCCCTGCCTTCAAGAAGCTGCAGCGACACAGAAAGCAGATATTTATAAAATGAAGGATCACAACAATACGTATCAGTGGGAATCCAGGGGAGGGAACTGCCAATTCTGCCCAAATAATGGTAACATTTCCAGGGACTCCCAACACCTTCTTGAAGGAAGGCGAGAACTCGGCACTGGGTGGAGAGGAATGGAGAGTATTCGCTGAAGGTGTGCTAGAATCACTGGAGCAAGGCACAGAGGTGTGTCTAGGGGCGACAGGATGGCTGTTTCGGTGGCGAGTCTTGGGTGAGGGCAGGTGTTAGGAGCTTTCACGGCCGTCGGAGCAGAGCCAGAGCTAAGGCTGAGAGGAAGGGACCCGTGGAAGGGCCGTGTGGGAGGTGGGCTGGGGGAAGATGAAGTACATGGCTGTGTGCGGGAGGGGAGGAGGCAGTCAGGGCCGGCCTGTGAGCTCTCCCATGAACGCCTGGGAAACCAACCGCAGTGTGACCTTGTGTAATTGTGAATCCCAGAAATCCCCTCACCGGGCATTTGGGATTGGAGGATTGTGAGATGACAAATTCATCTGTGGATATGTCGCATTGAAGGAGTTCTCCAAAGTGGGTGGGAGGGCGTGGATGTGCAGCGGATTGTTAGAGACAGCGGTCGGTTTCCAGCTCAGGAGGAGCTTGGTAAAGTATGGAGCCCGGTGATCCCGTGGAGCCCGTGGAGATGCGCGCGGAGCTTAGCTCCTCCATGCTGCTTGCTTTCTTTGTAGCTTGTGCTGATTTTCAAACCAACCGGTCAACGTGACACGTGTACCCTTGTCAGCGTGGTGATGAAAGAAAGGATAATCTTGAGTTCCTCACATGGCTCATTACCACCACATGTGGTGTTCACAGCGAGGTCCTAAAGGAAGCCAAGGAGGTGGGAGCCTCCAGTGCTTGTTGGTTGGCTTCTCCTCTGCTCGCGCCCAAAGCTGGAGCTGGACTGGGGAGGGTCCCTGCAGGAGGACAATGAAGCAGAAAGTGGACTCCTGGCCTTTCGGCCTCATGATCTGAAGCAGAGACAGGAAGGAGGGAAGGAGACAAAGTAAAAAGAACTAGAAATGAGGACGGAGACAAAAATACTCTCTCATGGTTTTGATCTAGACTGTCTTCGGAATATCTCTCGGAGGTGGGGCCTGTGCACGCGATTGGATCACGGGGGCACCGGATGAGGGCGCTGTTAGGCCAGCGGGTCCCTGGGGGCGTGGCCTGGAAGCAAGCGTCTCCCTCCGTGGCTCCTCCCTTCTCTCACAGCTTCAGGCTTCCAGGAGCTAAGCAGCTTTTCTGTCGCGCTCCTCTGCCACGCCGTGCACTTTCTGCCTTGCAGCCAGCCAACCACGGACTGCAACTGAGCCAATATAAACCTCTCCTCTTTTGAGATGTGGGCGTTGGGCATTTTGTCCCAGCGATGGGAAAATAACTAATATATGGGTGGAAAATGAACTTCATGCACTAAGAGCCGGGTGTGGTAGCGCACGCCTGTAATCCCAGCACTCAGGAGGCTGAGGCAGGAGCACCACTGTGAGTTCGAGACCAGCCTGGGCTACATAGTGAGTTCCAGGTCAGTCTCAACTACATAGTGAGACCCTGTCTCAAAAAACAAACAAACTTAGTGCACTAAGAAACACATAAAAGCAAGCGAAAGAGAGCTGAGAAAACGATGCTTCCATCCTCCTTATACCATTGTGCAGGCATAAAAAAGGCTGTTGTTGTTTTTGTTGTTGTTTTGTCTTCTAGTTAACTATGGCCCAAGTTTTGCACCTCTCTCAGTCTGGAGATATAATTGTTAAAGTGTCTGTTTTACCGATCGGATGTGCCTTTAAATAAGCTGCCATCCAACTGTTACTTCAAACATATAGTCCAAAGAGCTAAGATCTGGGGGGGTTAAAAAACCTGGAACATAATCCGACCCCCAACTTATTTCTCTCAAAAATAAGTCTGTAGGTTTGGGTTTTAAGAGGGAGTAAGAATAAAACTTCCCCCAGATACTGGTGGCCTTGACAGGGCTGGATCTTTGTTGGGTCCCTGAAGATGTCCGCAGTGTCACCACAGGGCTTGTAATCACCACGGGCACTTTGTACCAAGCCTGTCACATGCCAGGGAGTGGTCCAAAGGCTCCCCACATGCAGGCTCCTTTCAGGATAGCCTGTGAGCTGGGTGATTTTCTTACCCTCCTTTTGCAAATGGGAAAACTGAGGCACAGAGAGGGGTTTTGTTTGTTGTTTGTTTTTAGATCAGTGGCTTGTCCAAAGTCCCAATCTATTTGAGGACCAATGCAGATCTACAAGAGACACCACTGCATCAATTAAAGGCCAACACAAATGGTGTCCATGTGCCTCAGTGTCCCTGAAGTTTGACGAAAACCCACAGGCTAGAGAGGCCCGAAGTGTGCAGGGAAGCGGGACTTGATGGGTGGGTGGGATCTGCAGGGGTGGGAGAAGGCATCCCTCGCAGTGTGGGTTGTAGGAACGTGGGCCAGGGCTGGCGCCCTGAGCTCCTCCTCCCAAGCCTGGCACAGAAGGTTTAGGACAGTGTCATGCGGTAGCTGCGCTGACGAGCCTGTGGTATTGGGGTTGCTCGAGTTTTAAGCTTGAAACGTGGTTTAGTTCTCGGCTCAGTGCATTTTGATGCAGAGGCACTGGGGCTAGAATTCAGAATGCTTTCGTGCATCAGGCTCCATCAACTCGGTAAACTTACATCTCATTTTTGTCTCTGTTGCTGAGTCCTCCCTAACAAGGCCTGGCCCCTCGGAGACTGACCTTCCAGAAAGACTGTTATGCAGATTGTCAGTGCCCTTCCTTACTCTAGGGAGCACAGCTCCAACAGCATCTCTGAAAGGCTTTGCAGGCTGCCCCAGTCGTGCCTGTGAGCATTCAGCACCCTGTGTATAACCCTGGTGGTGTTCTCACACGGGACCCCCACCTTGTCATCTCTCACAAGGACCCACGGTCCTCCAAAGGCGGAAGTGTTTACTTTGTGCCTCTCATGCCTCCTACAGGCCTGGTCCATAGTAGATGCTCCGGAAGTATCTGCCAAATGAGTGGATGGGTGAAAGAATAAGATTATATAAAGGATTATCTGGTCCAAACCTTTTTTTTTTTTTTCCTTATATGGGTTCTCTCTATAAAACCGAAGTAGTTTTCTTTATGGAATTGCTATTACCATCTATTATTTATCGTTGTCATAACACTCATGGCAACCTGTAATTATTCTACTGTATTCTCATCCACTTTTCCACTGTCTTCCTTTCCAGGACAGTACAAATTCTCATGAGTGCAGGCATGACATCCGTCACTTACTTTTGCATTTTTCGCTAATGGCATGTAGTAAATGCCCAACATTGCTCAGCAGGTATCTGTTGAATAAAAGAATGAGGATTATAGTTCTAGTTAGCTGGTCCAGATTCCTTTTGGATCTCTCAAGTGAGGAGAAACTCAATTCCTTCCCATTCTTTTTGATGACTCTATTAGTAAAATGTTCTTTTTATTGAAGTAAAAACTACCTCCCCAGAGTCCTGATAGGACGAGCCTAACTCTCTTCCTGAAAACATTCATCATAATTAGAAAATATGTCCACAAGAAGTAGACCTAATTCCCCTCCCCTGGGGTGTAAGCTGGACTTGGCAATTTGCTTCTGTTAACAGAAGTGGTGGTGAGTGATTTCAGGGCTAAGACGTGAAAGGCACTGAGACTTCTTTCTTGCCCTCCTGTATGGGCTTCTCTGGGAACATTGGCTACCAGACATGAGGGCATGTGGGCAACTCTATGGAGAGACCCATGGATCAGAAATGGAAGTTTCCGGCCACGTGGAGGAGCCATTTTGAGAAAGAATCCTCCAGACCCCATCCAGCCTACTCATGAAGGCAGCCAGTCTATTCCACCTGCAGCCACAAACAGCTCCAGCAGCCTAGTTGAGCCATTTCTACAGAAACTATAAGATTGTAAATAATCCTTGTTTTAATCTCTAATTTTTGTTTGGTCTGGTTTGGTTTTTTGAACAGTGTGTCACTAAGTTGCCCAGGCTGGCCTTGAACTTGAAGGTCTCCTGCCTCAAGCTCCCAAGTGCAGAGATTACTGCTGAGCGCCACCATGCCCAGCCCTTGGTATAATTTGTTATACAGCTATAGAAAAGTGACATGCGCCTCTTTACATATTTTCTGAGAATTACCATGCCGTGCTATCTGCTTCTCTTTTCCAAGTTAGACATGGTTTCGGGATCTCTCGCCCTTCTGTTCTGTCCCCCAAGGGTATGTTCAAGTTTGTCACCAAGGCTGGCACCCAGAACTCAGAATAGAATTAAGTTATGGTTGTGCTGTCCCTGGAGAAGCTTTAGCCTTTCTACTGAAACATGGCTACTGCATGCTGTCAGTTTGCTTTGATAACTCCCCTCTCGTTTTAGTCTGAAGAAATTAGACTACCTATCCTCTTCAGTGAACATTTCACTACATGTGCTTTATCACTAATCTGTGTGTCTTGTCGCTCCCTCAAGTAATTCCTGTTGGTTTGAAGCATTTCAAAGTAAGTTGAAGATATGCATGGTAACCAAAATCATGGGTCCTCTCCTTTTTGCCAACCCATCTATCCTTCCCATTTCTGCTTGCTCTTGAAATACAATACTGTACTTGCTTACACTTGTCAACAGAGAAAAATGGAAAGATATAGGAGAAATAGAACAGATCTTAAAGATGGGACCCAGTAGGATTCCTAATTCTTTCGCTTCTCACCTATGTAATATTAGACAGGTGATTCAAGCCCTTGGAATCTTGGATTTTTAATTTAAAAAACGAAGATAGTAAGAAGAGCTACATTGCAGGGATATTTGGAAAATGAGAAATGAATTATGGAAAGCATTTAGTGTAGTATCTGGCTTGTAATTCAATAAATTGTGACTAATACTTAGTCCACTACTCCTGCCCACACAGATAATTTTGGATTCTGAATCTGTCATCGGAATTTATGTCATCTTCTAGTCTATAAATGCTGCTAAAATGTCATGCCAGAAATTGATATAAAGTGTGACTGAGACAAAAACTGCATCTTCTGTTAGTTACAAATATTGTTATTACATCTGATATTAATTCAAATAGTATGGTGTAATAACAGTTATTATACAGTTGGTATTAGCTACTCATTAGCTATCTTTTGATATAGTTTTTCAAGGAGTTATAAATACACATTACTCTACTGTCATCTTGTCCACATTTTTCTCTTATCCACAAGTCATCACAAACGACTCTGCTAAATGCTTTGCCCATTGACAAACGTGTTTACTACCTCTGTTGTATTTCCTTCTTCTACCAGCCTAGTAACATTTCCATTAAAGAAAAGTAGGTTGATCTCCTTGGTCGTTTCTTCGTACATTCAGTAATTTCTAGCAATCAATACCCCCCTCCACTCCCAACACGCTTATAACCGTATTACTCTAGCTGGGTACCAATATCCATTCTCCCCTGCTTTACTAATGAATCCTAACTTGATTCAGATACTAGGGGGGGCATAGATCTGACCAATAGAGTATTGGTTGAACTTAATGAGTAGAGCAAGCTTTGGGGAAAGAGGGAGGCCAGAACCAGCTGGCACATGCAATTTTCTCTTGTCCTTTCCCTTCCTTTGTCCTGGAACATGGACACTTACGTTGGTGATAGAGGTGCCACCTTGAGATTGTGAAGTGTCAGTGAGGGAGAGGCCAAGAGAATTTCAGAGAACTCAGTCCTGAACTCCTTGAGCTACTAAACCAATGCTGCCTAAGAACTGCTCACATGAGGAAATGAGGAAAAATAAGTCTCTCGAATTGGGTAAGCCACTGTTTTGGGGTTTCAGTACCTAGTAGCCAAATGCCATACATCTGTCCTAGAATTGTGACCAGAATCAGCCCCACTGCTCTGTCATTTGAAAAGTCTATCTTCTTCCACGATGTAGAAATCAAGATGCTATTTGAGCATTTTCTGATTTCCAGCACCACACATTCCTCACAGTTCCATTGTCTGACACTGCTGACCCTGTGGGAAGCCTGTATTTATGCTGGAACAGGTAATTTGTGTAGTCCAGGAGACGTGGCCATCCTGTTTTGGGGGTGGTTGTGGACCTTGCCAGTTCTCTCTCATTGCTATATGTAATGTGTTGGGAATACAATGTCCTGAGGTAGGAGAGGGACCAGCAGAGCAGCTGGGGTCTGTTCCAGTGTCCCCGAGAAACAGGGTGTGCTTTAGCACTTTTGTCCAGCATGACCTTGCCCTGTTAGTTGCCCCTGAGCCATATAACCAAGGTAGGGCTGCCTTTTGGAGTCTCTTTGCTTTGGTACAAGTAGGGCACACACAGTTAAGATGTCATCTTCTCCCCAGCCCCCATGGAATCCTCAGCTTCTGTTGTCCCTTGCTGTCCATCTGTAACTGATAAACCCACTTTGTGTAAGCTGCGTTGCCTCGTGGGATTCAGACAAGTTGGTCACTGGTGTGCAACAACCTGCTTACAGCCTCACCTAGAGCAGGCAAATTCTCTGATCATTTTTCTTAGACTTCATGTCTCTTGTGTCAATGTGGGTTTTACTTTCTCCAATCCAATGACCATTCTCCCCAACAAAGACAAAAGCCTAACAGAAGAGCAATTCTGTTTTCTGTCACACCCTGCCCCTGCAGCCTCTTCTTCAGCCACAAACCCTGGGCATGTACTTGCTATCCTTCCAGACATAAAGAAAAAGCCTCTTGTCTGTTGATCTTGACATTTCTCACACGTCTCTGCTCAGTTTGGTCTCCAGCCTTTCTTACAGGAGCCCTAATATATATTTGCAGATTGACTGAATGTATCTAAGATAGGAATGAACTGCTGAATTCAATCAACCATGGAAATTCAACAGGGAATGCTCAGTCTCTCAGAGAGTGCGGACACGGCTTGGTGTTTTATTTCTGCTCCATGTACTGTAATGGGCTGAGGGCACTTCTGACGTGTCTGTGTAGCAACATTTGCTATTCAAAACACTGGTGTGCCTTAGCAGGACTCACCAGGAAAACAATCTAGTCAAGAATCAAGGGTCTCAACTTATTATCTCTTGGGCCAGCCATCCTTCCTGCCAGGCTAAACCCAAATTCCTTCTGTACTTTTGTCTTCTATTTTTGTAGGATCAAAGTCTGATTCCATTAAACCCATTCTCAATTTGATCAAAAGCGAAGTAAATGATCAATTAAGTAGTTTCCATTTTAGTTTTGAGGTACTAGGGACTGAAGCCAGGGCCTTCATACTGAGATACCTCCCAGCCCATTTTTTCCTTTGAGACAGGATCTTTCTAAGTCACTAAGTCACCCAGGCTGGGTTCAGACTTGCAATCCTTCTGCCTCAGCCTCCCAGAGTGCAGGGATGACAGGTGTGCACCACCATGCCCAGGTGCATTCTCCGTTTTAAAACTCCTTGTGTTCTCTCATTGTGCTTGTTTTAGGCAGGGCTTTTTGTTTTTGTATGAAACAGTGCAGGGCTCAGCAAACTTTTTTGGATAATAAATATTTTAGACTCTGTGGGTCACATGGTCTCTGTAGAAACTACTCACCCCTGCCCTTGTAATGTGAAAGCAGCCATAAGAATTACATAAGCAAATGAATGTGGCTGTGTTCCAGGGAAATTTTACTGATGGAGATTGAAATTTGAATTGCATATAATTTTTATGGGTCATGGAATATTATTCTTTTGGTGATTGTTTTTCAACCATTTAAAAGTACAAAAATCATTTTTAGCTTCTAGGGTGGAAAGCTGGATTTGACCCTCAGGACATAGCTTGCTGACCACTGAAACAGAAACAATACAAAGCTGGTTCAGGAACATGGTTCCTGCTGGGTGCGGTGGTGCATGCTTGCACTCCCACCTATTTGTGAGGCTGAGACAGGAGGGTCTAAAGTTCAAGGCTAGCCTGGGCAAATTAGTAAGACCTTGTGTTTGAAAAACAAACTAACTAAAAAGCAAAAAGACAGGTGTGGGAATAGTTCAGAGGTAGAGCATTCCCTGGGCTCAATCCCCAGTACCACCAAAATTAATAAATAAATAGGAAGAAAAAAGAAAAAGAAAGAAAGAAAGAAAGACAGGAAGGAAGGAAGGAAGAAAGAAAGAAAGAAAGAAAGAAAGAAAGAAAGAAAGAAAGCAAGCAAGCAAGCAAGCAAGCGCGCGATTTCTGCCTTCCTGTAAAGCTAGCAGCTGGAGCTTAAGGGAACTTGAAAAGGAACCAGAAAGTTACCAGGACGTCAGGCTACACTGTGCCAGAAGGAGTCTCTTTTGGCCTTTGCTATATCATTCAGCTTTGACTCCTTCTCTCGGTCCTGCCAGCTAGTCCTCTTTTCCCAGAATCACCACAGCTAGATCAGCAGAGGCTCCAATCTGATACAACAAATGCAGTGAAGTTGGTGCATGCACAGATGTTCTCTGGACTGAGCAGGACAGCAGCTAAAGAGTAGGGGCAAGTTGGAGAAAAGAGCTAGGGGTCAGAGGTTCTAGAAAAATACAGAATGTTTGAAATAACCTGTGTGGAGAATGAGACAGGAGCCAGATGGAGAGCAAAACCCTTCCAGGTTCATTGAAAACCCTAGTGACGCGGGTGAGTGTTAGCATTGTTTGGTTACCATTGGCAACAAGTAATAGAAAATCCTCTCAAAGTGGTTTAAGCACTGAGATCACTAAACACTGAGTACAGGACATCTGTCTATCTTGTCTACCGGGGCACCTCCAGCTTCTAGGACAGTATCAGGTCCACAGCAAAATCCAGGAAATACGCACAGCAATGAATGAGCTCCCGATGTGTTTAGCTCAGTGACTCTTTGACATCATCAAAGACTTGGGTTCGATCCGTCTTTGGGGGAGTTAGCTCTGCCTTTGGGATAGTTGCAGCTACTACAGAATGACTACTACAGTTCCGGTCACTATTACCAGACCCCAAAATGTCCAACAGAAAGACAGGGTGCTATCTACTCCTTTAAAGGGCGAGAGAACTTTTTTCAGAGGTCTAACCAGACTTTTTCTCCATGCTTACATTTTCCAGAAATTGTACCTCATACAATATCTAAATTAATTACTGGTCAGGAGAAGGGGAACCACTATGATTAGTTTAGATCTGGGTTCTCAACTGGTGTGAATCTGCTTCCTGAGGGACACTGGCAATCTCTGGAGACATATGTGATTATCACAGCTGAGGAGAGGAAGTGTTAATGGCATCTGGTAGGAAGAAGTCAAGGGTTTTGCTAAACCATCTTACATTGGATAGGGGAGCACCCCAATGAGAGAAAAATATCTGATTGAAAATATTCACAGCGCTGAGGTGGAAAACCCCTGGCTTAGACCAATCAAAAACCTCAGAGAGCTGAGGAGGAGACCACCTTTCTTGAAGCACATGGCCAAACAGGAGCATGACTGTGAGAAATCAGGGAGCTTTAAGGCAGGAGGAGATTAAAAGGAGGAACAGGTGGAAGAGAAATGGATGCTGGGTAGGCAATCAACTGAGTTCACCCAGAGGCATTGATTGGATTTTCCAGTTTAGCAGAGGACTCAAAGAACCTTGGGAAAGACTTTTTTATATTTAAAGAAATGCTGAACAAAGAGTTTCTGCCTTCTACAAACAAAAGAGTTCCTGCCTTTTTGGGTGAAATAAAAATTATTAACCCGTGGCCACTCACCATCCCAATAAGTACTTGTGTGAAAGAGCTGATGCCTATTGATCTCCTGATGCGAGTGTTGGTACCAAGACCACCCAAGATGTGCAGAAGCCCCTTACATATTACTCTACGGGGGCCCCGAACTACACAGCAAGGTACGCAGTAATTTCCTTGTTTTACAGAAGAAAAACTCAGGGCCGTGGAAAGCCACATGTGAGCCAGAGAGCTCTGACTCTGTACCGTGTTCTGCATAGGACATCCCATTGCTGAGTTTAGGAAGCATAAAGCCCCAGCATTTCTCGGTGGACTATTGCTAGGACACCACATGTGGACTGATGCTCTGGGGTCTCAGGGGCTGTAGCATCTGCCAAGAATGACAGGCTGGGTCAGAATGCCTGGGAGGAAAAGCCTCTTGGCAGAAGTCTGCTTCTGTTTTTGGACTGGGGATTGAACCCAAGGCCTTGCCCATGCCAGGCAAGAGTTCTTCCACTGAGTTACACACCCCAATCAATTCTGTTTTTTTATTTAATTTTTATTTTGAGATAGCATCTTGCTAATTTGCCCAGGCTGACCTTGAGCTTCTGACCCTCCCGCCTCAGCCTCCCAAACAGCTGTGATTACAGGTATGCACCAACATACCTGCCTGAGATCTGCCTTTTATTTTTTTGACTTACAGGCCCAGGAAAATCACCCAATTGAAACCTCTGTGAATTAAACAATTTCTTTGGAGACTTTTCCTCCCCTTCCTCTTCAGCACATATTCAGCTTTTAGTCTCTTTGCTTCCTGAGCCTGATTGGGGGAAAAAATAAAATCAAAAGTGCTATAAACTACAGCCAAAAATGTTCTGAAATGTTCCTGGAAGACAGTACCAAGTCCACCTAGTGAGTTGAAAATCTTCCTCGCAAAGGGCCCTGTGACTGCCTCATATTAGGATTCAGCCAGAGTAGGCTGAGGCGCACACTGGGGGAGAAGGCAGCCGGGCTCAGCTGTCCAAACAGAGGGGAGTTAAATACCTTTGTCTCATAGATCACTGAGCTCCGTGGTGATTTTCAGTTCTCACCCAGGGTGTTACAAAGACTCCCTCCCTCCTTCTTCCCTCTTACTCTTCTGTTTGCTTTGGGAGAAGAGAGGCCCATGCCAGGTAGGCTGCAGGTTTGGGGTTTGGGGTTAGTTAAAAAAAACTAGAAAGGAAAGAAGACTTCACTAGTATGTTCACAGGGTAGCATCGAGCATTCGCTTCCACCTTAGAGTAAGTGCTACAGTGTGCTAGGAGAGTTCAGGGTCATTATACAAACAGAATTTGGACTCAGTGGAAAACCTGGGATTTTTACATCATTGCTTTGCCCCAAGTTATCTTACCCATAATCCATCTTGCTTCCTAGGGTCAGTGTGAGAATCAAATGAAACATGGCTTCCAGTTCAAAGTAGTGCGCAGCGATGTTGCTCATTGGCTAATTCCTTTTGCTGAGCTTTCTGGGTTGTGCTTCAGTTTCATACTATGTTTCCCTGAGGTATTTTCGTCATGTGGCCTTATAGCGATCATCTCTCACTGTTTAAATAGCACCTCATAAAATGGTGGGCTATGGTAATGACTGTTTTAACCACCTCAGCTGGGTGGGTGGTTGATAGATTGGTTTTTGCCTGGGGTCCCTCTTATAGTTAGAGTGATTTAGCAATATTCTGTGCCTGGATGATTTATAATGGCTTCACTCACGTGTCCATGCTGGCTATCAGCTGGACAATGTATTTCTAGAAGGCGACCCTGGGATTCTGCACATAGCAAATGGATTCCAAAGACAGCAGGAGAGGACAAGTATCAGCATGCAGCTCAAACCTCTGCCTGCCTCCTGTGTGCTACTGTTCCACTGGCCTGGGCAAGTCACATGGAGGAGGAAGGTGTGAGGGGAAGTGTTTTCATCTGGGCCATACCTGCTGTGGTCTACCACAGTCCCCTTCATCCTGGAAACCCACCCCTTACTTCTTGCTGGGTTTTCCAGAAGTACATTAATGACTCAATGACTCAATGACTATCTATCCTAGCTTAAAAACTTAGTTGGGCAGAATGCAGTATCATTTTCACTGAAAGACCCCTTCTGCTTGATGGTAGAAATAGAAACTTGATTTTTAGTTACACACCCCCAACCTCCTGCCCCCAGTGTCTTATACAAGTTCTATGGTTGGGGAAACATAATCAGGTCTGAAATGTTGTCTATCCACAGTGGGTGGCACCTGTGGGATATGCTGGCTCTTCTGTGAGGCCCACATGGCCCCCTGGAGGTCCTCTCTGCCCTTTTGCTGCCCCTCTGTGGTGAACTAAGTTCTGCTCCCCCTGTGAAGATCTTTCAGGGCTACCCAAGACCCTCTCCATACATTACGGAGCCATTTCTTGGCTGAGATTTTGCTGCCTTTTTGATTGCACACAGCAAAGAAACCCGATTCTTCCATGTTCGGTTTCCCTCAACTGTTCTGAAGAATCTGCCTTGCCCAGAGCTCAGCCTGACCAAAGTACTGCATAAGCAATGCCCCTTCTTCAGAGACCCACAATGACTAGCACTCATCCCTTCCTTTCTCACTGCTTTCTCCTGCCCCACAGAGGTAGGCCTAGCCAGCATCTGACCATAGGCCTTTCTTCCAATCTTCTGTTCAAATCCTCCTTACGGCCCCTGGGGTCTGCTGGCTTTCTGAAAACTCAAAGCAGTAATGTTTCTGTTTTCTCACTTTCTGGAGCTCATTCCTTCTCTGAGACAAGAAGCTCAGAATGGCTTAGTCTGAGCAGAGGACAATTTCCCATTGGGAATGGAGGTGGGATTATGTTCATGTTTTGAAATATTATTCCTGTACATTTGCTTCCTGCTTCCAACCACAGGGTCTAGAATTAGCCTGCACTTTCTCCAACAAGCACAACCCCTTGAAGCCCTCGCTCCTAGGATGTACTTTGTCAGGTTGCAGGTAGAATATATTGGAACTTGGGGAAATGGAGTTTTATTTAATTACATGGCAGTGAGTTATTTTCCAAAAGGACCAATATCTTAGTTATGTTTTTACCACCTGGGCCATGGTGCCATGATTCCATTCTTTTGTTTTATTTTTTACTACTAATAGCAGTTTTTCTCAAAGTTGACAACTTTGTATTAGTTTTCTGTTGCAGCCTGACACATTTCCACAAATGTTTCTGCTTGAAACAAGACCCATTCATGATCTCATAGCTTGTCCAGGTCAGGTTGCCATGCTCTGAACACAGCTGAATTGGGTCCTCTGTTCTGGGTCCAATCAAGGTGTCAGCTTGACTTTGGATTTGGATTCTTGTCCAAGTTCACATCGTTGTTGGCAGAATTCATTTCCTTGCAACTGGAGAGTTTGTGGTGGTTCTTTGAAAGCCAATAGACAATCTCCCTCTTCACAAGGGGCCCAGACTCTTTTTTTTAATTAATTAAGCTTATCGTTACATTTAATGTATACAATATAATGACATTCATCACTGGACATTTGCACCTTTATATAATTCATCTTGGTTCTTATTTTTCCCCACTCCCCTGCCCTCCCTTCAACCCCCCCACCTCTCCCTATCTACAAAGACTTTGTTTCCATTTTTTCCTTTTCTCATATTAATTCCATTCCCCTCTTTCTTTTCCCCTACCCTTTGCACCTTTTCTTCCTATTTCACATTATCTATTATACCTTTTAGTCCTCATTTACACTTTCAGTTTCTCACACTAGAGAAACTATTCAGTATTTATAGATTCCTGGATATGTATGAATCACCACAGTTGAAGGAAGATGACCTAAAAATTCTAAACGACTCAATATCAATCAGTGAAATTAAAAATGTAATTAAAAACTTACCAACTAAGAAAAGTCTGGGTCCTGATGGCTTCACTGCTGAATTCTATGAGACATTTAGAGAGGAACTACTGCCACTCCTGTTTAAACTCTTCAGTGAAATAGAAAGGGAAGCAATACTCCCAAATTCATTCCTGGAAGCAAGCATCACCTTGATCCCCAAAGCAGAGAAAGACCCAACCGAAAAAGACAACTACAGGCCAATCTCACTAATGAGCATAGATGCAAAAATCCTCAATAAGACACTGGCAAATAGAACAGAGGATCATCAAGAAGATCATACTCCCTGACCAAGTGGGATTCATCCCAGTAATGCAGGGATGGTTCAACATAGGCAAATCAATACATGCAATACACTGCATCAATAGAGCCAAACACAAAAACCACATGATCATCTCCATACATGCAGAGAAAGCATTCGACAAAATCCAACACACATTTATGATAAAACGGTCTCTACCACAATCTGATAAAAGCCAACAGCCAACGTCATACTAAATGGCCCAGACTCTTTTAAGACCTTTTGCCTAGTTGAGTCAGAGCTCCCCAGGATAATCTCCTTTATGATGAACTCAAAATCAACTAATTTGGGACTTTAATTACAGCCATCTAATTTTATGCCATCTAATTTACTAGGGTGAAACCCCATCACCTTTGCAAGAGGGGCAGGTACTTTTTCAGGAGTGGGGACAGGACCAGCACACCAGGAAGTAAGAATTTGGGGACTCACCCTAGAACTGTGTCCATCATGTGCATGCGTGTCCGAGGCCAGGCACTGCCCTCAGCACCTCTGTGAACACAGAACTAAACTTCACTGCTGTTTGAGGTCACTGATACTAATGACTGCGAGTCTCACGAGCAACTGTTTTAAAGCTTTATGTCCTGGTACAAGAACACTTTTGTAGCCCTTAGAGGGGCTTTGGTGAACCCAGAAGATACCATGTCCTAGAACAGATCTGTAACCCCTTGATAAAACACAAAAGGTCATGCAGAAACTGGGTTGAGGGCTCTGGCCAGTGATTGGAGGGGAAGCAGTGGAAACATTTATTGAACACACATGTGTGAGACATTGTATTAGTTTTCTTATAGGCTTCTACTTTTACATTTACACATCAGCATCCCTGCAAGCAAGTATTAATTATCCCCGTTTTGAAATAGAAGGACACCGGCTCAGAAAGCACCTGTACCTTGCCGCATGCCTCAGGGCTAGTGAGTGGTAGAGGTGGATTTTGGTCCTGACTGTTGTGGCAAACAAGACACCTTTGCATCATCCTGCAACTGGTCCGGGTGGGCAAGAGTTTCTCCTAATGTACAGTCCACAGGTTACAGAAACTGTCAGCTCTCCCATCCCCCTGTCATACCTAGGCTGGGGATGCAATGCCAGCAGATGGAGAAACTCTAAGTTCCACTGATCTCTGGGACTCCCTAACATTCAAGTGTTCACCCCATCTCGGGAAAGAGAGCAAAGTATACTTTTTGTCACAGCAGGGCGGGAATTTGCCCCGGTGTCTCCTCAGGCCAGACTCCTCTGCAAACCCCGCCTCCACTCCCAGCCCACAGCAATACCAGAGACTTCCCAGAGCCATCCTGTTCCCCTTTGTTTAAGAGCCACTCACGGCACTTCCATTCAGCGTCTCTGTCTTTGAGCAAACGTCCTGACAGCTTCACTACTTTGGCTTCTTTAGGAGGCCGTGGAAGAGCGAGGCATGGGAGAAAATCAATACCAGGCAGAGGCAGGGGCAGGAGGATGCTTGAGGATGCTTCGCTCCCTGACCCCCTTCCCCACTTGGGCCCAACCCGAGTCAGAGCACCAAAGTGTGCTCTCTGGAATCCGGGCTTCCAGGGCGTGGAGAATAGGGCTGACCAGGTCCAGGGAGTGTGCTGGGGAAAGGTCAGGAAGGGGATTCACTTGCTCAAGCTCACAGGTTGCGGGAAGCGGGTGGGTCCGGAGGGGCGATGAAGACTGTTCAGAACTAAGTCACGGGAGGGGTCTGTGGGCTCCTTTCTCCACCTGGCACTCACAGTGAAGGGAGGGTGTTGACGAGAAACCAGTGGTTCCCTGGGGCTTCCGTGAGGCAGCAGCCAGGTCATCAAGAGGAGGGGGAGAGGGGACTAGAGCTCCTAGCGACAGGGTGGGGCCTGCTGAGAAGGAAGCTGGTTTTCCTGCCCACATCGGGAAGGGTGAGTTCTGACCTCGTTCTTGAGCCAGGAGCACCTTGGCTCTGTGGGGAAAGCACCCCGGTGCTACTATAGCGATGCGGTCCCGGTTCGGAGCTGGCTGTCCCGGTTCACCCCGGAGCGTGTGCTCACGTGAACTGTAAATGTAACAGGCAACCCCTTTCTGAGTGGAACCTCCACGGGAGGAAAGTCATTTCCATCCAGGCGTGGCCTGCATGTTCAACGGGTGAAGGACTGTTAAGTGGAATTACCCTTTGGGGCCGATCATCTCCTCCCGATAACCCAATTTTTACACTGATGCAGGAAATGGGAGGCCTTCCTCTGGACTTGGGCTCTTTTCATATATATATAGTATAACTTAATTGAATACTATTTCATCTTACATTGCATTGCTTTGCTTATTAGTGGGATTAAGTGCTAGTTTTCCAGATTTGTGTACACTTTTCCTTTTCTAGTCCCTTTTGGGTGATCCTATAACTGGATTATGAAAACGAAAAGTGCCCTTGAGACACCAATGAGAAGAAAAGAGAAAAAAAAAAAAAAGATTGCGGAAGGGGAGAACCAAAGAAAGAGATGGAAAAAAACACTGCACTAAAGTTAAGCAGGTGGAATGTATGAAATACGCAGTCTGTGGTCAAGCCCTCCACTGTCTCAGTTACTTTTCTGTCGCTGAGACAAAACACCCAACCCCCACAATTAAAGGAGGAAAGGTTTCTTTAGCTCACAGTTTGCAAAGGTTTCAGTCCACAGCCGGCTCTAAAGCAGAAGGGCAGTGCAGAGAAGAAACAGCTCACTGTGCACAGAAGACAGCAGAAGCAACAAGGGGCTTTAACAGCATCTTTCTGTCCCTTTATCTCACCTAGACTACTTAGGGCGGGCAGCACTCACACCTTAATCCTAGTGCCCTTGAGCCTAGCACTGCCCCGTGAATCAATGCCACACTCTAGATCCAGGCACCTCTGAAAAAGCCCCAACTATGACCCCCATGAGGCTTTGAGGGGAAGTCTAGATACAGACCGTAACATCCACTTCTACATAACAGCTCTGCCCCTAGGTGGTTCTATAACCGGGGCAAGTAATTTAACCTTACCTGCAAATTAGAGATAGTAATATTTTCTGATTTGAAAGATTAGTATAAGAAGTAAATAAGCACCTACTCTGGTTCCTGATAATTATTATAATTATAATCTAGAATAATTACTGTGATAATTATATATATATTAATAACTATCATATAATGATGATATAAATATAATTCTAATTTCTTGATAGTGGCTACCATTAGTAGTGTCCAAGCAGAGATTGAGGCAATTTATAAGCAGCTACCCATTTTTTTTTTTTTTTTTTTTTGACACC
>NW_022900928.1:15768516-15782773 GCF_012274545.1 Fukomys damarensis
TTTTTTTTTTTTTTTTGAGACAGCATTTCACCATGTAGTTCAGGCTGGCCTTGAACTCACTCTGTAGCCCAGGCTGGCCTCAGATTCACAGCGATCCTCCTGCCTCAGCCTCCTGAGTGATGGGATTACAGGCGTGAGCCACCACGCTGGGCTTGGTATGTAGCTATCTCTATACTAATAAAGGAGCAGGAAGCTGAATAAAGTAAATTATCTCAACTTGTATCGAAAAATGAACCTGAACTTAAAATGTGTCACTTGCCTTTGCAGTGTTTGCTTACAGACTTTATTTATGATACTAACAAAAACTAATATTTATGGAGCATTAACTATACCTCCATGAATCCTGGAGGCGAGTCCTGAATCTGCTAGGTAGCACCTATGTCAAGCACACACAGATTCCATTTTCTCATTTATTTAAGGTAAGATAAAAAATGACTGGCTTGAAAGGTGCGTGCAAAGATAAACTAGGCACAGTCTTTAGCATAGAGCCTGGCAAGTAGAAGCTGAACTAGTAGAAATAATAACTAATATTCAGTGAATGCTATTATTCTAGACTGTGTGATAATAAACACTTTACACGTATCTCCTTTTCATCCTTGCACACCCTCCCGAGGTAGGTGTTACAACCGTTTCATAAATGAGACAGCTAGAGCTTAGATAAGACAATGTGACATGCATGAAGCCACACACTTCCTGAGTGACAGAATTCAGAATAAACCCAATCCTGTCTGGCTGTTGGTACATATCAGCTTTCATAACCTGCTTCTTCATGTGCCCCCTTTTAAAGTTGTGGTGACACTTTATTCCATCTTTATTTTCCCCACTTGTCACATGGAATTGCTATTGGCTTAGCTCCACTCTGTCTTCTCTCTAGACTCTGAAATCCTGGCGCTCCCTCTTGTTCGTATTCCTATAGCACACTCCGCATTCCCTGGCTCTTCCTCCACCTCTGGGTTTATGGTGATCTCTGTCAAACACGCGTTCTCTTCGGCCTCTGCACAGCTGGGTTAACCTCCAGCACACTTGCGCCTGTCTTTGCCCACACAGATATTATCCACAGCAACAGTTGGACTGACTGCAGCCCTGTGTTCCTGGGCTCAACATCCTCCTCCCTTTGTTGCTCCTTGGACTCTGAGACGCACCCTATGGCTTCTGCTGACAGAGCTCTGCCGCCATCTCTCCTGTCTTCTGCTCACCTGTCCAGTCCTAACCTGGGGGAAGAAGTGTGTGTGTGTGTGTGTGTGTGTGTGTGTGTGTGTGTGTGATTCTGGGGATGGAACTCAGGGCCTGGCACATGCTAGGCAAGCACTCTATGGCCGAGTCACACCTCAGTCCAAGAGATGGTCTTAATGCTGTCACCCAACCCCTCCTCAGGGTCACATAACACAACCTAGATCACCTGTCCTGTGTCTGAGGTCAGAGCTGCCAGACTAACCCTTCCAGTTAAGATGCTCTCAAATCCAAGGAAGCCAAGACTGTAAAAGTCCTTGGAGGAGGCCTGATGCACAGACGTGCCCTTGTGGCCTCAGCCCTGTGGGCTGAGATGTTGTATTTAGACCCCGCAGTTACAGAGCCCTTTCCACCATAGAATGGAATCCATCTCACACTTATTGAGCACCAGCCTTGAGCAGGGCTTTGGGACATTAGTGGTTAAAAAGACCCAGGCCTTGTTCTCAGAGAGCTCTTCCCCATCTGGCCCATGTTCAGATCAGTTCAAGTTCACTGTGATACTAATCCCACTCTTATACATAATTATAGTTTGCATATATACATTTTTATTTTTAAAAATCCACTGGAGAGCCATGCCATCTGTGTGGATTACCTTTTTTGGCACTTAGCACCATGCCATGGGCCCAAAGGCAATTAATGTAAGCTTTTTGATGATATTGAACTTCCTGAAAGCTTCAGGCATTTTCTCTCAGTCATCCTAGTTAGTGTCTTAATGTGATAATAGGTTGATTGATTTTTATGTGACTCTTAATCATCCATCAGATGTTCAACCTGAAATTCAATTTTGGCTTGACCGTATGACCTTGGGCAGGTTGTTTACCTCTTAGAACCCCAGTTTCCTCACCTGTTAAAGTGTGAATAAAGGAATAAAAAAGCTCAAGACACAGGCTTAATTAATGTGATAGTTAATTAAGTAGGACCCAGGTTAAAGAGCTAAAATTCCACTTAGGTTAAAAGGCTAAAATGTTACTTACTCACGTTTTCCCCCAGCACATATGATCTGGATTTTGAGCTAGGTGTTGGAAATAGAAGACTAACACCCGGTCCCTGTTCCATCAAATCCACACACCAGTGAGCAGGAACAGATGTAAGAAAGTACTTATCATACACTTAGATCTTGAGAAGTTCTTCGGGGTCAGTAAGGAGACAAGGAATCAATATTTATTAAACTCGACCGTGTGAGTTGGATCCTCAAAAAGGATCACTGTGGTGTGTGTTTGTGTGTGTGCATCTCTGTGAGCAGTCTTTGGAAATGGCCTTCTTAATGGCTAGTTTCCTAGTTTCCTAATGTCTGGCCTTCCTGTCTGAAGGCCCAGGAGGCCAATCCTGACTCTTCCTCCCTCCAAAGCAAGCATATCCCCAAGAACAGCTGAGAATGCTCCTGGCCACTTAACACAATCTGAAACCACTGGCCAAATCTGGGGCTGGATAAACATGCAAAGCAGGGTTCCCTGTTGACCCTTCCCTGAATGCTTTTCCCAGCCCTGCTGTCTCCTGCTGCCCAGTAACCTGTTGCCCTGGGAGACAAGTGTACTTAGTGTGACAAGTCACATGCACCCTGGGCCTCTTCAGTCCCATGTCAGTCTGACCTTGATGCTATGCCAACTCCCCCAAATTATTGAGGACAGGGTGCATTTATGTTTGAATGCATCACACATCTCTATGAGATCTTTCCTTGAATAATCATATTGCTGTTTCCCATCCTCACAGAAGCCCACAAAAAGATGGATCTTGCCTGGCTGACACCACTAAGGATCCCTGGATTGATTCCTTTTCTATCACCCCATGTGCTGGGTGGCAGGTTCCAAGCCCACCTAATGACAAGGCCAGATGGGCTCCTTTCTTAATGAGACAAGAGACACTTACAGAATACAAATCAAGCCCCCCCACACACACATTAGGCTCTGTAGCAGCACTGGACATAGAAGGAAAAGAGATAAGCAAAAGCCAGCTTTTGAAACTTCATTTGTTAATGTCAAGGGATGGAATCTGGGTAAAAGGAGGCAAACAGGCTTAGCGTTTTTGCAGCTTAGCCTGGATATTTTTTCTTCTGAGCAGAGACAAGTTGTAACATTTGGCAACCCTTAAAATGTATGGCATGCCCTCGAGATGTTTTGCTTACAGAGTTTATTTATGACACTAACAAAGACTAATATTTATGGAGCACTAACTACATGTCAAGCACCTGTCAGATGTTGATTTTGTTTAATCCTTATAGCAAGCCTAAGAAGTAGGTACTTGGAGCAGCCCCACTTTACTGTCTAGGCATCTGAGGTGTAGGAAGTGATTCATTTGCCTGAGGTCACATGGTAAGTGGGGAAGGCAGTGTTCACAGCCAGGATCTCTGACTGCACAGAACACTCTCTGAGAGCACTGACTGTGGTGGTTCTCTGCTCCTTAGCAGCCAGCTGCCCAACCTGGGGCAAGTTAGTTAAGCTTCTGCAGAAGGAGCATAATTCTAGACTCTATCTCACAGGATAGCAGTAATAGTCAAACATGTATTTCACCTCAGACATTTAGCATCATGCTCAGCACAGTGTAAGGATCCAAAACATGTTAGTTATTTTTATAACCAAGAAGTCCCTCTAGGTTAGCCACCATTCTTCACTCCCTTTTGAATCTTTGCTCTCAATACATAGCACAGTGCAAAGTATATACCATAGCTACCCCCCGCCATGCACAAGGGATGCATTCCAAGATCCCCAGTACATGTCTGAAACTACAAGTAGCACCCAAATCCTATACACGTTGTGATGTAGCATTAGACTACTAATAAGGTCACTTGAACACAAGCACTGCACAACTCTAAGAGCTGATCCGATGACCAAGATGGCTACTAAGTTGATCTGAAAACAAGACGGCGGTGGGTTGCACACGAACCATAGACATGCTGGATGAGAGGATCATTCACATCCTGGACAGGAAGGAGAAGGGTGGACTGAAGTTTCATTACACTCTGCAGAATGGTACACAATTTAATACTTAAGAATTGCTAAGTTCTGGAATTTTCCATTTCCAGACCAAGATTCACCACAAGAGATAAAAATCACAGAAACCAGAACTATGGATAAAAAGGACTGCTTTACTAGAAACCAGTTCAACGTTACTGTGATGAATTAGTATACTATTCCGTGAGATAGTTATAATTAAGCTTGCACACACAAATAATTTTTTATAAAATGCTATCATTCAGTTTAATTCGGTATAAGATTGTTTTTGAGTTAAAACATCAATTGGAGGGCTGAGAAGTACCACGCCTGCCTTGCAAGTACAAAGTCCTAAGTTCAACCCCTGGTACGGAAAAAACCAAAACATCAATTTGTCTCAGAAATTCTACTTAGATATACTGAAGAGAAATGAAAATATATGTCTGCATAAAAACTTGCACAAGATCTGTCATAGTGGCATCACTGGTAATCACCTAAAGACAGAAACAATCCAAATGTTCACCTACTGATGAATGGAGAAATAAAATGTGATATAACCATATGATGGAATATTAATTTCCATAAAAAGAATGAAGTCCCAGCTAGGGGACAGACAGATCAGTGCTAGAGTTCATGTCTAGCATGCACAAGGCTATTACAAGGTTGATCCCAGTACTGGGGGTGGGAAGTAGTATGAAACCCTGGTACATGCTAAAAATAGAGACAAGCCTTGAAAATGTTAGGCTGAGTGAAAGAATCAGTAACAAAAGAGCAGCTATTATAAAATTCTGCTTGTAAGAAATATGTAGAATAGGCAAAGCTGTAGAGACCGAGAGTAGTTTAGTTGTTACCTAGGGCTAGGTGAATGGGGTGGGGGGGTATAAATTTATTTGGGGATGATGGGAATTATTTAAAATTGATTGTGACATTGGTTTCACAATTCTGTGACTATATGAAAATCATCAGATGTATATGTTAAGTAAATGAATTGTATGGCACAGGGTTATATTGCAATAAAGCTGTCATAAAAACAATAAAGTCAAGAAAATAAGTCTGCAAATTAGAAGCTCAACACCGATGAGTGTGGCAATCCCTCCACACTTCCTGTTCTGCCCATGCATGGACCTTGCTGGCTTGATTACCTGAGCACGATATACCTTCACCAGTGCAGACCAATGGGGAGCAAACAGACCATCCATGATTGGTTGTTCTCCCTCCAATCCAAGTGCTTCTTATTTTTGCCTCTTGTCTAGCTCCATTGGGAGGACAAACAGCTGATGGTACAGAGATGCAAGGTTTAAGACAATCCCAATCTTTCTCAAAATTAATTACAGGTTGCAAGTTAGAAATCAAGGCTAGAAGTATCTAAATATCAAGTCCATTAATCATTTACAAGTCACCTCCCTTCCCACAGTGTTGTCTAGAAACAAATAAACGAAAGCCCAACATTTAGATATAATCACCACATGCTTTGTTTTAACAATCTTTCTTCACAAACTTGAGCAGCTGCTGGTGAAACAGAGAAAAATCAGAATTCTAATTCAATTGGCCCAGTTGGGAAAGTTATAAGAGGTTGCCAAAAGGTTTCTAAAACTGATAGGCATCTAAAAGTGAAAACAGAGCAGAAATTCTGCTTGGAATTCATGAGAGGAGCTACAGAGGTATGTAATTATGACTGAAGCGGGAATATAATTTTATCATTTAGAAATCTTGTTTTTGCTCTACTTTTCACCAGCAAGTCTATATATAGACATACGCACAAGGGAAATTCCTTGGGTAGAAGGCAAAAAAGAAGAATTACACGTTACTCTTCCTGACAAATTTTAGTACTATTAATTCAACCTCAAATAAATATTTATATGATGGCATTGAGAAGATTTACAAAATGATATATTGGTTTTGCTAAATGACAAAAACAGAGTTTTTTTCTCAACTCTTTTTACTCTGTATCTCATGCATCCTGTATCTACCCTCTGAGGTGGGCGCTGCTTTATGAGTATTATCATCATTGTTATTGTTGCATTTTCGCAAACGAAGGAAGTAAGGCATGAAGAGGTTAAGTTAGCTGCACATCCCACGCCCAGGATAAATATTGGTGTTGAGATTTAAACCTCGCCTGTCTCCAGAGGCCTCTTTTTCAGTGTGATCCCACTCTGCCTCTCCAATATGCTGATGGTTCTTTCTTCTTCTTCTTTTTTGTACTGGGAATTGAACTCGGGTCCTTGTGCTTGCAAGGCAGGCCACCGAACCGCTGAGCTAAATCCCTGGCCTAAGCTGACGGTTCTTAATGTCACTCTTGATGCCTCCACTCTGAGGGCTGAACGTGTTAAAGCATTGGGAAGACATATTACTACACGCACTGACATCACTGTGTTTGTTGAATAGGCATGACCCTTTGCTTTACCTTGTGTGTGTGTGCTTGGTACCTTAGCCATCCCTGCCTTCGCTCCCGCACACTGTTTAGCTAACACGTATTCAACCTTCACATACCAACGTAAAGTATCAGGGAAGTTTTCCCTGACCTCCTTTTCCCTCGCCCTCCTTTACTTATATTCCCTTAGCCTCCTGCATTTTTCCTTCGTTGCACCTTCCAAGCTTGCAATCCAATGTGTAACTAATTAGTTATCAATGGCTGTCTCCTCGCTGGGGCCAGTGCCAGTCTCATTCACGGCTGCTTCTCTGGTGATTAGTAGAGAGAGAACTAATGTTGTGCTTAATGTTTGAACAGCAAATGAACAAGTGAAGGAGACATCAGTCATGCCCTTGGGGTGCTTGCACCTCAGGAGTGTTGCATGCAAGCACGCATCTGCAGCGGGGGAAATTGAGGTTTAGGAGGAGGAGAAGCAGCTCATCAGAAAAGGGGCTTCTCAACGGCCTGGCATCTGAGCTGACCTTGGAGGGTGGGCGCACATTTCAGATGGAGACACACAAGGGCAGAGCATCGAGCCAGGTAAACAGAGCCTGCTGAGTAAATTGCTGTGGTGTATTACACTGATTTATAAAATAAATTAGGGAAACAGTGTTTTTCTTTCATCGGAAAGCATTTTGAGACAGCCTGAAGACAAATGGAATTGCTCAGTTTTAAAATAGCTGTCTTCATGTGTTGATGAAAATTCTAAAAGCCAAAGTACAAAATGCAACTGTGCCTTTGACCCATATTCTCTTCCTCGCTGAGAAGGACAGGAAAAGAACCATACATTTCTGAGACTGTATAGCATGGTGCCCTCTTTGTCCCTCTGCCACACACTGTCCTTTTATTTCCTATGAGAAGGGTGCATTGGAGAATTTCTTAGTTTAGTCATGAAGAGTCTCTTAAAAATCAGTCCTTTGCTTTGTAAGCTCAAAATCAATAGGAGAAATCACACAAAGATCAATATTTTCGACTCCATAAAAATTAAAAACTACTCTATGTCAAACTCCACATAATCCAAATTAGAAGCAAACAATAAACTGAGAAAGATATTCACCAAACTATAATGGTAAAATCCAATTCGGTTCAGTTCAATAAGCACCAAGGGTGCAGCCCCAAGTAATGAGAACTATCACGTGCGGGAGCTGCAGGCTCAGGAAGACAGTCTGTTCCCAGCTCTACTGAGAGGGCAGGAAAGGATGTGACCCTTCCAGTGCCTTCCTGAAGGGGTGGGGGGTTGTGACAGATATACAAGGTGCCCAGGAGAAAAGAGAAGAAAGACACCTCATTTAGCCTGGGGTTCAGGGAAGGCTCCCTGAAGAGAGGCCCTGAGCTACGAAAAATTGAGTAGGAATTATCCAAGGCAGCAAGGTGGGAAAGGGAAGGGCCTTTAAAACTCAGAACAGTGGACAGCGGTGTGGAAATGAGAACCATACTATGTGTTATAGGCTAGGGGTGGTTACCAAATGTTCGGAGACCTGGAGTAAAGTACAAAATTGGAAGTGATGGCGATGGGGCTGCCCTGATGAACAGCAAATGTTCTAACTTTATTCTTTATTCTTTAGTTGCCGAGCAGCCATCAGAGGACCTAGCCAGGGCTTAGATTGAGGAATTTTAAAGCAAATCTCACAGGACAAGGAACTGCTTCACATTGTGTAGAGTCAATGGGATGGTGAGTGCAGTGAGCTTAGGGCTTTGAAGTGACTTTTAATGAGCATGCTCTTAGTTTTGATAATTTACCTGTTAGTTGATTCACAGTTTCACCTTGTAGGTCTTGGTATTTTCTAGAACAAGCAGCTAAGTGGGTTTTGGCTTTGTCTCAGAAGTGTTTATCATAGGCATGGGAGAGTTGTGTCTGCTCCTAGCACTCTTCCAGGAAAGGCCAGGAAATTGTGATGGTTTTGGCGCAGATATCTATTCAAGTCTTGCTTCGACACATACCCTCCATCCACATCGCTCCCCGCCACCTCCTTCTCAGCGTTTTTGGCTGAATAAATCAGATTTTAAAAGATGCACTTGGGAGATAGGATTATTGCCACTCTGAGATTACCTGGTTTGAGGAATGGAGGGATTCTAGGGTTTGACCAATAGCAGAGGTTGAGGTCTCCCACCTCCGGAGAGATGTGCGGTGTACATGCAGGGGTTGAAAAATGGGGCAGTCTGCAGGTACTGGGAGGAGTGCTGGCCTCAAATGAAAGGAACAAACTTCGGATAAAACATAGTGGGATCCCCTGAGAAGGTGTGGTATAATAAAAAAATATATATGATCTTTGTCTCCAATTCCTGACAAAGAGCTCCTATACCCTTGGAATTCTGTAGTAACAAGAGTAGTTTACTGCTAGTCAACAGGATTTCCGTGGAACACACCTGAGTCTATGTGAATGAGGTGACTCAGGTTGGGAACCCTAGATAGTTTCAGGTTGGGGACTGATCACCAGAAAGCCCAAACAACCCAATGCACGATTAAAGGGTGGGAGCTCTCTTGGTCATCCCATGTCCACCTCTGCCTTTCAACCTCTGGGAAAAGCTGACGATTGCCTATAAAGATGCTTGAATCACAAGGTTCAGAGAGCTGAAAGCATAGAAGTCCTGGGAGGGTGGAGAGGCCCTCTGCTGCTCCCCCATACCATGCTCCTCCATACCAGGCCCTATGCATCTCTTCCATTTGGCTGTTCTTGAGTTGTGTCCTTTATAATAAACCAGTTATAGTGAGTGTTTTCCTGAGTTCTGAGTCATTCTAGAGAATTAGCAAAACTAATGAGGGACTTGTGGGAACCCCACACTTATAGTTGGTTGGTGAGAAGTGCAGGTGGTAACCTGGGACTTGTGATTGAGGTGGGGACAGTCTTGTGGTATTGAGTCCTTAACCTGTGACACTGACTGAACATTTAGTGTGGGGAGTGAATTGTTGGACACTCAGCTGGTGTTGCATCATTAGAAGATTAGCGGTATTGGAAGAGACTGCTTCTGGTGTAAGGGAAAATACACAGAGAAATCTAACTTGTTCTTTTGTCTTAGACCATCTGAGACATTTTTGGAATATTATTAAACAGTTTTCTTCTTTTATGGAGAAAATTTTAGATATTTCAGCATGGAGCCTTGAAAGTGAGGTGCTGGAATTGGAGGTTTGAGAAGAAAAGGGCAATGTTATCTGTTATGCTTTTGATCAAAATGTCCCCTAAAAGGTTCATATGTTCAGAAATTGGGCTTTTAAAAGGTGATTAGCTTATGGGGTGCTAATCCCCTCTGAGAATTAATCCATTGGTGGGTTTATAGCTGGATGTGCTGTTAGAAGATGGGGACTGGCTGCAGGAAGTAAGTCACTGCAGGGGATAACCTAGAAGGGTTGTGCCTTATCTCCAGTCCCTTTCTCTCTAGCTTTTCCTGTTCTCCCTGCTTCCTTGCCACCTTGAGGTGAGCAGCTTTCCTCCTGCTTGTGCCATGATGCTTCCACCTTGGAACCAGAAGACCATGGACTGAAACCTTTGAAACCATGAGCCTTTAGCTTATATTTGTCAGGTATTTTATCTCAGGAACAGGAAGGTGGCCAATATATGGTCTTTGCCTCATGATCTATCTATTGAGGTTAAGTGTGGGGTGATGACATCACAAGAGGAGGTAAGGGACTGATAGAGATGGAAGGGGCAGGAGGAACAATGCTACATCTATGCAGCTACTGGGTAGATACCAAAAGCAAACTCTGTCCCTTTTCTTGAATATGTTAGAGGAAGCTGGCCTTCAAAGACAGCAACACTGACACTGACTGCCTTTTTGTCACCTGGGAAAATACAAAAAATGAAAAAGAAACCTTTTTGTTAAAAAAAAAGTTATTCTAATTCTTTGCATATTGTACGAAGAGCTAAAAGAACTAAATTAAAGTGAGCAAGAATAGCCCGCACAATCCTTAAGTGATAAGAAAAGAATTCATTTAGTTGGTTGCTGTCTTGAATAATACGTATCAGAAAGTATATAATCTGAAGTAGCACACAGAGTAAGAAAAAATAACCAATGGAATAAGGAAGTAGTCAAGTAAAGTTCCATAAATTAAATCATAGTTTGAAAGGATAAAGTCATGTTAACACTCATTACCATATTTTAATTTCATGGTGATTAAAATTATAATGTAGCATGTATAGCCACTTAATTGATCTGCCAACATCAAGTATTTGCAAGTTTCTTTTTGTTCTCCAAAACCATAAACTATCTATTCTTTGCTACATAATTTCAGAGGTAATTTTAAACCATAAATATTTCTCTTTATTAAAATTCTCAGGAAATTAGAACCTCATTTGCTATTTATTTATATCTGCTTTGGTGAGAGACCAGGAAATTAATTTTTTTACATCTAAAATTCTATAAAATTAAAGTGCTAAAGAATATTATCTATTAATTTTTATGCTTCCTTTTATGGCAGTTTTACAGCTTAATTGCAATGTTCAAAAATTTGAGTGGGACAGTTAAACTGTGTCTCTTTAAAATTCGGTATTTTTCTTTTATAGGAAACCTCCTCTTCTTGGGGACACTGACCCATCCCACTGTCAACCCTCAGCAGTGTTCCAAGGACAAGACTGTACCCTGGTGACTCCAGTCTCCAGAGATCTGGCAAAATTCACTGTCTAAATCCTGCTTGGGTACCCCTACCTCACTCTCATCCTGTGATGGATTTTATCTAGACTAGATGTCCTCCCAAAGTCTCATGTACTTGTAGGTTGGCCTTTTCAGAACTGGCTAGATGTAGGGAGTGTGAATAAGGATTAAGGACGTGTGATAGCTAAATTAGTTCACTCATTGGTTTAGCATAGTTCTGGGTATGGATAATGGGAAGGCCTATCCTGGGTGTGGGTGGCATCAACCAATAGGCTTATAGTCTGGATGGGATAAAAGGGAAAGAAAGGCTTGCTGCTTGCTGCTTACTGCCTGACCTGCCATGAATGTTTTCTTCATCTGCTATACTCCTCTACTATGCCACTCTGCCTTGGAGCCAGCTGACTATGGACTAAAACCTCCATAAATTGTGAACTACCATAAACTTTTCCTCCTTTAACTTGTGGGGGTCAAGTTTTCTGTCCCAGCAACAAGGAAGTAGTAACTAAGACATGTCCTCATGCTGTCCTTATGGTGACTCTTTCTTGCTGTTGGCCCTAACCCCTCAGAGTGCAGCCCCCTGTGGCCTGATTCAGTGCACTCCTCTCCCAGTGCATCTGTGCCCAGCCACCCTGGCCCTGCCAGAATAAATGGGACACATATGTCACTATGGAGCCCCATGAGTCTCTTTAGATAAAAATAAATTTGGAAAATTGCAACACCTTCCAGAGACAAAAGCTTCCTAATGAATCCTGCCTCCTTTGACACCTCATTGCACTGATTAATGGTCATTCAAGTTGACCACCTGGCATAGCTCACTGTCAAAATCTAAAAGGACATATTTTTAGAAGCCAGGTATTGTGTTGTAGCATCTTGGCCTGCAGGCATGCATGTGTGGACACATGTGCACACACACAAACACACACACACACACACACACAGACTTAAGGCAATTAAAAACAGGTACAGAATCTGAATCCTAAAATGTCATCAATACCACAATTCTTAGGACTTTAAATAGCCATTACAATTTTACAATTAGTTCTCATGCTTAACCAAACTTGTTAGACTGAAGCTAGCCAAATATTTAAGCCAACCACAAGTTGAGGATTGTTTTTTCAGACCACACTTCCATCACAGTCTACTTGCACGTTATAAAGGAAAAGTAGGAGGCAACAGAAACAGACTATTTTGCAGCACTGTTATAAGCTGTGAGCAATGAAATTGAATTCTAATGCTAAATCTCAATTATGCTTAATATTTTTTTACCCATCTCTGATGTGCTTTACTACTGAGCACAGAGTAAGGCTTATACATGAGAACACCAATCACTGTTATATTGCAGAATCAGAGAATATTTGATTGTAAGAAACAGGAACCCTCCCAAAAGGAGAGCTTATGGGAAGCAGATGGGGAAAACTCCAAGGATGGAAAATGTAGCCAGAGGACCAGTGTGAGTGAAAGCCAGGAACCAAAATGAAGAGCTAGCTGCACAGTCCCTCAGTTCCACTGGGCCTGGGAGGAGAGCCCAGATTCCTATTCCACCTGGCTTGTGAGTTTCTCACTTAGAGTGTGTATGTGTGTGTGTGTGTGTGTGTGTGTGGTGGGGTGGACAAGAAGTGGGTGGGGGGAGGGATGGGGATGGAGGAGGGAGAAATTCATCACCCTTGACTGGGCCAAGAGGCTCAGAACTTTAGGTTAGGCAGCTTTAGGTGCATTGGCCTCTTAGCAGCACGGATTGAAACAAGCAAGATGTCTGGTGAGGAAGGAATGTGTGCTTTCACTCTGGGAACTTATTTAATGGGGAAAAAAACTGGGGCTGTACCAAGAGTTCTCACCACTTCAAGGGGACATTGGGAGGGATATTTCATGAGATACCTGAGAGAGACCATGCTAGGGCCTGGAATTAGAAAAGGGAGCACACCAAAAATGGTAGGGAGCAGTTCTTACCTTGGGAGTAAGAACTACAGGGGCTGATGTGAAACTCTGAAAGGTAGGAAATGATCAGGTCAAGGTTACAGACCAGGAGGACAGACCCTGAGAGAGGAATGAAGAATCATTCAAAAGGGAAACATTCATCTTTTCACTCAGTCCTTACAGCACAGCTCCACAGGTTGGAGGTGGCATAGTGTAGTGATTACTCGTTCAAACTTAGAGTCTGAATGCCTGCATTCAATTCTGGCCCTTCTCCTTCCTGGGTGTATAACTTTGGACTAGGTACTTGTTGCCTCATCCCTGGATTTGTCATCTACAAAGTTCCAGAGAGGAATTACTTCCAATTCTGGGGTTAAACGGGATTGGAATGGGAAGGGAGAGAAAGTGAAAAAAAGCAAGTTAACTTTTAGGGAGTAACCTATTAGAAGCCAAGGCATATACATGTGTTTTTACACCCTGGAAAATTCCCAGATTTTCAGATCAACTCAGTTTCTCTATTTCCTTTCTTCCAACACTTCCCATTCTTCCCTTTGTCTATTCTGTGACTATTTTAATAAAACAGAGCTGACCATGTGTTATGGTTTGGGTCTAGATGTCCCCCCAAAGCCTCCCGTGGTCATAGACTTGAGCTAGAGTGTGTGAAGCTGGAACTGATTCATGATGCAAAGCTAAGCTCAAGGGCACTGGGATTAAAGGTGTGAGTGCTACTGACCTAAGTAGTCTGAGCAAGATAAAAGGGGCAGGGAGACTCCATGTGGTGTATACCATGTTGTTTCTGCTCTGCCAAGCCTGTTTGTCATCCCTGCCCTGGAGTTGGCTGATTATGGACTGAAACCTCTATGAACTCTAAGCCAAGTAACCCCTTCCCTTCCAACTTTTGGTATCAAGTATTTTGTTTTAGCAACGAGGAAAAAGTAACTAACACACCATGCTTCTACATTAGTAGGTTTGGTGGTTTCTCATCATCTACAAGACCAAATCTTCCCACTTCAGACACAGGTAGTTCTTCCCACAGAGCCCCAGCCTACATTTGTAATCTCATATTGTGCTCACAATGTCTTTTATCCCGTCTTTCCCAATGGCCTTGCTCTCTCTTTCATACCTGCATTTATACAGTTTGTTATGTGTAGTTCTCTTTGCTTTAACTATCTTCTCTCTCTCTCCTCCCTCC
>NW_022900928.1:15783426-15813603 GCF_012274545.1 Fukomys damarensis
CATGGGCAAATGTTCACTAATTATTCAAGATCAAGGTTAAACATCTCCATCAAATTCAAGGTCTACATTAAATGTCATCAAATGTTCATGACTTCTTGGGGCTGTTAGTTGCTCTCTCCAAACACTCTGTGGCACCTCTATTGCAGCACTTACCCTATTGCAGCAATCCATCCCTACCTTGCTGTTTCCCAACATGTGTGAAGATCTATAGGGCAGTCCCTGGGTCTTCTTCCCTGTATCTCCAAGGCCTAGCTCAGTTCTATGCCAAGGGTAAACTCATAATCGATGCCTGGGAATTAATGTGATCGCTGAAGACCTTGTACTCATGGTCACTCTTAATTGATGTTTTTCAGGGCTGATTTTCCACCCTCCCTAGTTGAAGCTTGTCCTTGTTTAGACTCAGAAGAAGAAAATACGGAATATTGTTGCTGTGGAAACAAACTTGGAAATGAACTTTCTTGCCTCCTTTGTGTGAATGTGGGAGTCACACCTCTTGGCTATGCTGCATATAAATACATACACAATGGCACTAAAAAAGCAGAGCCTGCTCCCAAGACACTCCCGGTAGTCAGCTCTGCAGACCATGGGATGCACTCTGTGTGCCATTGAAGCATATAATTTTTCTCACCGCTTCTGTGTGCCATTGAAGCATATAATTTTTCTCACCGTGATGTACAATCGCTGGGTTAAATGTTATTCTCAGTGTATCCTACAATACAATTATTGCATTTCAGTTTGGAGATTTAAAATGTTAAATCACACAGCATAGCAATTTTTGAAAGAATAAAGAACACTTATCTATCATTTTTAAAGTTCCTTTCAAAAGCCTCTATTCTGTCTTATGTATTTGAGATCAGGCCACATGGAAAGCTTCTCTTTAGATTCTATAGAAATATTTTCCCTTTCCTCCCATGAACTCCTACGAGAAAGCTACTAAAAGTAATAGCAGGACACCCTGTGTTTTGTGATTTTTTTTTTTTCTTTGTGGAGTGCTCCTTTGTCCAACCACATTTCCTCCTGGCCCATTGTCTTTTTAATGGAAGGAACATGGAAGAATTTTATGATTTTTCTCATCTTCACAGACATGAATTATGTACATATTTTCATGTATAAAAATTTCCATGGCCTGGATGACTTTTGGGGATTTATCACTTGACTTGTACCATATCAATAACTTTTCTGGTTCTTAATACAAACTGCAGTATCAGCCCAAATATCCTTGCCCTCAAAATTGTAAACTCGGGGTATTGGGGGTTTTGTTTCGCCTGTGTGGGATACTTAATAATGGTGCTGCAGAGGCTTCCAGATGGCACTCAAACTTCACGTGCTTGCATGCAGCTAGTCCTCCTCAATGCAGTTAAGTGTGTGACTTGCACATAACTGCTGTGGCAAAAGGTCTCATGTGTTACACAAGTGGGCATCCTGCAGCTGGGAGCTGGGAAATGCCCATGTTGTCTAATGATGCTGCAGGACACAGAAAAAAATAAAATTCAACTCACGGATCATTAAAAGGATAAATTACACAGAGCATATGGATAATGTAAAGTTCCACGGGGTTGTGTCCTCATCATTCTGCACTAGTTCTGGGTGACCCCGGCCACTTTGGTGCGTGTGTGTGTGTGTGTGTGTGTGTGTGTGTGTGTGTATGTCAAACATGTGAAGTTTGGATTTTGCCCATGAGTTTTAGATTCACACACTCAGTTGTCTTCTTGGACTTTTCATAATCACTGTGAACACAATACACAAAATAAAACTTCTCTTCAGCTGCTTTTCTTCATTCTCCATTTTGATAAGTGATACTGCCATCTACGTGGGTGTCCAAGCAAGGAACCTGGGCATCTTCAGTTAACCTCTCACCCTTGCATACTCTCAGTTCTCGTCAGGTCACTGAACTCTGTTGATTCTCAACGTAAGTGGAGCCCATTGACTCTTCTCCACCTTTCCCTTCTGCCGTAGTTGACTCAGCAATTCTTCTTCACTTCTACAGATCTGCAGCTTCTGTCTGGCCTCCAGCCTGCAGCCCTGTCCTTCAATTCAGTCTTCACTGGAACTAGAGTTGTCTCTATGCCACATTCCAACAGAATGAAGAGGTACTAGAACTTACCCAGAATTCCCTAGATCTGAGTAACCAAGGTGTAGTAGAAAGACCCTAGATAACTTCAGACAGATAGTAGTTGTGTACCAAGGGTAACTCATTTAATCTCTTTCAGACATTTCTCTCATTTGATAAGATGAAAATAAGATAGCTTACAAGAGGGTGTGGGTTAACTGATACAATTGGCTTTAGCTATATTATGTTGGTACTTAATTAAAATTATCCTCTCCTCAACTCCTGGTTTGACAAAAAAAACAGAAGTCTTAAAAATATGTCAGTGCATCAAGCCATATCCAAACCAGGACCCAGATAAAGCAACTCTAGAATTAATCAGAGTATGTTCTATAAGCAGCTCATTTTATTACAAAGTGCCACAGCTCTTACTGGAAGGACCAGGGTTTAGTGCGAGGGTCAATTGAAAAGCATATTCTTGTCAAGAGTTACTCAAGGCATAGTGTTGAGAGGAATTGAGGGCATGAACTCTCCTGGACACCTATTTCTCCCAACTCACTGGGAAATGTTTATCTGAGACATTGTTTATGGAGCCTGGAGTTCTTTGACTTGCCCTCTTGCATAATGTCTAGTAGCTATATACTTATTTACAAAATTCTCTCCATTGCATAGCGACCAACCTTCTTTCAGTGGGGTTGGAGTGGGAAGAGAGTTGACACCAAAGAAATGGGCCAAACCAGATGCACAAAGTTTCTTGTGAAATGAAATGAAAATCCAGATTTGCTCAAGGCTTACAACTGTCACGGTAAAAACACAATCCCCTTCTGATGTGAACATGTCAAGGTACACTGTGATGGTGACATTTGTAGATACACAGCAAAGGCTACAGATGTTTGTTAGCATTTCATGAACTCAAAGGAACTGGGCATGCAGGACATGAGGGGATTTGCCACATCCACACTAGCTAGAATCATGGGTTAATACAGTTAAATGAAATGTTACAATCCTTCATTTTGAAGATGAGGAAAATGAAGCACAGATAAATGGAATGATCAACAGGGGCCCACACGCTAATAAGGAATAGAAAGACAATGGCAGCCCTGATGTTAAAGTCTTAGGCCTATGTTCTTTCAAGCCTAGCATACTCGAAACAAGGAAAGACAGGTCTACAGGGGCCATTTGACTTCAGTCTTTTAATGAAATCATAAAGCTTTTCTCCATGGTCAGATTAAAATTACAGTGGACCCTTGATTTAAGAACTCAATGCATTCACGAGGGCTGGTTATAACTCAAGTTGGTCAACTGAAGGCTCAAGCTCCTCTACACAGCCCTCAAAGTCTCTCCTATAACCAGGCAGATCTCACTGTCCTTAGAGAGACATTGGCCCAGGATTTCTCAGTTAAGCCCACACAGAAAAGGGTGTTGTAGTGCTCCTTCCAGAATTTTTTTTTATATCAGGTATCGAACTCAGGACCTTGCACTTGTGAAGCAGGCAGCAGAACCACTGAGCTAAATCCCCAACCCCGTTCCAGATTTCTTTAAGGGTTAAATCTGTATCTCAGACCATCTGGAAACCCACGTGGCTGGCATGTGGATCCTTACTCAAGATTTTGTTTGTAAGTTAAAACTGAAATTCTGGTCTTAGCCCAAGTTGTACATATGTCAGGCAGGTCATAACTCAAGGGTCCACTGTACCTAAAGCAGGTCAACATTTAATAAACAAGAAAATGTACACAACAGTATGTTGTAAATTATAAAATATTGCCTAATATTGGGTCAAATGCTGACTCAGTCAGTAATATTAAGTGAAATGGTCTGACCAGGTGGATGTAGGTGTACAGTATTAAATGTCACATTCTTATGTCCACAGCAAAGCATTCTGTTGATTCTTTCTTTGTTCCTGACTCCAGAAGAGGTAACGCATTGATCGTGTGCAGGAAAAGTATTTTGTATATGGTCTTTCTTTAAGGTTCTTTTAAGTTATGAAAGGTACACAAATTATTGTAGAAGATTAGGAAAATATAGCAAAATACAAAAGAAGAAAATGAAAATTATCTGCAAAACTACAAGTAGAAAGGCTAGGAGAGTAATTCAGAAGTAGAGCACTTGCCTAGCATGTGCAAAACACTGGGTTTGACCCCTAGCACCACAAAATCAAATATGAAAACAAACAAAACTACTTCTGGAAACAAAAGCTATTAAAATTTTAATGTACTTCGATTTTTTTTCTTAAAGACTAAATCCTGTAAGAACATAGAAGTTAATAGCGGCACAGTTTGTAACAGCTAAATCTTGGAAACAGCCCATTTGCCCATCAATTGGAAACTGGATAAAGAAGATGTGGTTCTTCTATAAAATGGAATATTATTCAGCCATAAAGAATGAAAAAATAGATTCATTCATAGGAAAATGGATACATATTGAAGATATACTCCTAAGTGAAATAAACCAGTCACACATGTATAAATACCGAATAGTTTCTCTGGTGTGAATAATCTGCAATAATACATAAAATCCTAATAAGATTACTGACATTATGAAAAGGGAAGAAAGGAGCTAAAGGTGTAGGGAGGGTGGGATGAGTAGGGGAAGGGTAATAAGGGAAAAGAAAAAAATGTGAGATAATGAAAAGATGGAAATAAAGTATTTGTAGATGGGAAGGGGAGGAGGGGGTGAAGGGAGGGCAGGGGTAAGGGGAAAAAATGAGAATCAAGACTTGTCATGTGGAGGTACAAGATCCCAACAATGAATGTAACTGTACTGTATCCCTAAAATGTACCAGTAAACTCAATTAAAGCTGAAAAAAAAAAGAACATAGAAGTTAAAATACCATGTCTTCAAATAATATTTGTACTATTTTTTCCATGGGTCTTTTGCAATATTACAATTGTTTATAATTATTTTATCATGTAGAATGATTATAATTTATTAATCCACTCATGTACTTTTGGATAGTCAACTTATTACCAAATTTGTTGCTACTTTAAGATTTCTAAAATGAAATCTTTGGGTGTACTTATAATTTTTATTCTTTCTAGAATAGATTTCTAAAAGTCAACTTATTAGGTTAATGATGGTGACAAATTTTAATGTTCCTCATAAGGTTTATCCCATTGCTTTTAAGAGAATATGAACTGTTTACAATCCACTGACACAGTGTGTGAATATGGCTCTCACCATGCCGTTATAGCATTGCCATTTAAACTAGCTGATGATGGGTGAATCTTTGGTGAGAAACAGGATATATTCATGGTTTCAAAATAAATTACCACCAACTTTTTAATAACTACAAAGGGAAAAAATAATAAACTTTTTTTGAGACAAGCTCTCCTCTATGCGGCTCAGGCTGGCCTTGAACTCACTATGTAGCCGAGGCTGGCCTTGAACTCATGGTGATCGTCCTGCCTCACCTTCCTGAGTGCTGGGATTACAGCTGTGCACCATCACATCTGGCTGAAAAATATTAATTTACAGTAAGAATCCTGGCAGACATCATATTAATCAAGAGATTACCAATATAGCAATTGGGCAAACTGACATCCTGTTCCTCAAAATACAATACACGTAGAAGGATTCTGCATCGTTTCTGAGATATGACTGCCAAAAATGCATAACCTGAATCTAACCCGGGGCAACATCAGATAAACTCAATTTGAGAGACAGTCAACAGAAGAAATGGAATGTATTCTTCAAAATGTCAATGTCATGAGCATTTAATGTTTCCTGCTTTCCATAATGACTAAATTTATTTCTCCATTATATTTTCAGAGTAGCGTTGCTGGTACAAAAGAGAAGTACTGGGTTTTGTGCATGTTTCTTGTACACCATGACTTCACATATTATGAATCAATGTTAAGAGCTTTCAGTTGATTCATTTGCAGTTTTAAAGAGATATAAAATTATATTGCTTGCCAATAAGAGTAATTTCGTCTCTTTCTTTCCAGTAATTTTTTTCCTCTTATTTCTGCCTCCTCTCTTACTGCATCAGAACAGTGCTACCCAGCAGTGCAGCCAGCCAGCCTCTGAGTGTTCCTGCTTCTAATGGGTCCATTTGAGATACTGCATACTAAAGGAAGTATCTTTCCAATCCTTGTTTTCTATGAGGATTTTCTTTTTCTCAGTCACACATGAATGTCAAATTTTATGTGAACACCTTTTTGTTGTATATTGAGATTATCATTTGGGTTTTTATTCTGGTGTTACTGAACTAATATCGTGGCATTAGTAATTTTTCTTTCTTTCTTTCCTTTCTTTTTTCTTTTCTTTCTTTCTTTCTTTCTTTGGTACTGGGGTCGAACTCAGGTCCTTGCCCTTGTGAGGCAGGCAGAAGAACCACTGAGCCAAATCCCTGGCCCAGGGTAGATTTTTCTAATATGAAACTATCCTTGCTTCCCTGGAATAGCCTGATTACCTGTAGCTGTAATGAGCATTCTCTTAGTATTTTATTTTGCTATTAACTATGTTTTGCCCTTTTGCCACTCTGGAGTCCATTTATCGTGCTTCAACTTAGGTTAGCTGGGACTGCATTTCTGCAGTTTGCTTTCTGGGCCAGCTGGGCCACAAAAGGCAACTGTGTGAGATAAAGAAGGTAGACGCAAAATAGGAGCTATATTCTCTACATGTATAAGGTTGGTGTAGGGCCCAGGGGCAGGGTAGCAATGCTGTTTGTGCTGATGCAACTCTTTGTGGTTAGGGCAGCAGATGGACTCCCTATTCTGTTGTGCCAGAACTTCAACTTCATTGTCTCCTGAGCTGGATGTGTTTCAGGAAGACACCCATTTCTCCTAAAGGTCCTGCTCCTTGGAGACTGGGGGATAGTGACGGATGTGGGTTCTGATCTGTCTTTGTAAGTTCCGATCCTTAATGACCCCAGTTCACATCCAACTTTCCTTCTTCATTCTATGCCCTGCTGACTTCAGAGTAGCTCCAAACACAGAAGCAACAGTCATGCATAAACTCTGACCAGCTCCCACAATTGCAAAAGGTGTGAACCATACAATATTTCCTTGTTTTATATATCCTCTGATGGTTCTCCTTCTCTGATCCAACCCTGATTGAAACACTGTTCATAAGTGAGATTAGTCTACATAAGTTCTGATTGTTCTTTGTTGGCTCCATAAGACTTGTTCTCTGACTGCTCAGCTCCCTGTGCCCCAGAGGCTAATCTATAGAGGCTGGAGCTCCTCTCCCTCTGGCATGTGTTGGACTGGTCAGTGTGCCCTGGAGGAAGGCAGAAGGAGGGAGAACACAAGGCCTTTTTCTGTCTCTCCCTCCCAGACCAGGCCACATCGTTCTAGCACTAGCTGCATCTTCTATGTCTACCCTTCTTACCTGGAAGCCTCTCTTCCATAGTTCAAATGTTCACTGTCTCTGGGAATACTACTCTCTCCATGTATTAATTACCCACTGCAATGTATCAAATCACACCCCCGCCCCCAGAGTTTAACAATGAATATCTATCATCTCACCCAGTTTCTGAGGATCAGGAACGTGGATGTAGCTTGGCTGGCTGGTTCTGGCACAAGGTCTGTCAAGAAAATCTCATCAAGATGTCTGCTGACTGCAATTGTGGAACTCCTCCCCTGGGGCTGGAGGAAGCTTCCAAGAGCTCTTTCACGGCAGCTAGCAGGAGACCTCAGGGCTCTATTCTGTGGGATTCTCCTTAGGGGTGTTTAGAGTGTCCTAGAAAGTGGCAGCTCCATTCCCCCAGAACAAGCAATTCAAAAGAGAGAACAAGAAAGAAGCCACAAGCTTTTGAGTCTCAGAAGTTATGAATTTCCACTATATCCTGTCCTTTCAAAGGGAGCCACCAGGAGAGGAGAATCGAGCTCCACCTCTTCAAGGAAGGAATAACAGAAGATTTGTGGGCATGATGTAAATCCACCACACTTTCCTTTCTACTTTAAGGCCTGGGGTGGTCCTAACTTCCCAGTGCTGCCAGTCTGTAATACACATGAGTTTCCAAGCCGTTAGCCACACTCTATAAATAATTCTTTCATTAATCTACCCATAATTAAACCCATTTGAATGTATTCCACTTCCATGATTTTAATATAACATACGAGGGAGGGCTCAGGAGGCTGTGCATAGTTACAAAATTGGCCCTCCACACCCATGAATTCTGCATTCTCAGATTCAACCAATCAAGGAGCAAAAATATTTAAAAGAAAAAAATAGCTTCTGCTCTGAGCCTGTTCAGGCTTTGTTTCTTCTCATATTCCCTAAACAATATGGTGTAGCAACTACATATATAACATTTACATTTTATTAGGTATTATAACTAATCCAGAGATGACTTAAATTGTATAGGAAGATGTTTATAGGTTATAGGCAAATACTAAGGGACACAAGCATCTGTGATTTTGGCCCTAGAACAAATGCCCCATGGGTCCAAATGGACCATTAAATAGCATGTGAATTTCATAGGCATATATATATATATGTATATATATGTGTATATATATATATATATATATGAAAGGCATAGATGTATGTATTTATAGCTTTCACTTTTTAAAATAAAATACTCAAAAATAAAATAAAGAAATGTGCCAGGATGTCAACTGGTACGAGTACCAGTCCCCCTTCCCTCTCTTTCTATGCTCTGTCACGAGGGGGCTGGAAACCCAAGAGCTGCATTGTGCACCATATGTACTGTTTGAGTTCGCTATAATCCCAGGGTTGGGTTTGGTTTTGGCTTGGTTTTGTTCTTACGTGGCCTGCAGAATTCACTCCAATAAATGAAATGTACAACTACCAGGGTGATAGTTAATTTGAGGTGTCAGCCGGACTAGATGAAGTAATACCTAGAAATCTAGACAAGCATTATTTGAGGTATCTCTGTAAGGGTGCAGAGATTTGGCTGCCTAGATTTCCAATAGGAAGACTTCTTATTTATGAACAAGCATACAAGGAAAAACTAAAGTGCATAGATTTTAATTTGAGTTGTATCACCAGCTTTGAGCAAGATACTTAGCTTCTCTGCACCTCAGCTTCCCTATGTGTTACATGAAGAAAAGAACAGTGCCTGTATCACAGGTTTGTTGAGAGTTAAGTAACATAATTCATGTAAAATGCCACACATAGTCTGTCCTCAATGAGCACTGACTTCTATCATAACTATTTGTTTTCAGGCCAGCAGACTTTGTTTCTGCATTCTCGGGACACTTCCATTGCCATTTAAGTTGTTAACTTGTCCCAGATTCCAGCAGATGTTTGTCAGCCCTACTCTGCAGTTTTTAAAATTTCATTTATGACATTTTTTTCTGCCTTCATAGACTTTTACTGGGAGGTTGAAAGAGGCTGTATCAGAGGTAGCCAGCCAGCCACCTTTAAAACTGGAGCACTTGTATCTAATTTTTAAAATAATCTGCTTTAATGTGATTCGGGTTAGCTGGAGATTGATGCTATAATTCAATTGCTGTGTAGAAATAACCATTAATGCACTTTTTAGTTCTGGCTGGGCACTTTCTTAATGGCTTTAAAAGACTTTGGTGAAATATTTCAGAGAGTCCTTTTGTACTTCTCTGGAGTTCATTTGAGGATTTAGGTTCCTTCTTTTCACATGTCATGAATTTCAACACTATCTTTCTGAAATGTATCTGATCTACTCTCTAAAACCAATCACAGAATCACCTCTAAAATAGTATCCCTGCTCCAATCAGTGCTCTTTTTTAACAATCATAATTCCGACAGGCATTGTACATTTGAAATTGAACACAGACTGCAAAATAGCCCTCATCCATTAGTCCAACTGACCTTTGAATAACCCAGACCAGGGAATAATCAGACTATAAATTGAAGAAGACTCTAATTCTGGCTGGGGCTTGGCAGTGCTACCAGCTCAGGAGTGGAAACAGAAGCCATGCATAACATGGGCATTGTTCTCCCATTAAAGCCAACTAGAAGACCTTGGGTGGAAGTCAGAAGTCAGGGGTTAGCCCTGATTTCAAAACATACCAATATGTGACTTAACTTTCCAGAGACCCAGTTCTCTTGTCATAACATGGGGATGACACATGAGGCACACCTCCTTCCATGGTCTTCTCCTGCCCTAGGCGAGCTCATGGAGACAGGAGGGCAAAGAAGCAGTGTGGGTGGGCCCTAGACACAAGTCCGGTGGAGATTTGAATATCAGCTCCACTCACATCAACTATATAACTTTGAGCAAATTATTTATGTGGTTGGCAACTCAAATGGAGACAGTAGTATCTATGCCATAGGGTTGTTTTAAGGAGTAAGTGAAAAAAGAAACATCAAAGTCTTACTCAGTCCAGGTCTCGACACAAGGTAAGCACCAAATAAATGATATATGATGCATGTTGGTCCTTTGCATCATATACTATTTATATCATGGTTTGTTGGGCATGAGGGACGGTGTCAGTACAGCGTATAGTGGGGAAGTTCAGTGCCTGAGCCCCAGAACTGCCAGAACTTTCTAGAAGGCAAGAGGGGGCACAGGGAAGAGGCTAGGAAGTGTGTGGAAGCCACTCTAAGAAAAAGACTTGAATACCCTGTCTGGAGTTTGATTTGATTAGTGAATAGCAGAGAAATAGACTACTGAGACTTTTAGAGGAAGACTGTTTTTTTTTCAGATGTGTTCTGATTCTGCTGAGGCAGACCAGGAGGCAGATCATGGAGACAAGAACAGTCAGGCAGGAGACAGGCTGGCAGAGCCCACAGGTGAGTGTGGCTCATCCACAAGGCCCAAGGCCACCTCCACGGAAAAAGGTTGTCATGAGTTGTGCTTGTGCTGTCAACATATTTGGGAATATGTCATGAACTATGGGGAGTTTTTTGGTACACACTCTTAGTACAAGGTCACAGTGAGGAAATTAATCAGCACAGAAAACATATCATAGATATTAAATCTAATCAAGGCAATAAGTCTGCTCTAACCAGGGAGGTACACTCATAAACCCCAATTCTGAGAAAAGAAAAGGGAGAGAAGGGCTCTTTGCAGATCCCACGAGCCTTCCTTGCTCTCTGTAGAGCTGTTCCTAGCAGGTTCTACTATTCATTCCTTGACAATCTCTACATATTTCTAGAGCATGGAGATCTGCCAACAATAAAGCATCTTTGTTACTCTGTCATAGCAATTTCTGAAGCACCTGGCTGCCATCATATGTCTACTCAGAGCCGCCATTTTTTTTCTTTTTAATTATCAAGGATTTTTTTTTGTTTTCCCAGTACCTTTTTATTCACAACTGTTCAGTGTGAATTTGAATTTGAATTTCTAGCTAATTCTGGTATTTTCTCGGCACTATGAAAGCTTCTTCTTGTTTCTGCTGCAGTTTAAAAAAAAATGATGTTTGTACCCATTTGATTATATGTTTACCAAGGCATCAGGAGTGAAGAGTGGGAAGGTACTGATGAATAGCAATAGAGCCGACAGCCACTGTGGACCATCTGGGCACAGAGATAACAAGCCAGGAAATGGTCAAAGATGATTTATATTTTCTGCATGAGTACCTTATTTATTAGAAGTAGTACTGGTATTTGAGATACCTAGTTTGTATTTGTTGTTTTGAGACAAGGTCTTGCTATATATTATAGGCTGGCCTTCAGCTCCCTGCGTAACCCAGGCAGGCCTCAAACCTGTGGCTCAAACTGTGGTGATCCTCCTGCATCTATTTCCCAAAGCTTAGTCTGTATTTAGCTAGAAAATCAGGATCTACCAGAATCTATTCTCAAACCATAGCCAACCACCTTGAGCTTTCCGAGAGAGAAGGACACACACCCATGCATGGCAGATAAAAGAATAGGCCAGTGAAAGTAAAGAATTTTGTCCCAAGCCAGGCATGGTAGCATTTGCTTATAATCCCAGCACCCTGGAAGGTTGAGGCAGGAAGATCACAACTTCAAGGCCAGCGTGGGCTACTCAGTGACTGAGCAAGATCCTCTTTCAAAATAAAAATTAAATATTTTTAAAAGGGATTTGGACATAGTTCAGTGTGAAGGTCCCAATTTTACTGCTCCTTCCTCTCTCAAAGCCCAAACTCTTGTTCAAATTCTTACCGATCATGTGAATGGAAGAAACAAAGAGGTTGAGAGAGCACAAGTTAGCTATGCTGATCAATGACCCTCACTACTTTAGACACGTGGAAGGGAGAGACAGATGTCCACCTGCTTAGTCAGATGGGGCCTGGTCAGGGAGCTGCTCTTTCCACACGGACAAAGAGAAGCAATGGAGAAAGTCCCACCAGCATAGTGATCTTTTAAAGTAGAGGTGGGGAAAGACGGAGCACAGGCCAAGTGCTGCCCACTGTTTACATTGGTATGACGCGTAAGTTAAGATTGACTTTTACATCTTTAAAGTCATGCTTGGCTTCGTGGCAGGGATACCCTCAGAGAAACGCATCACTAGGGAATTTCATGGATGTGCGAGCATCACGTGGGTCCAGCACTGTATGTGTGGTCCATTGTCCATGGTGACATCGTTATGCGGCCTTTGATCATACTGGGAAAAAATGCAAAAGAACATTTTGTGACAACTGTATATATGAAATTATAATTTTAATGTCCAAACATAAAATTTTATTGCACTACTATGTCCACTCATTTACATATTGTCTTCTTTTACTTTTATTTTGACACAGAAGACATAGCCCACATAGATGAAATAATGATTATCTGGCTCTGAACGGGAAAATGTCACCATAGTGATCCAAGTAGGTACAGTCTGATTCGGTTTTTAAAATATGAACCATCAATTTCTCTGGCTGGAACAAGCAAGGAAGAGCACAGAAAGAAGAAAGAGATGCTTTGTACTCTTGCCTTTGAAGGCAACTGTCTCCTGGGACTGACACACAGGAGAAGGAACAGGCTTGGAGGAGGCAGGACAGCACTTTTAGTGTCAGTCCTTTGGGGATATCCAGAAGGTGCCTGGACTGCTCACTGTGAGTCTCGGAAGACAGAGCTAGGGATGTGGACCTGTGAGATGTGTCTAGTGAGGACTGGTGCAGCCACAGATAAGGCTTCCCAGGGAGACGACAGAGGGTTGAGAAGAGAGCTGGCTGCAGTTGCCAGAGAAAGTATTTATTTGTTTGCTAAGACTGGTGGCCCTACTGTGGATAGAGCTTTGGAACTTAAAGGGTGAACAGAAAAAGAGAAGCCAACAAAAGAAACAAAAAAGGAAGGTGTGAGGAATAGGAGAAGATCCTAAAAAATGGTTCTAGGGGCCATTTGTGATCTTGGGGTGGGTGGGTTGGTTAGAATGGGAGGATCAGGGGCCAGTAAACCAAAAAGGAAGAGACAAGGGTTATATACTCTTTCTTTCCAAGGGTTTCTTCAGAGGGTCATAGGATGGCAGATTGAGGGGGACACTGGGATGGTGGCTTTGTCTGGAGCAAGAGGGCCACATGAGTTTGTCTTTTGAAGGAGAGGACAGTACAAAGTGGTTGAAGATATGAGAAAATGGTTTTTTATTTCACTGTTGTGACATTAGGTGGGGTTATGACTCACACAAGGATGCTCTCCTTTCCGCCCTCTTGGCCTTTCACACCTACTACCAGAGATACAAGCAACAGTTAACTCACTGACAAAAAAAAAAAAAAAAAAAAAAAAAAAAAAAAGGCTGCAAGCTGCACTGTTTTATAACAGTGCATCATCAGAGCTCATGGTATCCTGTGGAAGGATTTTGTTTGTGTTTAGAAACACAATCAGACCTGACTGGCTCATTGGGCACATGCTACACTAGTGGCCTCCCAAGCAATGCTGGGTAGAAATTTCCCCCAGGTGGGTTATAATGGTCACAATAAGAATGACAGAGATAGCGAAGGCCTATGTAGCCCTTCTTCAGTGGCTGCAAGCGGAGGTAGACAAGGGCTGACTCACTCATGGAAATGGCTCACTCGGGTCTTCTTGGTGATGATGGCAGCAGTACCCAAAGTGAGCTGAATCCTGAAACACGATCTAAGCATTTTATTTATACAACAATGAAGTGATACCGGGTAGAGCTGGAAGACTATGGACATAGAAGGGAACCAAAAGCAAAAGTTGAAAGACAAATTAGCTCTGGACAAAGCAGGGACCATGTGTTCTTCTGTGACAGGTGGATGCATGAATAAAAAGAACATAGGCACAGCAAGGGAGGCCAGAGGGGGACATAGAGAGGGCCAAGTTTGGTGGCTGCATTTTCCCTGGGGAGAAGGAGCTGTCACCTACTATAAAGCGGGGCTCTCATGTTAGAACTGAGGCACTAACATATGCTTTGATAAGAATGACTGAATATAGCTGATGTGTTTTCCTGCACTAGCCTTTAGCTGTGAGCAAGGTGTAACCACAAAGCCTGAAGGAAGGGTCTCTGGCTTGCAGTAACACACTATAGGACCAGGCACCTGCCATTCACGCACACAAGGCCAGCGCCCAGCTCCTCTCAGGTGCACTCAGTCCCCTCCACAGACAGAACCTGCATCCTCCTGCCAGCCCCAGCCTCCCATCTAGCTCCAAATCCCTTTGACCCATTCCAGTTTCCTGAAAGTCAAGCCTTAAAGTTCTCCTCCCCGAGTGGCCTCTTCCTCTCTCATGTACATTGCAGGATGGGTCAGTTTGACACAAGTGTGTGTTCAGTGGCAAAGGCAACCTAGGGAGAGGCAGGACCAACCCTTCCCAGGAACCAATGACACCATCAAAACCTGTCCTTACATCATGCCCTTTTCATTGGAAACCTATAATTTCATTCATAAGTTTTGGGAAGATAATTATACCATGCTAGTGAGAGACAACTTGATGAATAGCTGTTTATTTTCAAAGGAGGCATATTTCATGCACTGGCTGCATAATGAGGTCAGGAACACAGCAAGTTGTCACCATCTTTTCTATGTCATTTAGCTTCCTGGCAGGATTCTACATGGAAAACAAACAATCTGTATTTTAGATAATAAAATCTCCTTGGCTTTGCTCAAAAGCTACAGTTTGGATACAAAGGTTGTTAGTATCTTACTATGGTTTGCAAATAGTACTTGCCAGCCTTGTCCTGCATCTGTCCCACCTTTGGACTCTTCCCTACCCCTGGTCCCAGCCCAGTCACCTGGAAGCAGGTGTAAACCATCACCCAAGCCCTCACCTGATAGCGTCAAAGGATGTTGTCACCAGGGTGACAATCGTTCACTACCTGGGTTGATCTATATGTCATTTTCATCAGTAAATCAGATCCAAGGCCTAGAATCAACCCACTCATTTCTTAGAGGCTTCAAAGAAACTGAAAATGGGTGGTATTCTGGTGACTCAACCTCCTTCCACTAAGCGCTGCCTCTTCAGAGTCTCCACACTGTAAAAACACTATACTGGAGACTAAGCTTGTAACACACAAGCCTTTGGGAAACAAACCATGTCCGAACCATAGCAACAGAGATGAAACTCTAAAGTGAGGAACTCAATCATCCCGGGCAGATTATCAGTGGAATTAGGTGGTCATTGTTCTCCACCTCCTTAACCCGCCCACTCTTTGGAAGGTGACACTGTGACAAAGGGCTCTATGGGAAAAGTTGGGCAGTTCCAACCCTGCCTCCTAGTAGAAGGGGACTCCCTGGGTGCCTGGCCACTAACCGCCAAAGGGGCAAGCGGGGAACTCCTCCAGGCTATACAAAGAACTTAATGTACCTCCTCTACACATCCCAGCATGCGCGCACACACACAAACACACACACACACACACCAATGAAGTGAGGGCACACCTGGGAAGTCAACAGGATGAAAGACTGAGGGGTTGGCTGCCTGTTTTTCTGGAGAGGGAGTGAAGGGGGTGCTGTTGTCTTCAAATCTCCTGCATTTCTAGAAACCTTTCAGGGCAAGGGTACATGTTCTCCCACAAGGATCACACTGTAGGACAGTCTGGAGTCCTCAAACATGACAGAAGGTAAGAAGCTAGGCACCCATTCAAAAATGATGTGTATCTCTGAGTGGAGAAAAATTTAGATGAAAGGGGCTCAGTAGAAATCCATAGAAATATGAATATGAGAAAGCATTCCAGAGGAGGAAACCATCTCCCAGACCCAGGGAACGGATGCCAGGTGAGACTGGATATTGCAAATAAGGCCTCTTCTCCCATCCCAGCTCCAGTCTCCCCCACTTGCAGAGGCTCCAGTCTCCCCCACTTGCAGAGGCCACAGTGGAGGGCCCCAGCCATGCTGCACCCCATCTACCACCCTAAATTCAGCTCCTGTCGGGGGGGGGGAAGAGAGAAGGCACTGACCTGAATCAAGCTTAGAGTTTTGGGATGGGCATTTTAATCACTAAATTTGAGTGCATTTGCAATTTAAAATGACCAAAGAACACCTATTACCCAAGAGGGAATGGAGTAATTGTGAGCTTGCTAGCAATTTTGCCCAGGGCACGTGGAGATTTATTTCTACTGAAAAAATTGCACAAGCATTTTGGGCAACAAAAATAAAATTGTATTTCAATTACCCCTCAAGTGGTGCTAGTTCAACATCCCAGTTATGTTTGTATACAAGACCCTTCTCTGAGCCTTAGAAGGGAGGACTTCTGCATATTTCTAAGAGATCTTTGGAAGTCAGGGAGGGTGAGGGAACAAAGAGAGGTAGTGTCCCTGAGAGAGGGGACAGGGATCCAGTTTTGTTTTGTTTTTGGTGTGGAGCATAAGAAAGAGAGGGAAGGTGCTGGCAGCCCCCTTCTCTGCAATGGGAGACAGCCTGGGTCATGGGGTCGCCAGGGCTCACAAAGGGGACTTAGCATGTGCTCTCTTTCTGTAAGGGGAGGGGCTGTGAGAGAAGGAGCACCGAAGAGCTGAGATACGGTACATCCCTCCCCAAGGATACACACACACACACACACACACACACACACACACACACACACACTTATCTTAATAGCCACAAGAAACCTGTTATAGCTTGTATCAAGGTGTTCCCCAAAGCCTCATGTGGTCCTAGGTGAGGCTTTCTGGAGGTGGCTGGAACTAGGATGTATGATTCTGGGATTAATGTTGCCATACTAGGATTATGGGTGCCCCATCCTAGGTGTGAGTGTTACTCACCCTAAGGGCAGGTAGCTTGGATAGGATATAAGGGACAGAAAGAGGGCTACTGCCCTCACTTGCTGCTTGCTACTACACTGCTGGTTGCTTTCTGCCTATCCTACTTTGCCATGAACTGTTTCTCCTTTTCTGTGCCCCTCTTCCATGCCATCCTGCCTTAGAGTTAACTGAGTGTGAACTGAATCCTCTACACACTGTGAGCTAAATAAGCCCTTTGTCCTTTAACTTTGGGTATTGAGTATTTTGTCTCAGCAGTGAGGAAAGTAACTAAGATAAATCCTGAGCTCTCCTTCCTCTCTTAGTATCTTGTTCCACCTTATTCCCAATTGCTTGCAAAAAAACTGTAGTTGTGTATATGCTGGGGCAAGGAGGTTCACATGTTTTTTCCTCTGCCTGAAACACCCATTAAATCTGTCACATCTGCACAGGAAGCAGATGACCCTTTCAAAACAGAACAGTTTGGGGGGAATAGGATAAAATAAAATTTATTTAAAATAAATATGGTAAAAAAATAGAACAATTTGAGGAGAATCTATTTATAAAGGACCCCTACAAGGTGCAAGTGTGGGAAGTGGCAGAGGTCTAAGCCCCAACTCCCAGGCCCAAAGGAAAGTGGGAGGGAGTGGATCTTGGAAAACAAGTGCATCATTCTGCATGTTAGTGGGGTCCAGGGAAAGCCATTGGAGACCCTCCAAATCAGGTAAGACAGAAGGCCCAACATTCCCAAAGAAGTACTTTTAATTCTTCTTTCATCCATCTATGACATCTGTGGCTGTTCCAAACTACTCACAACTGCACTAGGAAAATGTTGGTTTCTCTGTGGTGGCTCTGACTGCCCACAGCCATGCCAGATGATTCTGCCTCACAGCTCTCTGGACCACTCTGCCGCTGCGGCTGCTTCAAATATCCCCATCCTGGCCCAAGAGAAGTCCCACCCTGTACCACGCCTAAGCAGAAAGGCTGCAATTAGCCTGCGGAGCACCTGCATGAGCCCATTCTTTTTGTTTGTATAATCAGCACTCTTCCGCTGCTTTTCATACCAGTCCATGTGCTAGAGAGAGAGAGAAAGAAGGAGCCGGGGACAAGAACACATCCTTCCAGGTCATGCCCCTGGTCACCTACCAGGCTCTACTTCCTAACAGCACATTCAGTGGAGGAATCCAGTGATAACTGGATCCCATTCCACACACATGATACTTTAGGGGGACATTTAAATCTAAACCATAATACATTGAGAGTAGCCACCAGCCAGGGCTGTTAACACTGAGGGTAGCTATGGGCTAGAAACCAGTGGAAGCTGCTGGGAGCTGCTAGTTCTGGTTTCCAGAAACGTTTCACGGGAAGAGCAGCATAGAGAGCTACTAACAACACTTGATCATAGCCAAAAGGCTGAGAAATGATAAGAAAGCTACTAACAAGAGAATTGCTAACACTAGGACCTGAGTGATGCAGACACTGAAGGTTTAGGGTGCCTCAAGAACCACTGGCTTGCAAAGCTTACAGCTGCTAACCAAAGGGAGTTGCACTTTGCCTGTGTATGATTTCTAACTGAACTGAGCAAAAGAACCCTTAATCCATTGGTATTTCATATGTCTAAATACTCGGAAGTTATCACCTAAACAAATAATCCAGAAACATATTCTATTGATCTTGACAAATATACCTCTGTAACAGTGTGGAAGACTAAGATAAAAGCTATACGTCTCAGACTGCTCAGTTCTGTGTAGGAACAGAGTGAAAGAGGAAATTTGGGTCCTAGCCCCTGGCTCCCAGCTTGTTCCCTTCTCTTACCACTACAACCTCTGTTTGTAATCTCAGGAAACATCACTCACACAGGTGGACACCCAGCCCTCAGGCCCATGCTGCCCCTAGAACTACCACACACACCATGAACAACCTCTTACCAACCCCTCAAGTCCAGGGCTGAGGGCATTGCTGGTGAAGTCCACACAAGGGAATAAAGATGCGCACACATTGGAGGGGCAGACACAGGTTGGGGGTAGGCAAGAGCTGAGCTCTGAAGCTTGGTGTTCATGACGGGGGCTCTCTCTCCTGCGCCAAAGGCAGCACTGCTGGAGAGAGAGAGAGAGTGTGGTAATAGTGCCGGTTCTTTAAAATACCAGCCAACCAGAGGAAATGCATGAACCTCATGTTTCTTCCTCCTTTTGACTTGTTAGGGAGGTGGAAGTCCCCACCAGAAAGCCAGAGAGCGTAGAGCAATTCTAGGGGTCAGCCTCCGGGGGCAGAGAACAAGACAGAGCAGGGCGCTGGATGAAATGAACATTTCTAGAACCATTTCTGGACCCATCATTTTTGTTGTGCCTTCAAAGGAGTACGGCGTAGAGGCTGGGCTCTTTACTGATAGAGGTCATCATGGGCATCAGATCTGAGAGATATGAAAAACCTCAGAGGAACTAAAAACTTACAGGCCAGAGAAATCGGAAGTGGGATGAGGGTGGTAGAAGGAATGAGTTCTGTGAGCCCTCAGATGGAGAGCCTGACATTACAGTCTGCCACTTCCGTATGACTTTTACAGAAATGTATAGGCTAAATGCATTGTGGTATTAGGGATTGGATCTTGGGCCGAAAGGGACAGTAGTGAAAAACCTGATGAAACACCCAATGCCAATTGCTTAGTTTTGACAAATATATCAAAGTTATATAAGGCCAGGAAGTGACCATACAGGAACTGTGTTTATAACTTTTTCTATAAATGTAGATATATTAAAAAATAAAAATGTATTTAAAATATAAAGGTCTATTTTTAGCTTGAGAATGTTTTCAACGCATTGTTAATAATTTCTTCTAATTGTTTTGTTTTTTATTTAAAAATCTGATTCTTAGATTGCCCCTCTCTTCTCTACATTTAATAGCTATCATAGTCTCTCTTGTCTTAAGTTACTTTTCTCTCACTGCTGAGACAAAATACCCAAGAGCAAAAGTTTAAGTGGGAAAGGTTTAGTTAGCTCACAGTTTATAGTGAGTTCAGTCCAAGGCAGGATGGCATGTCAGACAGGCATCACAGAGAAGAAATAGTTCATGGTGGGCAGAATGCAGCAAAGCAAGCAAGCAAGGGGCAAAGCAAGCCTCTTTCTGTCTCTTGTAGTGTATGCAGGCTACTGAGATTAGGGTGGTACCAAACCAAACAGTGGACTGATACAGTAATCATCCACCTTTGATCCTAGTACCCATAATAATAAATCACACACTCTTCAGCCACCTCTGAAAAAGCCTCACCTGCATGAGGCTTTGGAGGAACATCTAGACACAAACCATAGCATCTCTTACTATTTTCATCTTTTTTTTTTTTTCTGAATTCTGGGAAGACCTGCAATTTGTTCTCTACATTACTGGTATGATTTTCTGCAATGTCTCTTCTGCTCATAAGTTCTCCAAGGCAGACATTTATTCTGCTCCTACATTTTTAGTTTCTTTGTAATTCATTCTTATCTCCATTGTCTTTATTTGCATCTGCTACTGCTGTGTTTTAGTCACAGACTATCTTCTGTCACTTTACACTACTGTTTTGCAGAGGCCATGGCTACTTACCTGCTGGCACACATCCACCTAACATGACTGGGCAGGACATGAGCAGATGCTCTGTCATAGCCCTTAATGGCCAATTCTTTACAATCTGAGTTTAGTGGCGATGAAAACACACACAATATGGATAAATATGGAACTCATCCTGCCCCTTTAGCTATATATGTCCTTGCTTATAGGGATTACATTATTGAGAATTTGGCATTCTTGTCAAAATCCCAGAAAATATGTTCCGTTTGAGTAATGTATAAGTCACAAATAAAGGACCCACAGTGTGTAATGCTGCAATAAGTCCTATCAACAATGGGATCTCTTTGTTAGACAGTACTTTATAGGAAATGAGAATGTGATTATACACCACCTGAAATTGAATTTTTACTATGTTCACGCTTCCTTTACTTAAATAATGGCATTCTTGTTACTGTGCATCTAATAGAGAAGGCATTGTATAGTGTTTGAGATATTATTCTATTGAAATCTAAGTGGACAAAGCCTGCCTTTGTAAGTAGGAAACAAGATTCTCATCTGAGGAGCAAGTTCATATGCATGTGTGTGTGTGTGTGTGTGTGTGTGTGTGTGTGTGTGTTTGCATCAACCACCAGGGCTGGTTCTTATAGGTGATAGAGCAAGGCCATGGCCCTCAGACCATAAGCTAGACAAAAGGAAGTACTGGAGGGAAGTGGGTCATATTTCTTGAAAAGTCAAGGGCCTCTAGGTTTTGGTATAGTACAAGTAACCTGGCCATTGAGAAGGAGAGGAGAAATGAAGGATTTTGGATGTAAAACAACAATGCTGTGGGGTAAAGGAGAAACTCTTGATTAAATAAAAGAAGAAAACACAAAATATCAATTTGAGAGTTAGGCATGGAAGTGTATGCCTATAATCCCAGCACTCAGGCAGGAGGATCACCACAAATTTGAGGTCAGCCTGGGATACCTACTACAATCCTATCTCAACAAAACAAAAAAAAACACCACTTTGAAAATATTTGTCCTTTTCGTTTGCTTTTTTTTAAAGAGCTAAGGATTTGAACCAGGGCCTCGGGCATGCTAAACAAATGCTATACCATTGAGCCACATCCCCAGCCCTTGTCCTTATTCCCTCTTTAGGTCAATTATTTAGTAAGGTTTCTTTGGAAAGTCAGACTATCTCAAAAGGTATTTCCATTGCAGCAAGGTGAGCCTTCAAACACAGTGTGGCAAACCCAGCAGATTAGACAATGGGAGTCAAGTGGAAGACATCCCAGGGGAAAGAGAATTCAGGGGGGAAGGAGGGGCATTCACTCACCAAGCCCTCTCTGCTCCATACAAGTGGGCTTTGCTTAGCTTTAGTGAAGGACCAGTCCTGAGAGGCTTCTTATGTGGACTTGGTGCTCTGGCCACAGTTCAGAGCTGCTCTCCCATATTCCTTCCAGCTAGCCAAGAAGACATGGTCCCACTGACATGGGAGAGCACTGAGATACCCAACAGTCATGGGCCTTCATGGCCTTTGTTTGATAAAGTATTTGCTTCATTAAGAGGAGCTTGATAAGTTCTAGAACCTGCTTTGTATTTGTAAAGCACTTAACCCATCACATGCATTCTGTTTTAGCCAAGTTGAATTTTCCTGTCTTATTTTGTACCAATGGATCTGATAGGACTCTCCACCCTTGGGTAAAGGATTTTAGCTGAAGTTTGGGAAATCATCTCTACTTCCTCACAACTTCTAACTCCACATTTTTAATCCAACAAATTTTACTGCTGTTCAGGCTCAGGATTTTGTGCCTATCCTCTCCTCCCAGTAAAATCTCAAGAAGAATGTTTCTAGTGTGGTGGCACGTCTGTAATCCCAGAACTGTGGGAGGCTGAGGCAGGAGAATCGTAAGTTTGAGCCCAATCTTGGCAACTCAGTGAGACCCTGTCTCCAAATCAAAAAATAACAGGGGTGAAAAATACAAGGATGTAGGTCAATATGAAAGGCCTGGGTTCAATCCCCAGTACTACAAAACAAATAATCAAAACACCCATTGAGAAGGAATGGGGAAGTGTTCCTGTAATCACAGCATTCAGGAGGCTAGGGTAAGAGGATTGCTATGAATCTGAGGCCACCTTGGGTTACACACTGAGTTCAAAGACAGCCTGAAATACACAGTGAGACCCTGTCTCAAATAGAAGACAAAGAACGAAGAGGAGGAGGAGGAGGAGGAGGAGGAGGTAGAGGATTGGCAATATTTATTGAGTACTTTCTATTTGCTAGACATTATATTAAATGTTTTTTGTGTTAACAGTGAACTGGAGGAGGGAGATAGTTATAACGAAGAGAAAGACAGGTGGTAAGTTTTGGAGTTAGATATACCTAACTCTAAATCTCCACTCTGTCTCTTATATTAGCTTTGTAAGTTTGCTCGAATTTCTTGGTTTCCTTATTTGTGAAAAGGAGCTAATTATTTTTGTGTCCGGGGTACCTTGTGAATGTTAGCAGAAGGGATACATGGAAAGAATCCCTGGCGCATGACCACCGTCCTGCCCTTCACTCCTTTCTGATAGAAGCACAAGTGTAGCAGAACTTGCACAGTTTGGCCAGCAATGCTGCAACATGGAGTGGCTAGTTTCCCACCTTCCAATAAACTGTTTCATCAATTTTCGGCAAAGAGGGAAGAAAGGCTGGCAGCTTGCCAGGGCTAATGGAGTTATTTTGGAAACTCCATGGTTTGTTGATGAATGAAACTCTTACCCAGTATTAATCTTCAGGGCGGCATAATGCAAATTGGACACAATTATGAGAGTTTGAGACTGAAGGATTGGGGAGTTGATTCTAATGCAGTGGTTCTCAGACGAGGTGGTGTGTTAGAGTCACCTGGGAAGATCTGAAATGAACATTCTGATTGAAATGGCATAGAATGATTTCTGGTCATCGGTGCCCTTATAACACTGACAGGCAGTGGGAAATGAGTCCTTTGAAGACGGAGGTGTGGTTGTGCAAACACAGCTTCCAGATGAAGAACTCAACTACTGAAGGAACATCGTTTTCGCTCTGCCGCTGCTACTCCTCAACTAGCTGTATCAACTGTGTATCCACCAGCTGTCTGCCTCAATATGGCCACAGATAGTTCATGGCCACCACCAAACTTTCTCCAGGCTTCCTACGGTGTCTAGAGTCAGGAACACCAGGCCGGTATAGGGGTGGAGGTGGTGGAGGGAGGAGGATGCCCTCCTAATCCAAACACCCCCTTAACGAACATTTCCCAAGACAATTGTCCATTGGGATGTTTATCTTCTTTGGGAAAAGCTCTACCCAACACACACACACACACACACACACATCAGGTTGTAGTCTGTTTCAATGGTACCCTCAAGACCACAGGAGAGTCCCATGTTACACATCTGCAGGCATCACGCTCAGCCTGTTCCAAGATTACCTCGAGCTCACATTCAGAAATAAGAACCACCATCCATTTACTCTGACCCCGCCCAACAGCGTCCAAAGAGCAACAGTGGCAGAGTCATCTCCATGGAGGTGCTGGTAACAGGGGGACCTGGAGTGATGATGAGTAACCCTGGTCAAACCAGGGTGATCCTTTGTAAGCCCTGCACTAGTGTGCTACATTCAGCTGCCAAGCCGGGATAGGATAAGCTCACTTTAAATCTTAGTCTCCAGATATCTGCTGAAAACTGAGCATCTGGCATTGGTTTTTATAGAAGACTTATCTTTTCTCCAGGGCATTACTATTTTATCCTTTCATGTGGAATGAAGTCTATTTCTAAAATCATTTTCAAATGATTTTGTTATAACATAAGTTCTATGAAATATTCAATGAGACAAAAAAATGCAGTATGTTTCCTTTTCATCCCCTCACAAATATCACTCCCTGGAATTGACTATGATTTGGTGTATATCCTCCTGAATCTTTTATTAAGAGATATATAATTTAAGCCAGGGATTTAGCTCAGTGGCACCCATGCCTGCCTCATAAGTGCAAGGTCCTGAGTTCGATCCTCAGTACCAAAAGAGATATAATTTAATACTCATAAAAAAAGGAGTACACATACTTTTTTTTTTTTTTTGCCATACCAGAGATTGAACTCAGGACCTTGTGTTTGCAAGGCAGGCATGGTGCCACTAAACTGAATCCTCGGCCCTTACATACACTTTTTGAATAAAACATTTTATAGTACTTTTCTAGTCTCCCTCACTATCATTTTAAACATTTATACACTATTCCGGTATTAGTCAGCCTTTTGTCCCTGTGACTAAATATCTGAGACAATTAATTAATTAATTTTTATACGGTTTTTTTTCTTAAGAGCAGGAAAAATGTATTAAGAGAAAGATAGCTTCTGTCTAAGAGAGATAGAAGGAGGATCGGAAAATGGGTTGCACTCCCACCCTGCTTTTCAAAGGCCTTTTTTTTTGTTTTTTGTTTTTTTTGGTATGGCAGATTGAACTTGGGACCTTGTGCAGCAGGTGGCGGTACTACTGAGCTAAATCCCTGGCCCTCAAAGGCATTTTATCGAGCAAAGCTATGAGGTGAGGTAGGCTCAAGATGGGACAAAACATAAGATCTAACAGAAAATTATAAGGTGGGCATGAGGTAGTACAAAACCATGAGTAACCAATAAGATTACAAGTATAACCACCCAGGTAATATTGATTACATGGGGATCAAATGGGAAAACACGTTATGTACAAGGAATTTCAGGAAAGGAAGTGGGCTAGGGAGATTGATGCCCGTTTAGAACATTAATCACTGCTAATCATCTCTAGGGGAAGTAATACCTCTTTTCGTTTTATAATTGTAACCAGTGAATGTGCTCAATTATTTTTCTATGCCTTATAATAATTTCTAAGCTATCTGTAATACCCCCCCCAAAAGAAGTATCCCTAACTGCCATGAGGGGGTTACGGTTATATAAGGGGTGAAGACCATTTTGGCTACTTCTGGCTGAAGAGGGTCATAGTTGTGATCAGCAGTCAGAGTTACTCTACAGAGAGTCTGTCTAAAGGCCCTTGATAGGCACCAGGCATTGTCATTGTGGGTAGGTGTATAGCTTTGAATCTGGGGGAGACAAAGCCAAAGAAACAGTTAAGAATACATGGACCAAATGTTAAGATCAGCAGAATTGTTACAAATAGAGCCAACAAGCATTTCCCCCAGGAAGAACTAGTAATAGCTTCCTACAAAGAGGATAAGGAGAAGGTCCAGCGGACTTCAGAATCTGACACAGAAGTTGTATTTTATGAGACAATTAACTTAAAGAGGGAACAGTTTATTTTGGTTCAGTTTCAGAAGTTTATGTCCATGGTTGGCAGCTCCTCAGCTTTAAGCCTGTAGCGTGACAGAAATATCATGGTGGAAGGGCCTGGCAGTGGAAAACTGCTCACCTCATGGCAGTCAGGAAGGGGGGGGGAGGGAGAGAGAGAGAGAGAGAGGAGGCAGGGGAGAGGAAGTAAGGAAGGGAGAGAGAGGGAGATAGAGAAAGAGAAAAAGAAAGAGAACATGAGCTAGCTGACTTCCTTCTGTTTTTGTTCCATCCAGGCTCCCACCCTATGGGATGGTGCTGCCTCCATTTAGGGCAAGTCTTCCCCATCAGAGCGCTGTCCCCCATGACTGATTGTCCCTGGAAACACCCTCACAGTCACTCCCCGAACTTTGCTCTACTAACTTTCTAGGCATTTCCCAGTCTAATCAAGTTGACCATCAAGAACTATAATGGTACATAAGATCCTAATGGGATAATTGACAGTGTGAAATAGGAAGACTAGGGCTAAAGGTGTAGGGGAAGTGGGAAGGGTAGGGGAAAGGAAATAAGGGAAAAGAAAAAATATGAGAAAATGAAAAAAATGGAAATAAAGTATTTGTAAATAGGAAAGGGAGGAGGGGTGAAGGGAGGGCAGGGATAAGGGGAAAAATGAGAACCAAGACCTAACATGTAAAGGTACAAGATCCCATGATGAATGTAACTGTACTGTATACCTAAATGTACCAATAACCTCAATGAGACAAAAAAGATTAACCATCATAGTTTCAATATGTAGATTATAACTAGACATTTACCAAGTGTTAGTAATTGGTCATTTCCAATTTAACATGATTAGAAATAATGCTATGATAAACACCCTCATGCACTTTTTTATTTCAGATAATTTACTTTGGTTCAATTCTCATATATAGAAGTATGCAGTGAAAGATCATGAACAATCTAAAGAAGCAATTTACAACTTAATAGGATGATAGGAAAATAAGAAAGACATATAGCCAAACAACTTATTTAGTGAAATAAATTATATTTATCTGTATTATTAAATGTAATGAAGCCATGAAAATAATGTTTTAAGAGGATATTTAATAGCATGGAAAAATTTACACTGCCTATTAATTATTTTATAAAACAAGTTATTAAAATTTTTATGAAATTTGTATAAAGGCATTTTTATAACCAAAAAATAGCCAACACAAGCCAAGCATGATGCCACATACCTGTAATCCACTGCTGGGGAGGCTGAGGCAGAAGGATCAAAAGTTTGAGTCCCACTTAGGCAATTTAGTGAGACACTGCCTCAAAATTAAAAATACAAAGGGCTGGGATGTAGCTTAGGGCAAAGGCCCTGCATTCAATATCTAGTGCCAAGAAAGAAAGAAAGAAAAAGAAAGAAAGAGAAAGTAAATTTACTTTACCAAGAATCAAGACTGACTATAAAGCTTCCACAATTAAGAAAGTATACCATCAGTTAAAAAATAAAAAAGAATAAACTGCAGGGGTCATAAACCTTTTCTGAAAAGGGCCAAGATAGTACATACCCTAGGCTATGCAGGCAACGCAGTCTCTATTACAATCATTCAGTTCTGTGGTTGTAGCAAGAAAACAGACACAGGTAATATGTAGAAGAATGGTGTCTTAGTTACTTTTCTCATTGTCGATATAAAATACCTGACACCCAAAGATAAATAAGGAAAGGTTTATTATGAAGGGAGGGCAGGGATAAGGGGAAAAATGAGAACCAAGACCTAACATGTAAAGGTACAAGATCCCATGATGAATGTAACTGTACTGTATACCTAAATGTACCAATAACCTCAATGAGACAAAAAAGATTAACCATCATAGTTTCAATATGTAGATTATAACTAGACATTTACCAAGTGTTAGTAATTGGTCATTTCCAATTTAACATGATTAGAAATAATGCTATGATAAACACCCTCATGCACTTTTTTATTTCAGATAATTTACTTTGGTTCAATTCTCATATATAGAAGTATGCAGTGAAAGATCATGAACAATCTAAAGAAGCAATTTACAACTTAATAGGATGATAGGAAAATAAGAAAGACATATAGCCAAACAACTTATTTAGTGAAATAAATTATATTTATCTGTATTATTAAATGTAATGAAGCCATGAAAATAATGTTTTAAGAGGATATTTAATAGCATGGAAAAATTTACACTGCCTATTAATTATTTTATAAAACAAGTTATTAAAATTTTTATGAAATTTGTATAAAGGCATTTTTATAACCAAAAAATAGCCAACACAAGCCAAGCATGATGCCACATACCTGTAATCCACTGCTGGGGAGGCTGAGGCAGAAGGATCAAAAGTTTGAGTCCCACTTAGGCAATTTAGTGAGACACTGCCTCAAAATTAAAAATACAAAGGGCTGGGATGTAGCTTAGGGCAAAGGCCCTGCATTCAATATCTAGTGCCAAGAAAGAAAGAAAGAAAAAGAAAGAAAGAGAAAGTAAATTTACTTTACCAAGAATCAAGACTGACTATAAAGCTTCCACAATTAAGAAAGTATACCATCAGTTAAAAAATAAAAAAGAATAAACTGCAGGGGTCATAAACCTTTTCTGAAAAGGGCCAAGATAGTACATACCCTAGGCTATGCAGGCAACGCAGTCTCTATTACAATCATTCAGTTCTGTGGTTGTAGCAAGAAAACAGACACAGGTAATATGTAGAAGAATGGTGTCTTAGTTACTTTTCTCATTGTCGATATAAAATACCTGACACCCAAAGATAAATAAGGAAAGGTTTATTTTGGTTCACAGCTTGTAGAGGTTGTAGTCCTTCATTGGCTGGCTCCAAGGCGGGGTGGAATGTCAAAGGGGCATCACAGAGCAGAAGACAAGCAGCAGAGATAACCAACAGGCCACAGGCAACAAGCCATGACCACAGCTGTTTCTGTCCCTTATGTCTTACCCAGGCTACCCTTAGGGCAGGCCACACTCATAAAGCACTAACCACAAAAAAGTATAGTACTTTGAGTTATATTAAAATTATAAACTGTTCTTAATCAAAAGTTAGTTTACAGTTTGAGATAAAATGTTTGGCACATATAGCTGAAATGTGAGGCACATTTTTTATTCAGAAAATATCTTCTGTGGCTGCCTGCCTGCGATCACCCAGCAGCGTGCGCGCGAGCTCCCGGCCTGCGCTACAACAGACCCAGGAAGGCCCCAAAGACCCCAGAGGGGGTTTCTTCAGCTGCCTGCCTGCATGCCTGCCTGTGATCACCCGGCGGCGTGCGCGCAAGCTCCCAGCCTGCGCGACAAGAGACCCAGGAAGGCCCCAAAGACCCCGGAGGGGGTTTCCTCAGCTGCCTGCCTGCCTGCCTGCCTGCGATCACCTGGCAGCGTGCGTGCGAGCTCCCAGCCTGCGTGACAACAGACCCAGGAAGGCCCCAAAGACCCCGGAGGGGATTTCGTCAGCTGCCTGCCTACCTGCCTGCCTGCCTGCCTGCGATAACCGGTGGCGTGTGCGTGAGCTCCCGGCCTGCGCTACAACAGACCCAGGAAGGCCCCAAAGACCCCAGAGGGGGTTTCTTCAGCTGCCTGCCTGCCTGCCTGCCTGCGATCAACCGGCGGCGTGCGCGTGAGCTCCCGGCCTGCGCGACAACAGACCCAGGAAGGCCCCAAAGACCCCAGAGGGGGTTTCTTCAGCTGCCTGCCTTCCTGCCTGCCTGTGATCACCGGTGGCATGCACGCGAGCTCCTTGCCTGTGCAACAACAGACCCAGGAAGGAAGGTAGCTGCGTGGGCTCCCTTGAAACACACACACGACACCCCCCCCCATTCTCAAAACTCCTGATCGGGCCAGTCCTTTGACCAACTCTGCAGAGGCATAGGTTCCCATGAAGGGTAGTTTTCAGAGCTCCCAACTTTGAACATCTTTAAAGAAAGGGCTGGGGAAACCTGCAATAGAAGTGAGTGGAGTTCAACCTTGAGGGTAAGGAAACTAAAGTTAGGCCTTGTAGATTGTGCTCACTCTCAGTAGTGAGGAACAGCCATTGGCTAGCTAAGACCAGGGGATTGGGCAGAGGCATAGGTTCCCATGAAGGGTAGTTTTCAGAGCTCCCAACTTTGAACATCTTTAAAGAAAGGGCTGGGGAAACCTGCAATAGAAGTGAGTGGAGTTCAACCTTGAGGGTAAGGAAACTAAAGTTAGGCCTTGTAGATTGTGCTCACTCTCAGTAGTGAGGAACAGCCATTGGCTAGCTAAGACCAGGGGATTGGGGTTTGCATATGACTGTGCATGTGGGATAATATGAGATCAGAGATAGCCTGAAAGAGGACCTTCAAATTCTTTTTCTTTCCCTCTCTCTT
>NW_022900928.1:15814541-15814901 GCF_012274545.1 Fukomys damarensis
GCCTGCCTGCGATCACCTGGCGGCGTGGGCGCGAGCTCCCAGCCTGCGCGACAACAGACCCAGGAAGGCCCCAAAGACCCCAGAGTGGGTTTCTTCAGCTGCCTGTCTTCCTGCCTGCCTGCGATCACCCGGCGGCGTGTGCGCGAGGTCCCAGCCTGCGCACGAGCTTCCGGCCTGTGTGACAACTGACCCAGAAAGGCCCCAAAGACCCCGGAGGGGGTTTCTTCAGCTGCCTGCCTGCCTGCCTGTGATCACGCGGCGGCGTGCGCGCGAGCTCCCGGCCTGCGCGACAACAGACCCAGGAAGGCCCCAAAGACCCCAGAGGGGGTTTCTTCAGCTGCCTGCCTTCCTGCCTGCCTG
>NW_022900928.1:15820723-15862656 GCF_012274545.1 Fukomys damarensis
TTTTTTTTTTTTTTTTTTTTCAGTTTTGAGACAGGGATTTACTATGTAGTCCAGGCCAGCCTTGAACTCACTATGTAGCCTAGGCTGGCTTCAAAGTCACAAGCCTTCCACCTTAGCCTGCTACGTGCTAGGATTTCAAAGACCAAAGTCCTGAAATGCACAATCCCTGACTAAGCAGAAGAAGGCAGCCAGTAATGAGAAAGAAAGAAAGACTCAGAGGAGAGAGAAGAGGAGATACCAAGAGAGAGACTACCATGCTCTGGGAGACAGGCAAGAGAGACTGGTCCACAGAAATCCCTGACCTTCTAGCAGTTTTCAGTCCAGTCTCAGTCTATGGCTTTTCCTGGTAGTAAAACTTCCCCTTCCTGTTATGGTGAAGCCATTTGACTTGTACCCCCACCGAAGTGGACGACAGCAACTCCCCGACTTCCCAAAGCAGAGTCCATCTCTTCCCACTGTGCCCCATTGAAGTTGCAACCATTTCGGGGGTGTCTACGCAAAGGGCACAGACAGCTCTGGAGCTGGGGTCACCTACATGTTTACCTTAGCTCCCCATTACAAACTCTAAAACCTTGGAGGTGACCTCTTCTCTGAACCTTAACTTTCATTTGTAAAACTGAAATAATCACAACAGTGAGGATTTACTGAGAGAACAGGTAATGATACATCAGAACTGTGCTCCAGCCTCAGCTTAAGTCCTTTCCACTTCCTCCTTCACTGGCCTGCAGATTGGTGGCAGACACCAAGCCCTTCTCATCTGGATACAGCACTTTGCCTGGCACAAGAAAGGTATTCACTGAATAATCTTTTATTTAACTCCGTAATTAAATTCATAGAATCCTGTGTTCCAGCCCAATGAAATTGCTAGATTTAACAAATAAAAATCCAAGATGCCCAGTTAAGTTTGAATTTCAGATGAACAGTAATTTTTACAGTCTGCCCACTGCATGCTTACACTAAAATTTGTTCATTGTTAACCTAACAGTCAAACTTACCTGAACTTGAATTTAGCTGGCATCTCTACATCCTGTTAACTTCTCTTCTGTGTGCAGGTTGAATACCAGACATGAGTTTCTACAAAACACACCCTTTCAGAATCAGAAAGAGTCAGGCACGTGCCTTCTGTGACGTGTGACAGCCATCAGTGAATCTAGGGACAGTACATGCTCATTATTTGAGAGCTTCCCGGGTGTGGGGGCCACAGGAAATACCCTGTCCTGGAGAGTCCCCGTTAGATAAATGCTTTGGCCTCTGTGTGGCAGCCAGGATTATCCAGGACTGAGTGGATGCTGCAGGTCACAAGACATCACAACAAGGCCTCTCCCTTCCTGCCACCCGCGCTCTTTCCCAGAGGGAAACTGAGGCTGGAGGAGCTGACACAGCCTGCTCACACCTGCTACTCGTCTGGCATTTCTGTATTGCGTGAGTTCTCTCCCTCCCTCTCTCTCTCTCTCCCCATGCTTTTGAGTCTTCAGTCTTCATCCTCAGTTCAACCCTTCTATTCCTGTCTTAGCGCCCATCATCACCTTGCGTCACTCCCAGGCGCCCACTGCCACTGGCTGGGTGTTCACAGTTTGCTGAGGACCGAGAAAAACACGCCATCTGCCTCCCCAAAGCTCCAGTGCCAGGGTCACGTTCATACCCAAGTCCCAGTCACACCAGGCAGCATGGCCCTGTGACTCTTCCCATGGGGGCTGTGCCGTCATTTTTTGTGCAAATAAATGCTGCAAGTGTGACCCTGAAGGAGCACATGGGAGATGTGACAGTGGCAGGAGGGACAGTGACGCTTTCAGCCACCCCGTGAGGTAGGCAGCATCATGATATCTATGCCACGGAAGAAATAACAGCTCAGAGTGGGGACCAAGGCAAGGTCCTTTGTCACTAAAGTTCGTGTGTTTTCAAATGCACTGTGTATGACTTTCCAAAATGTGACCATCTTCTGGAACTCACGCCCTGGCAAGGGGGAAGGTCACTGGCTGGAGAAAATGGAAAAGCTCCTGATAAGGATGCTCACAAAGGTTCCTTTAGGACGTGTTTGAGACTCGAGGGCTCCTCTCGCGAGAAGTGCACCTGTGAACAGACACCTCCCGGCGCCAGGAAGGCGCCCTCGCCTCGACCCCCACAGGCTGCCATCTTTTTCACTTGTTTTTTTTCCAGCTTGGTAAATATTCAGAACAGGTGGGCCTGAAGAAGGAACGAATGCCATCCAATTTGAACTTGAACTCTGCCTCACAGACCGATGCTTCAGTCAGTCCATGAGGAAAAACAATTATTACACTTCAGCTAGCACAGTCACTGGCTGACAAAGCCGCAGAGGCACAATGGTTTATTGGCAAAGATGGGAGGATTGAAAAAAAAATCAATTTTGTTAAAAATAAACAAACTATAATTCCACCTTCCTGACTAGAGAATATTTCCAAGACAAGTGAACAAGGTCATGACATTTAGATCTCAGAAATGATTCCAGAACCCTCTTTACCTAACACCAAGTGTCTTGGCCTGGCATTCAAGGCCCTCAGGGATGGGTCCCTGTCAGTCATTCCTCCCTCATTACGTGCCTCTTCCCCAGCGAGCCCTGGACCCAGCAGTGTTGAGCCATTTCCTGTTTCAGTGAATGGTGCACCCTTTCCTGACTGTCCTTCAAGACTGAATGCAGCCATTGCTGTTTCTCCAAGATTCTCAGTTCTTAATGTGCAAGCACCAATTGATTGTTCTGTCACACTGGGGATATTACCCAGGACCTTTGCACAGAGCACCATCCCCAGCTCTTTTCATTTTTTTTTTTTTTAAATTTTGAGACAGGGTCTCACTAAGTTGCTAAGTTTCTCAGGCTAGGCTTGAACTTGCAATCTTCCTGCCTCAGCCTCCCAGTCTGCTGGAATTACAAGTGTGTGCCATCGTGCCTGGTAATTAAATGGTTTTCTTCTCAAAACTATCATTCATAGAACATTTACAGTGTACAAACCATGATTCGAAGAGCTTTTATATGTCAGTCTTTATAATATTCTCATGGAGTGAATAACGTTTTTAATTCTGTTTTACAAATAAGGAAATCAAGCCGGGCTTGGTAGTGCATGACTGTAATCTCAGCACTGAGGGGAGGCTGAGGCAGGAGGACTGCCATAAATTCGAGGCCAGCCTGAGCTACATAGCTAGACCCTGTCTGAAAAACAAAAAACAGGGGCCAGGGATTTCACTCAGTCCCAAATTCGATCCCTGGTACCAAAAAACAAAACAAAACAAAACCCAAAAAACCAAAAACAACAAATACAAATAAGGAAATCAAGGCACTGAAAAGGGAGGCAAGTGGTTCAAGATAAAGAGCTCATAAGCAACAGAGCCAGTCCGAAGCAGTCTGGCTCCAAACTGTACATGCCTACATGCCTAGCACTACCCTGCATGTTTCTCTTTTAGGAAACATCACCTCCAGAGCCCAGAGCACAGAATTAAGCCTGCTGTGCAAGCTAAGGAATGAAACCTCTTTCCTGACTACCGGTGGCGCTGGGCAGCTGATGTACAACATCTGCCTTCCTGATATGATTGTCACCACAAGCCCTGGGACACAAGCAGAGAGGAACACGAGCCCCGTTCTGGGATGCACTGGACGCCTAGGAAGGCCCAGGTTGGCACAGATGCCCGGCTTTTTAGAAGAATGTCCGCTTCCTCTGAAACAGGTAAATTGCTTCAGGGAATGACAGGTCACTTCTCCGTCTCTGAAGATAGAAACTGTTAGCCCGGAGTGACTTAGTTGGAAAAAACTGATTTCACGCTTTGCTGAGTCTGATTGTCCTTGAACACCAGAACGCATTATCTGCCTGCTTGCGCCAGCTGAGTGCGTGGGCTGCTGTGACCGAGGTGCGGGGCGAAGCTGGCCCTGTGGGGGAGACATTTAGGATTGGGAGCCTTCGAGGGTCCCCGGGAGCCCCGGCAGAGCAGACCCTCCCAGGAAGGCAGTGTTCCTAGCATCCCTAAAGCGACTTTCCTCACCATTTGCCCCTCCAGCCCACCATGTTTTCTGCACAGGTGCAAACCTGACTTCCAGGCCGCTTATCTCGAAGCCCTAGGCCCTCGGTGGTCCCACGGGCTCCCAAGCTCAGCACGCTGGGAGCTTTCCTCCCTGCACCTACTTTGCCCGGCAATGTCACCTTCAAGCAGCCATCGCTAAGCTCAGAGTCCCCTCTAGTCCATTCTGTTTCCTGCTCTGCCCCATGTGTGTTATCATCCCAACATTAGAAGGTGACCCAAGCCCCTGCCTCCAGCCCCTGTGCCCAGCATGGCAGGGGACTGGTCCCTGCACGAAAGGGGATGACTAGTTCAGAGGGACCTTCCAAAGCCCCACCACAGCCCCTCCCCCTGGAAGGCAGGAGTGTGACACAGGCCCAGCTGGAGTGGGGCCCAGAGAGCAACACATGGGGTCCAGGGCAGTGAGGCAAGAAGAGGAAATCAAACCCAGACAAAGTGATGGTCAAGCCAGGGGTTGAATGGGCCAGAGGAATCCAGCTAAGGTCACAAGGAGAAGCCCAGAACAGGGAAAAGGCAGGACACACCCGCTACCTGTCCAGGAAGGACCTCTGACAAAGGAGCAGCTCCTTCTAATGAGTTCAGCATGTTAGAGGAAGAACTTATTTCCAGCTTTTGGGGAGCTTTTGGAGGAACTCCTGGGGAAGTCAGCATGGCTCAGCAGAACCCCTTAATGAGCTTGGATAAGTGAAGTAGTCCCAGATCTGAGGGTATCAGGTAGGGATCTGGAGTGTCCTTGGAATGAAATCCGTAGAAATTGGTGGGTAGTGTGGGAAGCTGGAAGCAGGGAGGGGGAGAGAAAGAAAGGACTGAAGTCTGAGAGCAGAGAGAACACAAGGCCTAATGAGAAATTTCCCTGGCAGGGAATGAAGATTAGCTATCCAGAGGCTGATGGGTGAGATACGTTATGGTCTCTGCTCTCTAGTGTGATGTGCTGAGGTCTACCCAGCAACCCGCAACACTGGGAAAAGGCTGCTCTGTAGGGGTCCTTTGGTGTCAGCAGTAACCTAGGGAGATGAAGAAAAGTGGGGGGGGGTATATGAAATGCAAGGGGGTATTGGAATAGGTCAGCTGCAGAGTTGGGACCAAGGACCCAGAGCAGGTGGGCAGCTGGGACTGCTGAGACAGCGCATTGGAGCCCTTCTTCCTGAAGTTGCAGAGGAGGGAGGTGCCCTGACAGCGGGAGGGCCAGGACTGCAGATAGCTGACTTCTGCATTAGCTTAGTGACCTGAACAAGGGTTACAGCAGAGAGCGCTGCGGGAAGTTAAGCCTGGAGGAGATTTTTTAAGGTAGGTAGCTGTGGCCACAGGAAGGCTGGAGAAGGAGCTGTTGCAGGCTCTGGACTGAACAGGCCATAGGCAAAGAAGAGCAGAAAGAAGATTCCCAGAGACCCAGCCAGAGGACTGAGCCAGGGCGGTGAGGCTGCGGACAGAGAGGGCAGATGAGCAAAGGCACCTGGTGAGCTCAACTTAGCTATGCTTCCTTACCCAGGATGCCCAGGCCCTCGCAAAGCCCAGGTGCTGGCAGAATCACTGCTGGTGGAAACCCAGGTAACCAGGCCCTTCAGTGCCACCCCAGTGAGTGGCTGAGTTCTACAGGTCCTGCTTTCCAAAAGCTCGTTTCCTCTTTGTCCCTCTAAGGCTTCTTTCTTTGCCTGCCCCTTGGACGCCTGTGGTCCCAGGCCTGGTACTCTGTCCTCTCCTTGGGCTGGGTGTCAGATATCTCTTCTGGAGTTGAGCACATGCCAGTAGGTGCTCTATTAAAGCTTGTTAAGGGAATCGTTTCCAACTAAGAGCCAAAGCCTCCCTGGCCCAATCCACACAAACAGTTCCTGGCCTCATAGGAGATTTTTCTGTTCTTCAGAAAGCCTGTCCTCTAGCTGGATGTGATGGTACACGTCTGGAGTCCCAGCATTTGATAGGCCAAAGCAGCAGGACCTCAAGATTGGACTGCATAGTGAGACCTTGTGTCAAAAAATTCAAACCTGACTAAATAAGTAACTGTCCATTGCAGTTGCGTGCTCATATTTAAGTGTAAAAGTCTAAATTGCCAAAGCGGCAGAATGGGGACGCGGTTCAACATGTCGCCTCTCCTCACAAGACTGTTACCTTATATGATACCTTTATGTGGCACTGGGCCTAGGAAGTCACTCTGTTCTGCCATGGTGGGAGACGCAGACGTATTTACAGCTGTAAGCTGTCCCTTCCACAGGTTGCTTAGAACTCCTCCCCTTTGCCTTCTCTTGCTCCACCTTCTTCCTCTCTTCTGCTGTCTCCTCTTTCTCCATCAGTTCATCACTGACTAGTATTTTCTCCATCCCAGGCACTGTAACAGGTCCTATATATTGCTTTCTTCACCGAACCCTCATCACCTCCATGTGAGATAAGAACCAGAACCCCCATTTTACAAGCGTTAAGAGACTGGCTTATCCAATGCTCTGGGGCTAGGGAGCAGTGGTTCACCGTTTTTTGTTTTTGGTTTTTGGTACTGGGGATCGTACTCAGGACCTTGAGGTTGCAAGGCAGGCAGTGAACCACTGAACCAAATCCCCGGCCCAGCAGTTCTCTTTTGTCCCCAAGCCCATGTCTTTTCTGGGCTGCCCCTCGTCTGACCAGCCTTTATCCTATACGCTCCCGTCTCTACTTAAATCCTTGCTGGCCAGCTGCCTCTACTGGTCCTCTCCCTTAATCCCTAAGCCGGTAGACTGAGTTCCTTTCATATTCCTGGTCTTGCTAATTGGAAAGCTTGATTGCGTTCTACCAGAAGATATATTTATTATGGTTCTCACCGAATCACACTTTGCTTCTATATCTGCCTCCACTGCTGTGCCATTAGCTAGGAGGAGAGGGCTGTGCCTGATTCATCTGTATTACCTTCAGAGTGGGGCACTGGAGTCATTCACTGACATATGTTAGTAAAGGGAAAGAGGGTACAGAGCATGGTCTCACAGTCCAACAGCGACACAGTTGGGTCCCATTCTCCTCCATCACATCTCTTTCTTTGATCTTGAACAAGCTCACCATTCTGACCTTCAGCCCCCAAAATGAGGAAACTAATAACATCCATTTGAGTGTGGTGTGAAAATGCATATAAAGAGATTAGCACATTGCCACTACAGCCTAAGTGCTAAATAGATGTTGACCGTTATCTTATGGTAATGGTAGGAGTAATGGTGACTATTTTCCCTGTGTCTGATCTTTAAGACCATCCAACACAATAGGCCAGGTGTGGTGGTGCACACCTGAAACCCCAGCAGTTGGGAGGCTGAGGTAGGAGGATTGCCACAAGTTTGAGGCCACCCTGGGCTATCTAGTGAGTTCAAGGGCAGCCTGCACTGCACAGCAAGACCCCATTTCAAAAAAGGGGGGGCCATCCAACACAGCTGCCCAAATGCCCCTGGCCTGTAAGTGCAATTCCTTTGGACCTTGCTAATTGTTTCCACCCTGCTCTCCCCCTGACCCCATCTACCAGTTTTGAACTCTGGTCTCTGTATGCGACCTGACCTTCTGATTCCAATCTTGCTGCTACCCTTTGCATGTAGATTTTCTGTTTGATTTCCTAGTGTTTAACTTGTGAATGTTCCATCACAGTTTTGGATGAGTCTTCTGGTTCTTTCCAAAGACCGGCGATGACCCTGCCATAGTTTCAACTGAGATCACTCAGTTCACCATTCACTCTCCTCCCACTGAGAAAAGGAATAAGGAATGCAGGCAGGTGGCAAGGATGGAGAAAGAAGGGGAAAAGTAAAGAGGAAGAAGGGACCTAAGTTAGTCTCTCCTAATTCTTTTCTGGACTTTTTTTTTAACCACTGCTTGAACTTGCATTGCTACTTCCAACCTGATTTTTATCCAATTCATCATCCATGTGGTCCCTGAAATAACAGTAGCAGTTAGCAAGTATTAGTTAAGTGTTATGTGACAGCTACAATTCAAAGCATTTCACATACGCTAATTCATTCAGCCCTCTCCACCAACCTATGAAGTAAATAACAACAGTAGCCTCATCATTATTCATGGTGAAAAAGCCAATGTATACCTGTCCGTGCCTGAAGCAATTTACCCAAGATCACACAGCAAGCACAGAATCTGTCACCCGGGCCAAAGCCTCATGGCTGTCTTGGTATCACCAGGTAAGATCAGCAGTTTTTGAGGCAACCTGTTCAGGTTTGGCTACTACCGAGAACTATTAGATTTGGATGAAGATCAGTATTTGGACTAAGACATCCTGGAAGCCTGTGAACACATTTTCTCATAGAGGTCAGCCAGAATTGGAGAGTCACTGGGGGCTTGGTGACAGGCTTAGAAGGCCCAGCTATGTTCTCATCCTTGTGTGTAGCACACAGCAGCAACTCAGGGACTGTCACGCATCTCTGTGGCTCCCATATTCTCTGGCGAAGCATGTGCTGTCCCCAGCCCATGCTTGGAGTGCATGGGGTTATTCTACTGATCTCTCTTGGTCGTAATGAGAATTTAATGAAATACTATTTGAGGAAATGTCACTTTAAATGCTAAGGCTCTTCAAATAAAATCCATCATCCTATCTCAAAAAAGTTTCAGTTACTTGAAGAATTTCCATACCCTTGGCGGAGGTAAGTAGGAAAGAAAGCCATTCTCCTTACTTGCTTGGCAGAGGCACAGTTATGCAGACTCCTTTTTTAAGGAGTCACCATGCATCGGAAATAGCCTTGTAGCTGAAATGCTGCTTTTCTTGCCCAAACTGTGGAGAAGGAGCTGCCTGGGGTCCCCCTCTGCCCCTCACCCACCTACTCGTGGCGGAGCCCTGTCTGAAGCCCGAGAGCTCCTTCCTCGACTTTGGTCTATAAACAAACCTGAAAGACTGGGTAGCCAGTATGGGTGTTTGTACAGAGCAGTTGAGGAAACATTCTCAGCCCTGGGGACACAGCTGGAGAGGTTGTCAGAACAATCCAGGCCTCTGGGAAAAGGCACAGCTTAGCCCAGCAAACACGGCCCCAGCCTCGGTTTGACCTCCGGATGCCACGTGTCACCTTTGGTGGGAAAATAAATAGTCCCTTTGTCTGGAATGTGCAGTCCTTCTCTTGTGAACATGAGAATCAGCCAGCAATTGTGTGGGAGGCAAAGCCTGTCTGCAAGCTGTCCCTGGAGCTGCTTCCCCATGGCAGGTCAATACTGCCATTGTCTCTCTTGACAGGGATGCTTGTCACTCAGCCTGCTAAGAGTGAGGCTCTGGATTTCAGGATGGGCCAGACTCTGCACACAATTCTGCAAAAGAGGAAGGGCGAAGGGGCACACCGTGATGACAGGGATCCCGGAGCTGCTTGGCTTATGTGAAGACTACAGACAGGTGGGGAATCCAGGCCAGGGGGAACAGGGTGCTCAGCTCCCAGAGGCTGCTGAAACTTGGCCTTTGTCCTCAGAGGTGTAGAGTATGAGGGCCGGGGATTTAGCTCAATGGTTCCAGCACCTGCCTCGCAAGCGCAAGGACCCGGGTTCGATCCCTGGTACCGGAAAAAAAAAAAAAGCAGATAAAGAGGTGCAGAGAGTGGACAAAGTCTTGAGGTGGGGTGGGAGAGCTGGCTTGGGTGGTAGTAAGTTTACCAAGCCAGCACTGAGAGAGGACCACAGGCTTCCACACATAAGCTGCATTTCTAAACCTGTGGGACTATTTGCAGAAGCAAGCACTTCCATCTCCAAAGCTAAATTTCATTAATTGATAACGGCTGCCGGGACAGTGGCTACTGTGCTCTGACACTGAGTTCAAGTTCAGGGAGTAGGAAAGTGTGGTACAATTAATTAGTGAGCTCTGTCGTAAGGTTTGCTTGTGAAGGGTTGGGACTGTTCTAGTGTACACCACTCTCCGCCCTCCCTGCCCTCACCCGCCTTCCACATATGTCCCTAATGGCTGTCAGGGTCCACCCTTCCCTGGACCCCTGCCAGGGAAGACTGCTGCCTACCTTCCTCCACCTTCGCCCCATCAGTGACAATGTATCCCATTGCTTAAGCCAGAAACCCAGATTCATCACAAATTTCTCTTTTCTCATTCCCTTCCAGATACAGTGAGTTCCAAAACCTTCCAGTCCTACCTGCTTGGGATCTTCTTAACCATCCTCCTGCCTTTCCTATATGCATCGCCTTTGTCTTAGCCTTTGTGCGAACAGGTCTGACTCTGATCTCTTCCCATTTGGCTTGACATCCACCCATCACACGCATCACAGAGCCATTCCAGGAAGGCTTCTCTCAAGAACTGGAGGCTCTCAGAGCCTCAGCGCAGAGAGGAGCTCATTCAATGGTGAAAGGAATGGTTTGAGACTCCAGGCAAGTCATAACTTCTCAGTCTCCCAGTGGCTCACATTCAAGATAGGTCTCTAGCTTTTCCTGATCCTTGCGTAGCCCTCTTCAGATTCCATCTTGTCTGTCCCCCTGCCACACACACACACACACACACACACACACACACACCTTGCTAACTTATCTCCTAAATACTCTCTCTAGCATCCTTATTCAGACATTTGGAGTAACCAGTTGAAAGACTGTATCCTCTAAGCTCTAAATTCTAGGAAAATTCTTTTTTTTTTCCAATTGCCTCATTTTTTGTCCTAATCACTTTATTCCTGTCCCTAGAGGAGTCAGGTACCTAGAGGAAAGCTCGAGATGGAATCTGGGTGACTACGACCAGCCAGTGAGAGAGGAGAAAGCAGCCCGTGGGGCTCAGATATTTCTTTACTTGGAGAAGCCAGCTCTCAGCCAGCCGTCTGCCCTCCTCAGCAGAGAGCAGTTAGAATTTGATCCAACCAGCTACGAGGGATGATTTATTCCCTGGAGCAATGGAATGGGCTTCAGAGGCATGCAAGAGAGACAACAGCATTTTATAATAAGCCTGCAGATGCCCTTGCCCTGGAGGAAGGAAAACTCAGTGACTGAGGCATTAAGCTGTCAGGCTGTAAGTAGAGATGGGTCAAATGAAGGTAACCCTTGTATAGGACCAGGTTCCCAGATTCCAGGGAAGGGTAGAGGTGGCCGGAGAAGGATGACTAGAACAGCTTCTGGAGATGGGGCGGGGAGCTAGGGAGACCGTGTACCATTTATAATTACAAACCCCAAGGTGTTGACTTTATTTTAGTTTGCAAACACGGCACATAATGTCTGTGTGTCGCACGTGGCAGGAAAAGAATCAGTTATTTCCAGGGTTTTCAATAAGCTTGCTATCTGTTTTGATCATTTAGTTCCAAGATCATCTTGAAACAGGAGGAGAGACAGAAAATACAGACAGCAAGAAAAGCCTCAGAATATGTACAGAGAGGCATGGAGAACAAGCAGGAATACTGAGGTTCACTGGAAGGCCAAACTGTGCTTTATCTAGGTAACAGTTGAGTGGATTTTTGAAATAATTACAAATGAATATTTAAACCATGGAAATACTTTTCCTCTCTTAAAAAAGAAAATTCTTTTAATATCCTTCAGGGAAGATATCCCCATCCCTTCAGACTGGCTTAGATTAAACCTGCTATGCAAACTCATTGCTTCCTGTACATCCTCTCCCAAGTACTCGTCATAATTTTTAATCGCACATCTGTAGGTTTCCTTGTATTTAATATCTAGTTCCCCATCAGACTGTAAAGAACCAGGGGCGTTTTCCCCCGCTCTGTCCTGAGAACTCAACACTTGCCCGAGACATAATCTGAATGCACAGAGATTGCCATGATGATGACTGCATGGCGGAAAGGGAGGAAGATTTGGACATGGCGGGTAGCGGCCTGAGGCGCGGTATTGGTCGGCTTTCCCACCGTGGGAACAAAATGGCGGATATCCACAGCTTCAAGGAAGAGAGGTTTATTTGGCCCACAGTTCCAGAGGTTTCAGCCCATGGCTTCAGGGCAGGAACAAAGCTGTAGAGCAAAGCTGCTCACTTCACGGTAGCCAGGAAAACAGTACCACTGAGAGATGTCTTCCCAAGGCCACACCCCCAGGGACCCCCTCTTCCATCTGGGGCCCACCTTCGAACAGCACATTCAGCTTTGGATGTTAGCGGATTAATCTATCAATGAACATCGAACCCTATGATCCGTGACCACTGCAGAAGTCTTTTAATATAGTCGAGGTGACAATTAAGATTAACTGACACAAAATCGGTAGGGCTCATAGAGTGAAGGTCCAAACGACAATGAAGAATGGTTACAGTCCGGGCTCTAGGATGCTGGTAGGTGATGGGAAACACAGAATTAAGAGGTAAGAGGAGCTCTAACGATTGGTCATGACAAGATCTGCCTGAGGGTGTCTTGTGAGAGTTGGAAACTGGGGCGGGGGTGGGGGGGAGAAATTCGCCAGAGAAAGCTAAATATCCAAGATCAGTTGTGGTTGCATCTTCTACACGGATGTCCATATTAACAAAATGATTTCTAATGTCCCATGTGGAGAACTGGGACCTTCACTGAGTGATGACACAAGGAGATCTGTGGATGTCAACAGTAAGGAGAGGTAGCAGGCAGCACGGTATGGTGACATATGTTTCTTCCATTTTTCCCAACAAATACCGACTGAGTGCATACTATACTTGAAGCCCAATGCATTTCATGAATAATACAAACAAGGGTAAAATATTGTCCTCTTTTCAGAGGGGCTATAATTTCCTGCCTATAAATATAAGGCATTTATAGATTAAAATCTCACTGATGATCTTCGTCTGTGCCAATCCTAATGCTAGGCCTTTCAGGATGCACAGACTCATGGACTTTGCCTTCAACGAGATTATGATATAGGGAAAGAGCTAAACAACAGAGAAAACTATATCTCAGCTGGCTAACTGGGAATATTAAGATGTACACACTAATCAAGACTGAGGAAAGAGGATTGGAAGATCCCTTGGAAAGACACGTGACTGATTTTAATTTTTTGAAGGAAGAGTAGAAAAGAAAAATGGGTGAGAGACAGACCGCAGTTTTTCTTGGCAGAGTGGAATGACAGAGGCACCCTTGGCAGAGAACGGCTATTCTTGGTGCATGCAACACACGACGGTGGGTGGAAGGGTGACAGATTCTGAGACCTGCTAAAAGAGAAGCTCTGTGTGATGCGATTAAGGGCAAAAATGGGGAGCGGCAGAGACAAAGCTGGAAAGGAGAGCGGGTACCAGAACGTGCCCATTTCTATGACAAACAGGGACTCTGAACTTCATTCCATAGAATACTGGGGAACCACTGAGCAGAGGAATGGCCTGAGGCTGGATTATTAGCAAATGACAAAACAAAAAACTCAGACTGGATGGAGCCAAAACATGAATTTATTGATCATGTAACTAAAAAATGCAAGAGTGAAGCTGAATTCCGTTAGTTCTTGATAGAGAGGTTAAATTATTTTATCAGAACAGTTTTTCTTCTCTTAGTTCTGCTCTCTTAAAAGTTTTATTCTCTTGTTGCTCAAAGTAGCAGTTCTGGGCCTAAACCTATCTAGAGCTAAATCCAATAGAAATAGAATGTGTCTATCTATCAGTTCTCATTCAAGATCCAGAACTGTCTCTGATTAGATGAGTTTGGTCACAAGCACTCTCTGAACCAGTACAGCCAGGAGCTCAGGGACAAGAGGCTCAGGGTGCCGTGCTGAATGGCCAAGCCGGTCCTGTGTTTCACCCTCTAACAAAGAGCGCACCTCATTCAAACTCCACAGAAGGAGGAGGGAAACTGGTTTCTGCACATTGGGGGCGCTGTCAGAAGAAAAATGTGAATGGAGATTGACTGGGTAAGAAGAACAAATAATGTCCTCCAGTTTGAAGAAAGATGCCTCTTGCTGTAACTATGTAAAAACTGATTTTACAGGGTGGCTTGGAGGCTGGGGTACTTGTTAAGCAGTTAGTCCTCATCAGCTGGAGAATCTTTACACGTCGCAAAAGCAGGCAGCAGCGCATGGAAGCAGCTGTACAGAGGACAGAGGAAGCCCATCTTCCTCCTCGCCCCCTTAGGAGGATGAGTCACATTTGGGAAGCAAAGCCAGGCAGCACCTCCAGGGAGGAGAAGCATTCAGTTAACACAGTGTAGGGAATAGTAAGGATGCTGAGGAGGAAGTAAGGTTTGTTCATTCTAGAGCGTTCAGTTCTAGGCGGAAGGTTTTGAGGAGAAAAGTAGAGCATGGGGAGTGAGGCCATAGAAGAGGATCGAGGACCGCAGGGAACTTGGGGTTCAATCAGGGTGGAAAGGAGTGTGGGTGCCGTGGGGATAGGTGCTGCCTAGGTTCTGAATACAGTGCTGCCACGTGCTGTTTCAGTGCTGGTATCGACGACCTGCGATGTCTAAATCAGGAATCTCAACCTGACAAGCACCCCAAGCGGCTTCATGTTGTGCCTGGCACACAATGCACTTTCTCACTCTAGCCTACAAGACCGCACCTGGTCTGCTTCCCACCCAGCTGTCCTAGTCCATACCCAGGCTCTGCTGCCCTCATTCTACATAACAGCACACAAATGTTCCTTCTGGGCCTGCCAAACCCCAAGCTTGCTCCCAACTCAGGGCTTTTGTTGACTGGTGCTTCCGTCTGTAGTTGCCTTTCCTTCCATATCTGGCTTCTACAGTTCACATAATTTTTCTTTCACACACGACCTCCTCAGAGAGGTCCTTCTCCTGCCTCCACGAGTCCTTTTCTCCCTTTCTCTTCCCTCATTTCCTTCACAGAGCTTGGTATTCTCTGGGATGGTATCATTTACTCCTTATCCCTTTCCATGGAGTGGAAGACCTCGGGGGACTTTTTCCCTTTTTTGTCTTTGCTCATTCTCATCTCCAGCATCCAGAATGGGCTCTGGCAAAACTAGATGCTGCATAAATACCAACTAATGGGCTGAATAAATGAGTATTTACAGTTGCATCCATCTGTCTCAGTAGGCTCTGGTAGAGATGTGGCCAGATTCCTTTGAACCTTCAGCAAGAAACAGGTTGATCTCTTTTTATATGAGAAGGCACTCAAGATATTTAATATGCTATTCTGATTATATAACATTCCCAAACTACAACCCTTGGCTTTTGACAAAAGTATATTAAAAACGTAGTTTTCCAACCACAAATCTACTTAAATAAAACATAGCAAACAATGGTCCCCTTATAAATAGGTTTCCATAGAAGCTATTGCACAAAAACAAAAGGCCACCTGTTCTTACCTAAAATATTTTTGGAGATTTAATTTTAAATGAAAATTTCAGAGTGCTACATTCTTAGGCATTATTGAGGTCAATGAGCTGACTCAGTACTTGGCAACGACTATGAGAGTCCATAGCTTGATATCATGGTTGTAAAGCTGGATTTCCCAAATTAGAACTTTTTTTTTTTTTTTATGGGGGGACCAGGGTTCAAACTCAGGACCTTGCACTTGCAAGGCACTTGGCAGAACCACTAAGCTAAATCCCCAGCCCCCAAAATAGAACTTCTTTAGGGGAGTACAATGAGATGAGATCTCCCTTCTACAAAATTGAGTATGTGGGAAGAGCAAGAGCCATGAACCAGAAGAGGACGGTAACATTTTCCAAATTGTGTTCCAAAGAAGGCCAGATAGAGTCCCTCAGCTAGAACAAGCAACAAAAGATGGGTAGGTGTGGGAGAGGGTGGTGTTCTGTCAAAATAAATCTGGTCATGTAGATATTAAATTAACTTCCACAGACTTCTTGACTGCAGGATTTCCATCTTGCTTTCCAAATTTCCATTTGAGATGTGCCTGAGCAGGAGGTAAGCTATCACAGACATTCTTTTGATCGCAACACTTCCTTAAGAGTCAGCTGCTAACATGGGTCATGGTGCCCACGGACTTGACATGGAGATGTTGGGACATCAGGGCAGAGAAGCGGGCCAGGGAAGTCATAAAAGATGAGTCAATACTCAGACCAGAGGGCAAATGAATAGCCTCCAAGGGCATAGGCTGCAATACTTGAGAAAGATAGGCAAGAAGAGTTGGAATTTAAGCAGAATTCATGTTAACTAAACTGGCCCACCTGACGAAGGCTCTCCAGCCTTCTTCTGCTTCCTTTACTTTATTTGGCTAGAAGCCGACTCTGACACAAGCATTTCCTTAACTAAAGAATGGAGCCTTTTATTTTTTTGGCATTCTATTTGGCTTGAATCATATTATCATATAATTTCTCTTTTTGATTAGCATCAATTTGAGTTGAAAAGATCCTTTCCCTTTCATGCATCTCTAGAGCCAGTTTTCAGAGAGGCAAGGTGAGGTACCAGCTTGGTATTATAAAATGTGACTCATAAGTGAAAATATACATGGAATACGTGTTGTATTTTGTTACTGAAGGATTTCCTAGAAAAAAATCTTTCAAAGGGTCCTTTTTATTCTTTGTATTGACTGCAGTAGTGATAGCCGAAGCACCTTAATGCACAAGTCTGGAGAGAGGTGTGGGGGTGGATTACTTAGCACACTGGGACTTGAATGCTGCTCTCTGGGGGAGAAAGATCATCATGCTGCTGGTCTGTCTGACAGCCCCTCTTCAAAGAGCCAACGAAACCAGAAGGAAGTTTCAAAAGTTTCAAAAAAGAGGATCAAAAGTACAGTGGGCCCTTGACTTACGATCTCAATTTGTTCCCAAGGGCTGGTTGTCACTCAGGTTGGTCAACTGAAGGCTCAGGCTCCTCTATGCAGCCTTCAAAGTCTCTCTCCTGCATCCAGGCCGATCTCAGTGTCCTTAGAGAGACACTGGCCCAGGATTTCTCAGCCCCACATGGGAAAGGGTGCTATAATGCTCCTTCCGGGTTAAATCTGCATCTGAGACCATCTGGATTCAAAAGTGCCAACATGTGGGATGTGACTCAAGACTTTGTTCATAAGTTAAAACTAAACTTCCTGTCATAACCCAAGTTGTTTGTATGTCAGGCCGGTTGCAGCTCACAGGTCCACTGTATATGTGGCTACAAAGAAGAAATAAGTAATAAGTGATTGGGGAAGTGGCAATTGGTACAGACTTCAAGGGCTTGAAGGATGGAATTCACACCCCTAAGGTCAAAGAAAGGTGTAGGGAAGAGGCAGTGGATCAGGAAGTTTATGTTTTGGGCAGCAAGTGGGCTGAACTGATCAAGAAGAGAAGGGCAGATGGGCAGCAGAGTACAGAATGTGTGTAGATGATATGGTTCTAATGGGAGGAGGCCTGGTTTCCCATTCTCTGTTGGATTGCAGAGGGTGACAATCACAACGGACGACCTCTTCGATCTTGTGGATTTTAGAATCAGTCAAGTCTGTGTTTGAACTCTCACTACATGATTTCACACAAATTACATAGTGCCTTGACCCTCCAATTCTCCAACTACAGTGTAAGGATAATAATACCTTTCAGAAGCATTGTATAAAGTATATAAAATTGGTGGTTAAAAGATGTCTTAATCCATTTGTGCTGCTACAACAGAATAACTGGGTAACATAAGAAGAATAGAAACGTATTTCTTGGAGTTCTGGAGGCCAGAAGGTCTAAGATTGAGGTGCATTTGGTTGGGTGCTGACATCCTTGTTTTGCTCTCACATGCCGAAGGCAGAAGGGCAAGGAGCACAAAGCTTTGGGAAGGCTTCATAAAACCGTTAGCAAGGGATGAGCGCCCACAGTCTGATCGGCTCTTGAAGATCCCACCTCTTACTGCCACCACACTGGCCACACTTGAAATTTGGCAACCAAGCTCTTTGCTGGTTACTAGAAGCAAATTAATTTCTAGTAATTCAAACAATAGTTGCCACATACAAAATATAGACAAGATGTAAAACTGTACTATCCTAAAGGTAACAAAGGGGATAAAAGTCAAAGGCACTATTTGTGAAAAAGTCAGTATATCTGGTGGTAGTAGACATAAGCAGCTATTGGCCAAAAAGAATTCAGAAAAAGAATTGAAATCATTGTTTGGAAAAAGCTTATACAAAAAGGTCAATTGTATTACTGAAAAAGTTGGAGTACAAGGTAATGATGAGTGCTAATCAAAGAATGCTCACCTTTCAATGCAGTGCTTGTTTTTCCTGAAAGCTACATTTACATCAATAATTTTATAATGGAAGGTGTCTGAGAATTTAAGGATTCTGATATTTTCTGGTTTAGGTCCAGATCCTCTTTCTTTGTCACCTCTGCTTTGTCACATTCACTGACCCTGTGGTGACTGACACCCCTTCACGTGACGCCAGTTACACTTCCATACCAGAATCTCTACTTGGCTCTCTGTGGTTATTTGAAGTCCTGTTTTCAATGAGTAGAGCACAGAGGGCCAGTAATGCGAAACCTCCTACCCCATGGCAGGCAGAGAGGTTGTGTTGAAGACAGTGTGGCTGAGTTCTTCCAGTTGGACACAATCCCACCACTCCCTATGGTCTGACACCTTACATATTGCATTTATTTCAGGTACCTGCCAGCCCTCTGTAGGCATCTGACTGTATGGCCTTGCTCTGTGGGCCTGCCGATGCCCTCTCCTTGATGGCTCCCTGACTCCCATACTTCACTTGGATAGTTTATTTCTGACACTGGCCTTGGGCCTCCTCCTGAACTGGCTCCTGACCTCCAGCCTCCTGGCTCAGTCCTGCTCAGTTTCTCCCTATCTGACTACCTGGCCTGGGAGGTCACCTGGAAGTCAGTCTGCTGATGCAGCCCCCAATTTCCTGGTGGAACACAAAATATCAGGGTAGAGAGGACAGGTATTCAGCTCTCTCAAATCGATGCACTTTTTTTTTTAACCTTGTCTTTTTGATATGCTTAAGGATAAAAATCAACTAGATTCTGTCATACACTGCGCTTCCTTGGTTCTAAAGGAAACATTGCAGAAAAGACAGTTTTGCTATTTCCTTCCATTATCATTACAGTGTCCTTTTACTAATAGTAAATCTATGGGAACCGAATAACTAATCAAAGCAAAACTGTTGCTGAACTTGGGTAGAAGCCCTGGATCTTTCATTTATTTTATTCCCACCTTGTTAAACTCTTAAAACATAAGCCAGAAGGGAGGAAAGAAGGGAGGAAAGGGAGAAAGCAGATGTTCAGTCCTCATCCTTGCCCCGGAGCTCTTCCTCTGTGACCCCTAGAGTTCAGTCACAGATAAAATTCAGGTGCAAAAATAAAGGCCATAGCTCCCTGCACCCTCTCCTCTCACCCTCTTCATGGGGCAGGGCCTGGCGAGGCCTCTTCTGTGGGAGACCCCTGGGCTCTGGAGAAAGAGGAGGTCAGCAAGGCCAAAAGAAGTGAGCAGCTGGCTGCTTGGATTCAAAGCAACCCCGGGCTTTAGTGAGGAGGCAGGTGTTGGAATGGACCTTGCCATTTGTCACCTGGAGATTAGAAAAGCAGGGTGGCAGTGGGGTTGGTTCTGAGGCTGACTCCAAGTTAGAAACAGAGTGAAGATTTGGGTCTATGCCCCCTGTTGTGGAGTCTCCAGCTATCTAACAGGGAGATAAGGAGACTGGCAGAGAGGAGATGCTAATGATTCCAGTTTCTGGATGTGTGTTGACTGACTAATGGGCTGATCCTCTGGTGACCCATTCAGCAGCTAAAAGACAACCCAGGAGGCTTTCTCTGTGATTCTCTTTCAAAAATTGCTTTAATCACGAACCATGATAAAGCCCATCAGGCTCACTGGATATCCATGACTGGATAGAACCGGGCATCTTTAAAGAAGTGAACACAAAGAAAAAGAAATCTTCATCCTTTGATTTGTGAGCCCTAGTGTGCGCCGATGCTTCTCTTCAAAGACTGTTTTCTCCATTTCGTGTCTGTCACTTTATTTTCTGGTACCTGCTTAGAAGTAACCTTGTCTTTCTGCTACTTAGTTATACCACATAAGTCCTTTTGCCTTTTCTCAGGAACCACGGGACTCCTCTGTGACAACCTGCTTGAGTTCCTGGGCTCCAGCGGCAGAGCCAGGCACGGCCACCTCATCTCACTTAGTATGGGGAGAAAAACATAATGAGCTTTCTCCTGTAGAGGAGTTACATGGAATTTGTAAAATAGGATTTAATTGGGGCCTCACAAACTCCACTTTAAAATTCCTCACACATCCACCTCAGCTCATGGGTAACAGCAGTCTGCATTTGCTCTGATTTGTGATCAAATCCCAGAGGTGCAGCCCAGGGTCCTGAAAAGAGTGCAGCAATGGAGACCCCCGCAGGGCCTTCTGAGCACCACAGTGTCCAGAGATGCTTAGAGAGCCCTCTCCAGACAAAGGAAGTGGGAAGTACAGGGAGCCCAGGCAGGATTCTAGGGCAGAATAGAAGCCTTCCTCCAACAGTGAACTGTCTGGGTTAACAGCTGTACACTGCTCACTGGCTACCTGCTATCCTGAGGCCACCTTAGAAAATGTGCTACCATTGCAGGTTGGTGGAGGAAGCAAAATCAGACAGCAGCTGCTGAAGGTCCTGAGAGCTTAGTGGGAAAGCCTGCCCCGAGGTTCACCATCTGCAACAGCCACAGATGCTATTGCTCTCAGGTGCTTGTGAGGGAGGTTCACTCTGGGGTGACCCTGACCGTAGGACTGGGGTTTGGAGGGTTTATTTCAATAAAAACCTCTGAAGCAAGGGGAAGACAGGAAAGGGGAAAGTTGGTTGGGGTTACTTAGATGACAGGATCTGTCTCTCTCCACTATGGAAACAGAAGGCATACCCAGAATCAGGACAGCAAATAGTGTTTTGGTGTCACACGCCAATCTGGCCAGTGGGTAATAGCCACCTGGAAGATTGCACGCAGTTCTCTCTTTAGGCTCTGGAGAGGAATGCAGGTGGGTACTGAGTAAAGATTATGTATCATGATCTGGTTTAGACAGCACGTTCACCTGTGTCCTATGGATGCAGAGTTAGGACACATTAGCTGGTGGTCAATAGGGACCTTACAAATAACAAGATGCATAAGACTCCCTATGCTGTGATCTGTAATATTCTCCACGCCACACTCCTAGCAGCTTCTCCAGCGCTGGGTGCCATCCAACCCCCATGTCCCATTTCACACACTGGTCACAGGCAGGTGGAAAATCCACAGCAGAGATCCTCGAAGCTCTGCACACCTTCAGAGACCAGAGCAGTTGCTCCAGCACACACTGGAAAGCTGGCCAAGTGCTTAGAGCTGCAGAGCCCCAGGAAGGGCAGCAGCAAGGGCAGGAGGAGGTAGTACCCGGGGTAGTAATACACCAGGAGCCATGAGCCAGTGGGGCACTGCCAAGGCTCCGGATCAGAAAGAACATCCAGAGAGAAAGGTTATTGGGCATTGGTGAGGCCCAGTTCTGTTGCTGTGGAAAAGCCACCGGACAGGAAGAAAAGGGGCAAAACTGAGATTTCCTTGAAGGAAGCACTTAGGTATTTCTCTGAGCAGAGCACAGATACAGGAGTACAGAATACATGGACACACAGTGCACAGGAGGCCGGAAGGCTCCAACCTTAGTCCCACCCATGTAGGCTGGGACCCTGCCGTCCACATAGGAGCTGTGTGAACCACAATTCACTTGACTGTCAGTTTGCTTGTCTCTAAAGTGGGAGCGATAATATGGATACCACAGAACAGCAGTCTTACTCCTTGAAGATTTTTGCATGTGTGATGTGCCACCCACTGAGATAGTTGCCTGGTGAACAAAGCAAATCCTTTACTCTTGAGGGAGGGTCTCACTACTAGAAAAACCAGAAAGACAGCAAAGAGGAAACACTTGACTTCTTTTCTTTCCTTTCTCTCCCTCTGCCCCTGATTCCCTCCCTCCTTCTCTCCCACTGAGGATTGCACCAGGGAGTTTTTGCACTAAGTCGGACAGCTACAATCCAGCCATCTTTAAAAAAAATGCTTTTTTATCTTGAGACAGGGTCTTACTAAGTCATTAAATTGCTCAGTCTGGATTCGAGCTTGTGATCCTCCTGCTTCAACCTCCCAGAAATCTGGGATTACATGCATGTGCCACCACGTCCAGGGCATTTCTCATTCAGAGGGTATATTTTATGACACCCAATTTCACCTGGGTAATGATTGGGAAGGAGACCAGCACAGAGCCTGAACCACACTAAGCATTTAAGAAGTAGGGGACAAGTCTGGATGAGACAAGTGCATCTTTCAGGAGGCCTGGAAGTTGGATGGGAGGGAGGAGAAAGGAAAGGCAGCTTTAGCCCAAGCTCCCTAAAGGTAAAAGCTTTTGGAGCCCCTGCTGATCTGTGAGGCACAACCAGAATCACAGCCCGCACCCCTTCAATTTCCTCATGTCCCCAGCAGCTCAGGTCCTGGACTATCCCTTCCCTGGTTTATCCGTAAAAAGAGCAGCTCAGATATTAGCTCCCAGCCCCCAGATGTGCTCTACACATTCCGCTCTGCTCTCGCCTCCCTATGACAACATTATCGAGGTGGATTCTTGCTAGTGTAGTCTCAGGTATGACTCCCGATATGAAATGAACCCGAGCTGAACCTGACAATGGCAGGTCCCCCTTCTAAACACTGCTCTGTTACTGCCATTATTGACCCAAGAGAACCAAAAGACAAGGAAATAGCAGGGAGTCAAATTAACAGTGCAGAATTTGGGGCAGTGCAAGTAGTTCAACCATTTTGCTAGCCAAAAGAACAATTTAGTGTCTCTAACACCTAGTAAGGGCATGTGAAACAACTTTGTCAATAGGTGGATGATCAAATTGTTCTGAATAATCCAATGCAGTGTTTTCCTGCTTCTTCTTCATGCTAATTTATTCTGACAGGGCTTTTCAATAATGAAAATCTGTTCCTGCAGAATCCATTTCATCGAGATTTTCCATATTAAAATGGAGATGGAAGTGTCATGGAGAATTAGATTACTTGTCCTCCTTCCAGCTCTTGGCATTCTGGGGAGGGGCCTTTGTCTCACAGTGGGTGGACAGATGGCATTAATTTGAGAGGACCGGGTGTACCTTCCTCAGCCGACCAGGCGATTGTTTTCATAGTGCCCTTTCCATCTAATCGAAGTTTCTTGCCTGCGTGGACTTAATTTGCTCCTTGCCTTATGGAATTTGTTAATTTTCAAAGCATTTTCAGACCTAATCATTGCCACAAGGGTGAAGAATTAATATAAACATGGGCCTCGGCGACGAGAACGTGTGTTGGTGTCTCGTTCTGGAGGAATACTTACGCATCGAACCACAAAGAAAGATGGATAAGCACACAGTCAGGTAGCACCTACTGGGAACAGGTCTCATGTTAGAGGCTGCAGATACCACACTGAAGAATTTTTAGCAGCTGGGAGCCGAGGCCTAGTGTGGGAATTCTCAAACTTCAGTGTGCACGAGAACCACATGGAGCAAAGTGTTACAAGTACGGGTTTCTGAGATCGACTCTCAGAGACTCTGAATCTTGTTGCTCCGGGGATGTTAGTTGCTAAAGGAAAATGTCTATGGTACATTTTTGGAAAGTTCCCTGTAATAGCCTTAGGCCGGCATCAACCACCTTTCCCATGAACACCTTCTTTCCTGACCCTCCTGGGAATATCCCAAATATGGGACAGTCACTCTTGCCAAAAGTTTTGTGTACAATGTTTAACCTGCATCAGACAATATTAGTTTAGTTATTGCTATACAGGAGGCATTTTGGTAGCCCCAAAGTTACTGATCTTACTCATTTCAGCTACTGCAACATTAGTTTTCCTCAATTCGATAGAACCACTCCCTGGACTCTCAGTAACGGTTACACTAATTTACTGCTTCCAGGATCAGCTTTTAAATAATACAAGTGATAACGATAACAATGATGACATAAAACGTATCTACGGACAACTTAATGAGGAGGAGCCAGTGAGTACTTTGCATGCCCTGTCACGTTTGATTCTCCCCGCCACTCTAGGTGACACACACGACTGTTCCCCTTTGTCATGAGGACGAGCTGTGGTGCCCTTGACTGAGGGGGCTGCCTTGGCGCTATGGAAAGCCACATCGCTTTATGATAAAGTGGGCCAGGGATTTAGCTCAGCGGTTCTGCTGCCTGCCTTGCAAGCACAAGGGCCCAAGTTCGATCCCCGGTACCAACAAATATATATGTATATACACAAAGCTTTATGATAAAGCCAGCGTAGTGTGGGCCAAAACTGAGACAGAGGAAAAGGACAACATGCTGATGAGCTCTATTCTCCTAGGAGCTCTATTCTCAAACACTCAAACAGTGTGCCCAGGATTTCCTCAGTACTTACTGAAACAATTTTCACCTTTCTCTTGTAAGTTGGGTACTTATTACTTGCAGTCAAAATCAAACATTCAATCTGGTGCGTGGGCTCAGCCCTCTCCTCCTCCATGTTTAAGTATTAGCAGTGAGTTTTACAGTTGGGGGACTTCTCCCCCTTACTACCCACAGAAGCCAAGCCATATGCTGCTCCCCTCAGTGCTGACTGGAGTGAACTCCCTTGGTTATTGAAGAATTAGAAGAGATAAATAGGGGAAAGCAGGTAGGGAGACAGATAACAAATGCATAGGAAAGTGCATGAGCTACAGGGTTAGAAGAGTCTGGATCGCTTAACTTTTCCATGTGTGTAAAATGGAAATAACGTTACCTACCTCACAGACTAGGGGGAGGACTGCATGAGATAAACATATGAGAAAGTGCTGATCACAGGGCTTAACAATAGTAAGGTGCCCAATACAAATTAGTCTCCCTCCCTTCCCCTTGATTAAGATTCATGGCAGAGAGGACTGAAACTGGGGGATCTGGGTTAAACAGCTTTATTCTATTCTCTCATTTCAATCACTTATTTGACACATTATCACCACAGACGTGAACAAAAGCATGGTCCCTAACATGGTTCCTAACCCTGAGCAGCAGGTGTGCTGGTTGGCAAGGTGGTTGCAGCAGATACACAGGGGTTGAGGACACAGAGATACTAGGAGACCTGAGAGTGAGGCTTGTGATTCCCTCAGGAGGGTGTGCTGGGCTGTGGGTAGGGGTGCAGTGGCATTTTCAGTATTCTTCTTTCACTGGGTTCCACATGGCGGGGACCTGCTGGACTGTGATGGGCCAGAAACACAGCTACAGTCTGTTATTTACAAAGCAGGAATCTTGACTATGAGATTTGTCTCTGCCATGGAAGATGTTGGTACCAACTAAGGCCGCTGCTTAAATAGCCCTGGACTCCAGACACCATGAACCAGTGCCAAGGGCCCAAGCAGAGAGCAGGAAAAAGCTGGCAGGACCACAGTGCCCTGTCATTGCTCACCAACCAAGGAGACTACACTGACTTTCTCCAAAGGGTAGAAGGAACCAGTTTCCACTCGAAAGACATTTTGACTTTGATAATGACTTTCAGGTTGAGGAGGGGGACCTGCTGCCAGATATCTAGGGAACAGCCCTGTGGTGTGGGCAGGAATGAATTCCTACAGAGGCAGCCAAGGTGGAAGAATTCCATCCGCTCCTGAGGGCTGTGCAGGGGCACAGGGCATGAGTTAGTCACGGCAGCGTCCCACTCACCACAAAATCACACACGGAAAGGGAACAGCACCCTGTGACTTAGCTGCGAGCAGAGGGAAGGAGCTGTCCTTGGGAATGAGGGCTAAGTGGAATTCTCCAAGCCCAGCAGTGTAGATGCTGGAAGGGCTCTGGGTGCTGGAGGCTTGCTCTTTCACACTAACTGATTGCTTTCTGAGGGTGTCAAGGAGGAATCCAAGAAACACTTGGAGTCACACTGGGACGGGTTCAGTCCTATTGACGCCTACTAGCTGTGTCAGCTTCCAGTGTTCCACGGACCCTCTGAGCTTTCCTTTCCTCCACCAGAAAGTGGGGACTATGAATCCTTCTTGGACTTATTGGAAGGATCAAGGGTGGCCTGTGACAGGCTCATAATGAGGACTGATCCCCTCACCTTGTTTTCATTCCTGAGCACCTACTCCTTTAAGGGAGAAGCAGCCATACCTCCCTGTACGCCAGGCACAGGTGAGAACAGTGTTAATCAACATGGTAAACAGAAGGAGGGGATTGATTTGTTCTTCTCACGCAAAGCTAAGCACGCGACAGGTTATGGTTTTGAATATTAATGCATTGGAAGAGAGAAGCACCACTTAGAACAGAAACTGTCTTGCTTGCAAAGATTTATTCCTCATGTAGTTTTTCATGGCTCATAAAAGGTGATGGATGAACGTAATTTTTACTTTAATTTCTTGCCATGCAGTTCAGTAATTTTGGAGATAAACTCAAATTACTAAGGATGTGGAACTGTTCAAAGCAATGAGGAGTTATGTACATCTGGTTGTTTACAGGACACAGCATGTTTAATTTTTCCAGCCAGCCAATGAAGGGGCAATTAGAATCCCAGCACACAGATAAACCATGCAACCCTCAAAGTTCACTTCTCTTACTTTCAAATACAGACTAAAAAAAAGTCAAATAAAACAGCTCTGAATTTTTCTGGTAGTGGAAAAGCCGTCCTCGAGATGACAGAGAAACTGTGCCTGAGCTTTTAAATTTGACTTTCTTTTGATTTTTTTTCTGTAGTTTTTAAATGTTCATGAGGCAATTTAGAACCTGGGTTCTTTATGAAATTGGTAATGTGGTACAGTGGGAAGACCCAGAGTTTTAGAGTTGATGAAAGTGAAGTACATCTAACCACTGACTGGGATGTAAAGTGGACTCAGAAGTGGGTGCCAGATTGCTAGAGACTGGAGAAGTGTAGGGCAAAATGTTCTAGACCAATTGCCTCTAAGCAGTAAATAAATATAGAATTTTTCTTAAAAACACCAAGAGCGCCATGAAATTCTGACAGAAGGCAATTAACATTGTTGCGAAGTTGATGACTTTTGTAAAGATTTGTGTTTTTTTAAGAAACATTTTCCTTCTATTCACTTTTGGTGTGAATCTAAAACTGCTCTGAAAAATAAAATCTGCTTTTTTTTTTTAAACCTTGCTTTATGTTGTATTTCACATTAAATGTTTTCCTGTTTATTAAACAGTGTTAGGTTAAATAAAATATGCTGTTATCCTAATGAAGACCTTTTCCTCCTTATAATCTTCCTGAAAACAAAGAGAAAAAGATAAATGTTTGAACAACCACGTACTTTGCCATCACTGACAATAACCTGAACAGAACCCTTTTATCAGCAACATAACTGCAGTGACGTCACACACACTCAGAACTGCAGTTTTAGTCTGAATGATGATATATTTGCAGCATGCCAGGCACAATCAGTGTTGCAAATAAAGGAGAAAAAAAAATCTCTGTATTGCTATAATTCTGCTTCTACCTCTAGAAGAATCTTCAGAGGTCAGATAATTACTCCTGCAAGATTTTTTAAAAGGTAGGAAGATAATGACACGAGAAACTACTGTGGTTGTTTCAGGCATCCGTGCATCCCAACTCCAGTGAGTGCTTTTGGCATGTGGGATGCTCTGTGAAACTTCCATGCACAGGAAAAACAACTAGAGCTGAGAAGTTTGCCAGAGTAATATCAATAAGAGGATACACAGAAATGAAAATGAATGACAGTGTTACCAGTCTCCATTTACTTATTTGCCATTTGCACATCACTGGTTTAGGAAAAGGACTGGAAGTGGCTTGAAATGAAAAACCCAAAGACATCACCTGTCTTAAGTCACTCCCAGCACCCCCAACTGTAAACCAATATTTTGACTCATAGTTTCAGCCCATGGTCAGCTGGCTCCAAGGCAGAAATGGCATGGTGGAAGGGCCTAGGGGAAGGCAGATGCTCTGGACAGGGCAGTCGGGAAGCAGGTAGCAGGGTTGCGGGGAGCTGAAGAAGGAAATATGCCCTTCCAGGTCACACCCAGTGACCTACAGCTTCTGGCCAGGCTGTACCTCCTAATAACACATTCGGCTCTGAACTGTCCGGTGGCTCAATCCACTGATGAACATAGTGCTCTGGTAATACAATCCCCTTCCAAAACCTCCACCTCTGAGCCCGTGAGCCTTTGGGGGCCATTCTAGACCTAAACTATAACATCATCCTAAAATTGGTGGAGCCAAAAAGCCAAGGTATTTGGTCCCTCAGGAGAGCTTTAATTTCTCAGGTTTGTACTCACACTGAACAGAGCCCCCTAAAATGGTCTTCAACACTCTCCTACCATGCAGGGCCTTTGGCGCCCCCAGTCCCAGTTCCCACCGGGTTCTCATTCTCCAGGCTTTGAACTCACTGTTCTCTTCAAGTTCACATCACACTAGTCTGACCTCAGGCCCTTCCGTGGCACAATTCCTCAGGTGTTGAACTTCAGTTTCTCCTTCAGATTATCCCTTTCCGGCTTATTATGCAGGACGAAGTTGATCCAAGATCAAGAAGAGAGATTTAATACAAACTGCTACTGATGTTGGATACCAATTTAAACATTTATGGACTCTAACAAACTATGTTCAGCTGCTGCAGTGCTGCACAATCATTTAAACCCGTTCCTGTTGTCTACACACTTGGGCAGCTCCATCTCACAACCAGTGCACCCCGCTGCCCTTAACTTCCTAAGGTGATCCTTCGTCATCAGTTTTGCCTATCTTGTGGGATCCACCAGTTTGGGCTCCTGACACTGCGGATCTTCCCCTGTCTTCACAGAACAAACTCGAGCTCACCATAATCTCTAGATTAATAGCTTTCAATTTTTTTTCTTTACCCAGAGTGCATGGCAATGTTTTCTTTTCTTTTGTTTGCTAAAACTTTGGTCAAGATGCTATAAATCAGTTTCATGTCCACGAAGAGCATATAGTGTCCATTCAAAACCAATATTTTGCAAAATTAATAGGCACTAATAAAAATACATTATTAAAAAGCACGTGGTTCACACTTTCAAGAGCTTTGATCCCGTGTGATACACAGTTTTAGACCTTCTCGCTGGGAACCAGGCCCTTACCTACTTTGTTTTCTACCTTTAGATGGTTTATGAGTGATTCTCAAAATATTGTGGGATTCAGCTAATCATGTAACTACTGGCTTTTGGGAAAATTCTTACAAGATAAGTATAAATACACAAACGCACACACTCTTTTCATCTACTCTTTTGGTCTCATGGTGTTTCTGACGGATCTTTTCCAGTTATAAAACATCCTAGTTTGTCTCAGCCACAATCCATGGAACAGCCTTTGCTGCCTTCAGCCCCATGGGCTGTCTAAAGTCTCCATCTGCCATCATAAAGCCGTTCAGCCCCCTGCTCCAAAAGCTACATACAAAAAAGAGCAAGTTGCACCACCCCATCCCATAGTTTTCCCACTTCAACACAGGCCTGAACCCCCTGGCAGTCAAGACAAAGAGGAGGGCAGAGAACAAAAGCTTGTACAGATGTTGACAAAATCCTCATAAAATATTACAAAGAATGTATTTCATCAAAAGAAACAAATTTTTTTCCTAGAAGTAAATAGAAGAATTTATTGTGTGATATTCTTACATCTTCAGTGCATGCTGATATGCATAAAAGCTGCTGGATATTAATCTATTCACAAAGAATTCTATACTGTATGTACTGGTTCTGTCATTATTTATGTAGTTAATTTTTCTAAGTTTATTTTAAACTTCCAGAATTATTCCCAGATTCCTCCAAAGAGCATTTACTTAACTAATTGGCAGAACTGGGTTCTAATGGCCCCTAGGCAACCTTGAAAGAAATTCAACACTTGCTTCTTACACTTCACTGTACGTATTCTGAATACTTGTGATGCTAAAAAAAAATCCTAATTCTTAATGGTTAAAATCAAGCTTATGCGATGGATCCAAGCCCAGGGGAGCTCTATCCTAGGTCATCCTCACTCAGAAACTGCTTTATAAAGCTTCCAAATCTGAGATGTTATGAATCACTTTGGGAGAAAGAGGCAACAGCTCTAAAAGTCTTTGACCTCACAGGCATACATCTCACTTCTGCAAAGCTTTCACTCACTAAAGATGAGTGGCTAAGACATGGCCTTGTCTAGCATCAAAGGAATGGAAGAGCACTATTTTACTCTGTGCCCAGGAGAGAGACACAAAATCCCCGTGAATAGTCTTCTTCCCAGTAATAGAAGGAAGACTGCCAATTACCTCTTTGTTTTGTTTTGTTTTAGTCTCTCTTCCATTGGTGCTGACCATATCTTCTCTGACCTCTTCTATTACCCTTCTTTTCTCCCTCAAAATATATGTTTTCCATATTCTGACCTAAAATTTTTATCTAGAATGTACCACAATTTGTTAACTTCAAATTTGCTATCTTTAATCCTACAGAGAATGATCATCTCAGAAAACAGATGTAGAACTACCAACAAAGAAAAGCTCAGGCCTTGATGGTTTCACTGCTGAATTCTATACAAAATTTAGAGAAATTCTAATGTCATTACTCCTCAAACTCTTTAATGAAATTGAAAGGAAAGCAACACCCCCAAACTCATTCCTGGATGCAAGCATTACCCTGATACCAAAACCAGAGAAGGATCCAACAACAAAAAAAAAGAACTACAGGTCAATCTCCTTAGAGAACATAGATACAGAAGTCCTTCCTCAGCAAGATACTAGCAAACAGAATGCAGCAAGTCATTAAGAAAGTTATACACCATGAACAGGTAAGATTTTTCCCAGGGATACAGGGTTGTTTCAACATAGGCAAATCAATAAATGTAATGAACCACATTAATAGAACCAAGGACAATAGATCCACTGATATGACCATGTCAATAGATGCAGAAAACCCATTTGACAAAGTTGAACATGCATTCATAATAAAACCCTACAGAAAATTGGAGTAGCTGGTCTTTATCTCAATCTGATAAAAGCCATATAAGACAAACCAACAGCCAACATCATACTAAATGGTCAATAACTGAAAGTTTTCATACTAAAATCAGGAACAAGACAAGGATTCCCACTATCACCACTCCTATTAAATATAGTCCTGGGAACATTAGCCAGGCCAATTAGACAAAAGAAAGAAATAAAAGGAATAAGAGTATGAAAGGAAGAAGTTAAATTTTCATTATTTGAAGATGACATGATACTTTATATAGAAGACCCCAAAGACTCTACCAAAAGACTCTAAGATTTAATATCCAAATTCGGTAGCTTAGCAGGATACCAAGTCAACACTCAAAAATAAATAGCATTCCTGTACACAAATAACACATTCACTGAGAGAGAACTTAGGGAAACAACACCTTTCACAATAGCATCGAGAAAAATGAAATACTTAGGAATGGATCTAAGGAAGGAAATGAAAGACCTTTACATTGAGAAATACAGTATTCTGAGAAAGGAGATAGAAGAAAATTTCAGAAAGTGGAAAGATATCCCTTGTTCTTGGATAGGGAGAACCAAGATAGTGAAAATGGCCATACTTCCAAAACTCTTATAACAGATTTAATGCAATCCTGATCAAAATACCAAGAGCATACCTCACAGAACCAGAGAAAATAATCCTAAAATTCACTTGGAACCAGAAGAGATCTAGAATAGCAAAAGCAATTCTGGGTGACAAAAACAAGGCAGGGCATATCACAATCACAAATTTGAATAATATTCACAGAGCTACTATGATGAAAGAAAGAAAGAAAGAAAGAAAAAGAAAGAAAGAAAGAAAGAAAGAAAGAAAGAAAGAAAGAAAGAAAGAAAGAAAGAAAGAAAGAAAGAAATGAAGGAAGAAAGAAAGAAAGGTACTGGAAAAAATAGATCTGAAGATCAGTGGAACAGAGTAGAAGATGCAGAAATAATTCAAATCACATTCAGCTACCTTATCTTTGACAAGTGGGACAAACACCTTCACTGGAAAAAAGGCAGCTTCTTTAATAAATGCTGCTGGGAAAATTGGCTTTCTATATGCTGAAGATTAAACCTAGACCCATATCTCTCACCATGCACTAAATTAAAATTGGGATGTCTCAAAGATCTAAATATTAAATAGAAACATTTAATCTGCTATAAGATAAAATAGATAAAATTCTTGAAGACATAGGTGTAGGCAAAGACTTTATTAAGAAAACCCTGATTGCACAGGAAATATTACAAAGAATCAACTGGAATTTCATCACATTAAAAAGCTTTACAGCAAAATAAAAAACAAAACAAACAAAAAAACCCACACCACCAATAAAGAGACAACCCACAGAATGGAGAAACATTTTTATGAGCTATTTCTCAGTCAAAGGTCTACTATCTAAAATATATAAAGAACTAAAAAAAATCAGACCCCACCAAAATTTAAGGATCAAATTAAAAAAATGGGCATCTGAGAAGAATGCACACTTCTCAGATGAAGAAGTACAAATAGCAAATAAATATACAAAAAAAAAAATGTTCAACATCACTGGTCATTTGAAAAATCCAAATTAAAACAACACTGAGGTTCCAACCCACTCTAGAAAGAATGGCTATCATCTGGAACCTCTAATCCTAGTTGTTTGAGGTATCTCCATATCGATTTCCATAATGGTTGCACCAGTGTGCACTCCCACCAAAAAAGGAGAAGGGTTCCTTTCTCCCCACAACCCTGCCAACATTTGTTATTGAGTGATTTCTTGATAGCAGCCATTCTTTGTGGGGTGAGGTGAAATCTCAGTGTTGTTTTCATCTGCATCTCTCGAATGACCAGTGATGTGGAGCACTTTTTCATATATTTTCTTGCTGCTTTTATTTCTTTGTCTGAGAAATGTCTGTTCATTTCAGATGCCCATTTTAGAATTGGGTCTTCATATTTGGGGGGCTGATTTTTTTTAGTTCTTTATATATTCTTGATAATAGTCCTTGTCTGAGGAACAGCTGGTAAAAATTTTTTACCCATATTGTATGTTGTCTCTTAGTTCTGTTGATGGTTTCTTTTGCAGGCAGAAGCTTCTCCCCCACCCCATTGAGTTTATTGGTACATTTTAGGTATACATTACAGTTACATTCATTATTGGGATCTTATACCTTTACATGACAGGTCTTGTTTCTCATTTTTCCCCTTGTCCCTGCCATCCCTCTGCTGGGTATCTTTCCAAAAGAATTAAAAGAATCATATCACAGTGATATATGCTCACCTATGTTTATAGTGGCACAGTTTGTAATAGCTAAAACTTGGAAATAGCCCATTGCCCATCAGTTGGAGACTGGATAAAGAAAATGTGGTTTTTCTATAAAATGGAATACTACTCAGCCATAAAGAATGAGAAATTAGATTCATTCATAGGAAAATGGATACATATTGAGGATATACTTCTAAGTGAAATAAATACATCACACATGTATAAATACTGAATAGTTTCTCTGGTATGAAAAACTATAATGGTACATAAGATTCTAATGAGATAACTGACAATGTGAAATAGGAAGAAAAGGACTAAAGGTGTAGGGGAAGTGGGAAGGGTAGGGGAAAGGTAATAAGGGAAAAGAAAAAAATAAGACAAAATGAAAAAAAGGAAATAAAGGTTTGTAAATGAGGAGGGGAGGAAGGGGTGAAGGGAGGGCAGGGACAAAGGGGAAAAATGAGAACCAAGACCTGTCATGTAAAGGTACAAGATCCCAATGGTGAATGTAACTGTACTGTTTACCTAGAATGTACCAATAAACACAATGAGAGAGAAAAAAAGGAAAGAATGGCTATCATCAAGAAAACAACCAATAACAAATGCCGGCAAGGCTGTAGGAAGAAAGGAAGCCTTCTCCACTGTCAGTGGGGGTGTAAAGTGGTGCAACCAACATGGAAATCAGCATGGAGACTCTTCTGAAACTGGAGATGCCATTTGGCCCAGCTATTCTGCTTCTTGGTATCTTGCCATACCAAAGTGATATTTACACACCCGTTTACAGCAGCATGATTTAGAATAGCTAAATCTTGGAAACAGCTCAGACGCCCATCACTGGATGAATGGATAAAGAAAATGTGATTTCTATAAACAATGGAGTGTGACTCTTAGGATATACTTGAGACATTTTTAGGTAAAGCAGTGCACCTTCAGATCATACTTTTAAGTGAATAAATTGGACACACAGGTTTAAATATTGCATTGTTCCTCTTGTAAGAGAAACCAAAAGCACAAATAAGGACCAAAATGGATGATAGCTATTGAAGGAAGAAAGAAGTAGGCAGAAAATATTCAAATGGGAAGGGGAAAGGGAGGGGGAGAGGGGAGAGAAGGAAGGGAAAAGAGAAAACAAAATAGAAGGATTGAAAAGGAAACAAAGCTCTTGTAAATAAGGAGGGAAAGAACTGTTGGAGGGAGAAGAGGGGAATGGAGAAAAAAGAATCAAAATAATATTATGTGCAGGTACAAATTCCCTATGATGAATGTGATCTTTATATATATATCAAAAGAGTACTAATAAAACTAAGTAAAAACAAAAAATCATCCGAAAAACTGATGCAAAAGTAAATATGTATAGATTTTTTGAAAAAACACTTGTTTCTCCAAGACTTTTCTTCTTCAATAGGCAATATAAGCAACACCCTGAAAATTTTACTTTGGAGAATCTTATAAAAACTCCTACACATAAGGATATACGTACCAGGGTACTTATCGAACCATTAATTATAAAACCAAAAACCTCAGAGGCACCCAGTGTCAAGAGAAAAGGGATGTCTTTGATTCAGCTGCAATCCACCCATACTACGAACTAATAAGCGGCTGTTAAAAATATTGAAATAAATCTATATTGTCTGTGCTGTATTGCTAAGTGGGAAAAGCAACCTGCAGAGTTATATTTATAGTACAATTCCATCTCCATGAAAACGAGCACCAAACCTATGAAAATGAAATTCTATATATGTGGGTTTCATTTGTTTGAACATAAAGGAAAGTGTGAAGAGATAGTAAATCACTAACACTGATAATCTCAGGAGGATTAGAAAGGAGGACAATAGGAAGAGATTTTTAAACTTTTGACAGTGTATTTTAGGATGATTTCATTGACAGGAATCATTGATATAAGCATTTTTAATTTGATAAAGAGAAAATCAATACAAATCAAAGACAAAACTAAAGAAAATGTTAATGAAGGAAAATACTAACGAAATAAACCCCGCAATGCCAGTACCCCCACCCTGCCACATAGCTTTCTACCTGGCCTTGGGTTTATTCTATAGCTCTAATCCTAGTAAATACATTAACTTTCCACTTCACATCTTAAATGTGTTTCTCATCATCCAGTCCTTACAAAGATTATTTCCCTATGTCTTTACCACCTACCAAGGGGCCAATAAACTACTTTATCAAACTGCAATTTCAATGTGGAAATTGCACTGCAATACTTGATCTGTCATCCTAGTTTATGCTTTTAAACATTATTTTTCCTTGAGGTCCCTTTTCTATTATGGCTTTTTGATATGTGCGGAGCATGATTTCCTTTGTTTGTCCTAGTATGATTTAAAGGTAAATACTCTGTTTTAACATGATTCATCATTAACTTCAGACCTCCCACAAACAGCTTGTGTACTATAAGCATCAATTTCTGTCTATCTATTCCAGCATTGCTTTGGAGTTTCTTCTATGGCAGATAAAGAGTTAGGACCTCTTTAGATTTTCTCATTCTCTGTACTTCCTCATTAGTTATTAGTTTAATCTATGAGAATGCATTCCTCTTTTTGTGTCATCTGTACTATTTTTACTGCAATCAAATTAAAACAAGTTTCTTCATGGTTTCCTCTCTTGCCTGATTTGAAAGACTGGAAATAAAATCTATATTTGAGTTTACTTGCTTTTTGGTTTTTGGGGTTGTGCATGTGTGTACATGTACTGTGACATGGTCCTTCCTGTTTCCAAGGCTGACCTTGAACCTGTAAAAGCATGAGCCACCTCACCCAGTACTTTATATGTATTTGTTTATGCATAAGAAAATTCTACTGGTAGCTATATCTTGTATCGATCAGCTTTGTGTTGCTGGGCCAAAATATTTGACACCCAAAACGTAAAAGAGCACAGGTTTATTTTGGGTCATAGCCTCAGAGATTTCAGTCCATGGTCAGCTGGCTCTAGGGCAGAAACATCATGGCAGTGGGCCTCCCAGAAGAAAGCTGCTCAAATCCTGTCATCCAGTAAGTAGAGAGCAGGGAAGGAGCCCTCAGAGAAGGAGCCAGGGAGCAGAACACACACCCATGACCCACACAGATGCCTCCAGAAATGTGTTGTACAATCAAGTTGACAATAAAATGAACCATTACACACCTACTTGCTAGATACAGTAGTAATCATTACCTTTGGCTAAGTGTATGTGGGACCCTGCTGGATGGGGGATGGTGTACATATTTTACAATATCTCTAGCTATGCATTTATCCCCTTAAGCCCTAGAAACAATTCCTATGGCCCCAGATCAGGATAGTCACATCCCTCTGCTACTACACACAATGTCAGAAGACAATGAATTATATTTTCAGGATTTTTAAAGAGAAATTGAATGAGATGAGACGGTGATGTCCCTTGCAGCCATTTTTTAAAATAACAAAATCCTTGGAGGGCATTGTCTAGAATGACAAGAAGACATTTTAGCTATGGAAATGCATAAAGAATGAGTGGTGAAACCAACCATACCACGTAAAATATTAACAATTTTGAAGATAAGTAAAAATTTACCCAAAATGGAAAAGGGTTGTTACTCAGAGAATCAAAAGCAAATACTAATGGAGTGGGGAGGATGACTGAAGACAAGATGCTTGTTTTTCATTTACACGAAGTCCAGCAGGCAGTGGTGGGGGTGGGTAGCACCCTTGCAATTTCCTTGTACATCTTGCTTTCAGGTATTATGCACATTTTTATCGGATCTGTCTTGTGTTTCCTCGTTATAATCATCTATAGAAACCATTTTAGTTTTTTTTTTTCGGTTTCCTCTGATTCTAATCATTGTGGGCAGAAAGTTAGGCTGTCCTGTTGTTATTCAAACCTGCCACTTCCTTGAGACTGGCTTGCGTGTTTTGTTTTGTTTTAATTTTCATGCAGGTCATGGGATACAAACGGAAGCCGAAAAATGGTCTCAAAAAAGAAAATCATCTCTGTCACTGAAGAATTCGCAATCTAGGAGAAGAGACAGTCATATAAACAAATAATTGCAGATATATAAAAAGCAGCATTACAGAGGTGTATAAAATGATGCAGGAACAAAAGGAGGGGGCAATTCATTCTGCTGGAGACTGGGAGAGGTGAAATTTGATCTTAGCTGAGGATGACCTTGTTCTCCGAAGGACTCTGGGCACAAAGCATCCCAAGGAGAGCGATCAGCATTTGCAAAGATCAGGTGCCTTGACTGGAGAGGCCTGCTGGGAATTTGGCCAAAATAATGACCATAAGAAAAGAAACCATGGATTTCCCTACAACTCAACCTGAGGTGATCTGTGTTGTTCAGTCCTTCCAGAAATGTCATTTTCATTTTTTACATAACTCAATTTAAAATGAGCATGCTTGAATTTTTAAAAAGACTGAAAATCCTCGTTTCTCCAAGGGCAGCTTCAGGATGCTCCCAGAACACACCAACATAACCTCCACACCCAGGGTGATGAGAGGTGGGAGATAGATTTGTAACTGTCAGCATTGTGATGCAACTGTCTAAGTACATGAAGTCAGCTACATAAATATCACAGGCCTACCTACTTTGTGACAGCAAAAAACCCCAAGCTTTTTATTGTGAGGAAACAAAAATAAAGTAAGACTCAGCGTGTGTTTTCCCATGGATCCAACTGCTGCCACATCCAGATTTTCGGTACCTCCTTTCCCCAAGAATTTTTTAAAATGCCAAATACGTGTCTTCTTTCACTAAACCCTTATCCCTGCTGGATCTTCTCTTAATGCTGGAGTTTTACTTTTTTGATGCGTTAAAAATGTGAAAAGAACAGATAACATTTTGAACTGACATATGAGAGAGAACCGTAAGAACTTTGGTCCAGGGTTGGCAATGCTGGGCTGACCTCATTAGGGCTAAAATATGCTGATGGGATAGGGACCAGAGCTTCTGAAATGTGACTGTGTCCCACCCACAGTCCTAACTCACCTCTTCCTTCCATGGTGGGCCAGGAAACTAGAGCACTAATAGTGACTTCTTCATGAATAATACATGAGTCTTATATGGTGGTGGCCTTTAAGAGTAGAGTTTCTTAACATCAACTCAAGACACTTCTGTTGCTAATATAATTAGTTTTTGTAATGGCAGTCAGCAAATAAAGGGATGCTTATTATTAAAAAAAAGAGTAGTTTCTCAGAATTACAATGGCATCAGGTTATTTTAGACATTTCAATTAAATACAACAAATGTTTGTGGAATACTTGGAGCACAGCTGCAAGTCCCTGCACCAGTTCTGCAGCACCTTCAGCAGAGGCTGCTAAGATAAAGACAATTCAGGCTTTGTCCTCAAGAGCTTCAGGCCTAGAGAGGGAGCTACAACAAGAATACAGACACTCTTAAAATGCAGAAAGCACAAATGCTGAGAGAGAGGCACAAACAAGCATCTCCTCGGGTTGAAGGGAAACTAGATCACATGGTGTGGAGAGGTGCCTGAAGGCGATGTCAGCCAAGACAAATTTGGAGAGTGATTTGCCAGGAGCTTGTGCATTAACTGTGAACCAAATGCCACCATGCAACATCACACTTCATTTTCCCAACAATGCTACCAAACCATCAGGGTCATTCATCCCCATATAATGGATGAGTGTTGTGGGGCTGTGGGAGTTTACACAGCATTTCTCCAAACCTTAACTACTAGAAAGAAAATTGAAGCCCAGATACATCTTTCTACAAGAGTAAGGACATAGCCAGATGCAAGGACTGAAGTCAGGAAGACAATACATATCATAGAAACAAAGCAATCTGGTTAAAGGGGCAAAAAAGAGAGAGAGAGAGAGAGAGAGAGAGAGAGAGTGTGTGTGTAAGGGTTGATCAGGCTCTAAATGCAGGATGTTTTTACTTTTTCTGGCAATAGGGATGCATTGAAAACTTGGCGAAACTGACAGGGCTGGATAAGTGCTTTAGTAAGTGGAGCTACATACCTATGCCGATGACATGAGAATCAGAAGAAGCTCAAGTTTGTTTCGCAGTCTAGAGCAGACAAAGTATATATAGTGTAGGATGAATCTGGTGTTGCCCTTCACAGAGAACACATCTACTGCATCACTGAAACCACTCGATGTCCATCTGGAAGCCTTGAGACCAATCTTGTTCAATGAAGAGTCACTTCTAGTGGCGATGCTACTGTGCTATTTGTGTGACCACTGTGTTCCTCCACTGAATTCTGTTCTTTTTTCCTGTGTAGGTGAACGTGAGTGTGTGAGCACAGGCACGCACACACACACACAGAGGAACACATGTGCTCTAGTTTCAGTCCCAGACCTCAAGTGTCCCAGACATCTGCCTCCCTTCCAATTCCTCACTGGCTCCAGCACCTGCCAGACACTCCTCTCTTGTGCCACAGCACATGGCCACATTACCTGCCTAGACCTCAAGCTCTGGGCATTGGGCTCCCCTTCCTGCCCAGCATCTCGTTTTCTCTCCCCTGATGTGCAGTTATTGCTAGGGGCTGCTCCATTCTGGGATGCAAGTCTGTTCACCATGGTCTGGTATAACTCATTATCTTCTATTCTCACTTTAGGGCAGAAGTAGCAAGTATGGAAGAGATGAGTGTCAAAAATGAATGAAGGAAGCCCTCAGTGGGAGTCAGAGACAGGATAAAAATTGAAATGGAGGGGAATGAACTAGGAATGACTCATTCATTCAGCAAATGCCAAGGACCTCTTTAGGTACCAGGTTCAAGGTCAGGTACCAGGTACTGATAAAAAAGTACATATGTCTTTGTTGAGCTCATAGACTACGTTAAAGCACAGATGCAAAAATCATTAAACAAATAAAAATTAGGACCATTTTGGGACCTTGAAGAAATTCAGAAGAGGCGATGGCCAGATCTTGGGAGTGTGTTGAGAGGGCCAATTGAAGAGGTGGCAGTGGCCAGACGATGTGAGATTACTCGGGTAGACCAGACAGAAAGTTAGATGCTAAGTATAATGTGAGAAACTGAGACTCACTTCAACTTCTACTGCAACCCAAGTAAGTATTCTCTTGTCCCTGTACCCTGCAGGCACCTCTTCCTTTACCACATGTCATCCAGGTGTAGGACTCAGCACCTTTTTCCATCTTCTCCCACCATCTCTTCCCCATGGCACTAGTGAGCAATGGGGCTTTGCTCCAGTTTCCTCCAAAATCATGAAAGAGCCCCCATATTGCACATGCCCATTGTCTATTATGGGCATTCATTTTATATTTTGTTATTTATTTCTTTTTATTTGGGTTGTTTTCTTTCTCTTTCCTTTTCCCACCTGTACTCAATTCCTAGATTCTTTCATCTTTTAAATTTCCCTTTGAGAATCTTAGCTTTCTCTCCTTTATGTTAGGTAATGCTGCGCCATTCCTACTCTCAAGTTTACACACTAACTTAATGACCCTCTTCTGAAAATAGAGTCCTCCATTGACAGGTTCTGCCATCCTTAGAAAGCACCACAATGACCATCTTCTGCTACTTTATAATGTCCTAAGGGACTCTCTTCCTTGTCCATCTCCATTCTACCTTCCTCAGACCTTATTTCCTTATTTCTCCCAAAAGAATATAAGACTTTTCACATAAAGAATTCCAGCAATAAAAATGTCTTCATCTTAGTTCAAGTTACTTATACAAGTACTCAGAATAACTACTGCTTTAAAGTTATCAAAAGGTTTTTTCCTTTTTTTCAAGTAGTGATGGAGACTCACCTGTAGTGAACAGAATAATGTTTGTCACACAGACACACACACACCCCAAAAGAGATCAAATCCTAAGCCCTGTAACCTGTGAATATGTTACCCTTTATGGAAAAAGCAACTTTGCAGATATGCTTAAGATCTCAAGACAGAGAAATCATCCTGGATTTTCTGAGTGGACTCAGTATAACCTCAAGAAGCCTTATGAAGGAAAGTGGGAGGCAGGCCAGTCAGAGGCAAGAGAGACACCATAGGCATTTGCTGATTTTGAAGACAGAAGGGGGCTATGGGCCAAAGGATGCAGGAGGCTTCTAGAAGTTTAAAAAGGCAAGGAGACAATTTTCCTCTTAAAACCTCCAGTAGGGACACAGATCTGCCAACTCTTTAATTTTAGTACAGTGAGACTTGTTTAAGACTTCTGACCTGTAGAACTTCCAATACATGGTAATAATTTATGTTGCTTGAAGCCACCAATTTTGCAGTTGTTATAGAGGCAAGACTAAGTTTTTGTGAGAAGAAAATACTTCAAGGTAGTAATTTAGTTAGGCAAAAATAACATCTCTTATGGTTTTGAATATTGATATATGGAGGAGTCAAACCAGTGCTTATTTAGGTGACAGCTGTGCTGATGGGGAAAAGGGTGGGATAGGACAGAGAAAATGATGAAGGTGGGTCAGGTTTGGGCTTTCTCACCCTTTCTGCGTGGGTCCCCAGGGATGCTGAAAGCCTGAATTCAGACAGAGGAGGTGGCAATAGGCATTTCTGTTTATGTGGGGAAATTCTAAGTAGACCTATAGCAGGCAACAGCAGGAAGCCAAGGATAAGGGTGGTCTGGGAGCAGGAGCCGTGTACCATGGTGGCTTACATTTAAGATGCCCAGGACTCCACTAAAATTTTATTTTATGTATATTGAGGTTGTTGCCACTAAATGTCTTATTAGTTCTACTGAAATTTATGACTTAAGGTTAGGAAAAGACCTGCCCACAGAAAAATTATAGAACCTAGATAAAGGTTGTAAAATGACAATGGATGGCCCAAAGGTCAGAGGGCAGTTATTAAGAGCAAGATAGCCAGCTGAAGAGACAAGCAATAGGCAGGACTATTCCTGGCTTCTATGAACATTCTTGGGGAAAATTGATACTTCTGGAGGGAAAAACCCATGACAGACCAGAATTTCTGCCATCACCAGGAAGGGAATCTTGAGCTATCTAGGTTGGGTATTTAAAGAAAGGGTCACCATAGCAGGGAGAGTTTGGAAACCCAGGTTATGCATGTTTTTAAAGTCTAATTTTTAGAAACAAGCATGGGTTAGAGGAATTCATATTTTAATAATTGTATCTCAAGCTGCCTGCCTGCCTGCGATCACCCGGCGGCGTGCGTGCGAGCTCCCAGCGTGCGCGCGAGCTCCCGGCGT
>NW_022900928.1:15863233-15883142 GCF_012274545.1 Fukomys damarensis
TCATTTTACCTCACTCATGACTCTGTACCTTCATGGGAAGGCAAGTGCCTGTTACTGTTAAGGGGATATATTCCTGTCCTTATTCCTGCACTCTGTCTATCCCCCTTGAAGTTAATAGCTTTGTAAAGATAGTAAGGTAATTCTACAACCTCTGGATTCACTTCAAACCTGCTCTAATTCTTTCACTTATCTAATCCTCTCGTTCTAAGTCGAACCCCCCATCCTAAATGGTAAAGATGCCATATTGAAAAGCATATTCACTGCAAACATACTATGGGCTGCTTCTTGAAACTAATTTAATTCACATGAGTTAAAGGTGGTACATTAATGACTACCACAAGTGGTCAGTTGGCGAGCTGTGCCTGATCCTATTGGGCTGCTGAATGTATCAATTGGGACAAAGAGTGGTGATTAATTTAAAGAGTTGTTTTCTCTGATATTATGAAAATGAGGATGTCTATGAGTCATTAGAAACTCAAAAGCTAAAACGCAACTATATTAGGAAGATTTAAGTAATACCCAGAAATTAAAGAAGGACAACCCAACAATAAAAATAAAAATGAGAAAACACTTAAGCAAGACACAAAAACAGATTTCCAGTTCACCAATAGCAAATAGTAGGACAAATGAGGATGAAAAGTCTGATAGTGAACCAACAGGACTCCCTGGACCCATAGCACAGGAGGTAACAAAACTGATCAATCAGGCTCTAGAAAAATTCAAATCAGAAATAATATCCCAGCTAACCAGAGAGATGTTGAGCAAAATGGAAATCATGATCCGAGACTCTAGAGCAGAAACTGACAAAAAAATAGATGAGCTCAAGACTATGATAGAAGCCATGAAGACTCAGCATAAGAAAGAAATGGAAACAATGAATGCCCAACAGAGGAAAGAAATGGAATCCATAAAACAGATTCAAACAGATATCCAGGAGATTAAAAACTCTATTGAAAGTGTACACAACAGAATAAAAGATTGCGAAAATAGAATTTCAGATATAGAAGATAGGATAGCAGTCAGTGACCGTGAAAAAAGAGGTCTATTAAAAACAGTAAGGGATCATGAGAAATCAATCCAACAACTCCTAGACGATACAAAGAAAAATAACATAAGACTAATAGGAATTCATGAAAAAACAGGAGAAAACACAAATGACATAAAAAAGCTCTTCACAGAATTAATGACAGAAAACTTCCCAAACAGAAGGGAAGAATTAGACATACAGATAAGTGAGGCATATAGAACTCCAACTAGCCACGATCAAAAAAAATCTACACCTAGACATATAATAATCAAAATTCCAGAAATCCAACAGAAAAACAAAATACTACAAGCAGTAAGAAAAAAGAAACAAATCACATGCAAAGGGAAGCCCATTAGAATCACAGCAGACTTTTCAACACAATAATTGTATCTCAGTGAAATACTCTAAATTCCTGGATCAGATATGCATTTATTCATTCATCCAGCACATTTACTAAATACATACTGTAAGACAATTTTATTTGTTTGTTTTTTTGTTTTTTGGTACCAGGGATTGAACTCAGGTCCTTGCGCTTGCAAGGCAGGCCACTGAACCGCTGAGCTAAATCCCCAGCCGTATAAGACAATTTTAAAAGAGATGTGATAGAGGTCCCCAAGTTTTCCTTGTCACAATGACTGTTTCCTTTCCCCTTCATCCCCATTTCCTCTTTTTTTCCTACCTCCTTCTATCCTGAACCTTGACTAGCACAGAAATAGCAAAAAAATTTAAAAACATCTCTTGAAAGGATGCTTTACGGTTGCATCAATGATCCTGAATAAAACACACAGTTCCAAGCTCAGATTTCATGGCACTTAGAGAGGAAACAACTACCTGAGCCAAACTACAAGGACACGTGTCCCTCTCCCTTTTCTTTGTTCCATAAAATTACAATCCTGCTTTGACTCAAAGTTACCTGATCTTGAGGTGCATCCTCATGCACATGAGCTGAGTGAACACTTTGACCACTACTGAATCACATCAACTATTTTTCTTTGTAGCTTTTATATAAGCAGTTCTGGAAGTCTTCTTTCATGAGTGTCTTTATGAGATGTAATAAAAATATTGGTGAATGCTGCTGCTGAGTGCCATCCACCAGAAGAAAAGCAGACTGGTAAAAACATTTCCGTGTGTCCTCATCCATCTTATTCACTAGATCTAGCACTGTGTGACTTTAGATTCTTCCCTAAAGTCAAAATGATGATGAAAGGTAAATGTTTTGAATCAATTCAGGACATCAAAGTAGCAACAACAGCACAACTAAAGACAAAAAAGAGGGACTCCCAGAGCTGCTTCAAGAGGCCAGAAACATATACTGGAGAAAAGATAGCCTCTTTAACAAATGGTGCTTGGAAAACTGGCTATACTCATGCAGCAGATTGAATCTAGACCCATGTAACTCACCAGGTATTAAACCAAAATCAAAATAGATCAAAGATCTAAAATAAAAACACAAACTATTGGGAAATAAAATAGGTAAAGCTCTTGAAGACATAGGTGAGAGCAAGAACTTTCTGAACAGAATCCCAAATGGACCAAAAAGTAGCACCAAGAATCAACAAATAGGATTACATCAAATTAAAAAGCTTCTGCACAACTAAGAAGACAACTAACAACATGAAAAGACAACCAACCAAATGGGAAATAAAATGGCAACTATTCATGAGGCTGAGGACTAAAACCTAGAATACATAAAGAACTCAAGAAAATTAGATCCCTAAAATAAAAGACCCAATAAAAAATGGTCAAGCGGTGAATGTAAAAACTGGTGGAATGGTAAGTGCCACCAGCACAGTTTTCCTAGGATAAAGTGCCTGATACCTGGAAATCATCAATGAGAAACCCCTCAAAAAAGGGTGCAGAGGGCATAGGAAAACATCAAGAGAACAAGGAAATGGACAGAGAAGAAGAAAATAGGATCCATTACTACAAAAGAATTAAATTAATCATCCAGAACAAAAACACTCAACCCAGCAAATCAGTGGGATATCTGTCCCACTGGAGATCCACGAAAACAACTCAGCCGGGTCTGATGCAGAAGGAACAGGTAAACGACACACAGGTACACAGAAGTGGGTTTAAAAAAAAAAAAAAAAGTTTACTTTGTTAGCAAAGGATCAGCCTGCACCAAAGACTGTGCCAAATGACCGACCCTGAGTTGGGTTACAATCTGCCTTTTATAGGAGTTTTATAATCATGACCTCACTTTAGGTGATAAGGCATTCTAGTTCCCACAGTTCCCATCACAAATCATGGTCATAAGACAGTTCAGTGTTAACCCAAATGTAGCATTTTCTTTCAGGATGTTTATCTTTAGATATTCCAGCCCACAGGAGTGGGGATCAGGGTTAGGAAAGCAGGATGGTGACATTCCTTTCATCTTAACTCCTTTATAGTCATATGGCTTAGAGAAAGTTTTAGGGCTTAGGGACTGTTATTTTAGCTTGAACATCTGGTCTTATCCTGGGATGTAGTTAAGCACCTCCGGCATCTGTTAATTTTAAACTGGGGCTACATGCCTTTAAGCTTTAATGGTGAAACCTCAGGTATTTTGTTGAACAAACAAAGAAAAGCAAATTTCAGAAGCAAAATTCGGAAATTATTCTATATTTTCTTTAACATTCTGTAGGTTTCAGATTATTTACAGAAGTTCTCTCTATCAGCTCCAGCCAAACTCTGCTCCCAGGTCCACCCAGGGCCTTGACTACAATGGGCTGGAAACACCCACTCTACTCTGAGACCAGGTGTGGGAGGGGCACAAGGAATCTTGTCCCTTTCTGATGACAGAAAGGTACACTGCTCCCCCTCCCTGGCAGAGGGACAACAGACACATGCAAAGGGCACCACAGCAGCTGAGAGAGCTGTGCAGACAGGATACAGAGGGGAGACTTGGGCACGAGACATAGGAAAGATTGCTAATTGAGGAAAGGCCTTAGATCTCAACCCCAAAAGTCAGAAAGTTGAAATCCATGGGGAGAGCTAAGAGAAACACTAGTGAAGATCCATCAGATTACAGTGGTTGGTAAGTTGGTGGGATCAGCACCTCCTACTGGAACCCAAACTTGCTGAGGAGGAAGGGGCGGCCTGAACCTGCAGTAGAACTGTGCAGAGTTCAAACCTGCAGGAGATTGGGGAGCTCAATTCCAGCCTTGCTGCCAGAAACCAGCTTGAATCTCAGTGGATTATGGCAGGCTTGCTGAGATTATCTGACCTGGATCTGCAGGCTGCTGCCCACATTGTCTACCAGTGACAGCAGAGACATGCTTTGAAGGGGACCCCTTTTTTTTCTTTTCTTTCTCTTTTTCCTTCACCTCTCTTCTTCATTTTTCTTCGTTCTTGTTCCTGGTTTTGTCTTATTTTTTCTCTTCTTTCTTTTTCTTTCCTCTTAATTGTTCTTATTCTTATAGGAGAGTAAATACAATTTCTAGCTTTCCTGCTGCTGTTAGTTTGTTCTGTTCTTGTATTTGTTCCTTCCTGTCTCTTTTCCTCCTGTCTTCACCATTTGTGTGACCTCCCTGCATCCTTTAGCCCTATTTCTAACCTCTCCCTCTCCTTTTACCTCTCTATCTTCCCAACACTTTCTAGGTCTTCTTCCCAGAGGGTAAAGCTGCTTTATAGAAGGGCATATTTACTCTAAGCATATTTCTGGTCAGTCCTTAATTTTGATATGTAACAACAAGTCTAGTCCATGTGGTTAATGGTGTCAGAATAATACCTATCACAATTTGTTGTTTTCTAAGCTGTGTTTGATGTTACTGTTGATGCTGATTGTATTACTTTGGCCAAGGTGATGTAATTGTTCTAGTTGAGTGTCTTTCCTGGTATACCAAGTCTGAGGTTGCTTAAGGGCCATTACAGACTCAAAACCCAAATGCCAACTATACCTGGAAGACAATCTAAGAAATAGCCATTCCCTAAAGGTTCTAAATGCTAGAAAGAAAAATACATGCAACAAGCATTTTACAAGCAGCAGCCCAGGAATTAAGCCAAAAGCATCAACATCAACAACAACAACAAAATAGAAATGAAAAGACACTAAATAAGATGCAAATCCGGATTTCCAGATCACCAAAGGGAAATCTAGGGGGCAATGAGATGGAACAACCCCAAATTCAACCACCTGGACTCCCTGAGCTGGTAACAAAAGAGGATCTGGAAAAATAAATCAGAAATAATTTCTCAGATAATAACAGAGATGGTGACCATAGTGAAAGACATTATTAATATCTCTAGAGCAGACACAGATTTTAAAAAATAGAGGTGCTCAGAAACATGATAGAATCCATTAAGGCCCAGCATAGGAAGGAAATGGAATCCATAAAGCAGATTCAAACAGATATCCAGGACATTAAAAACTCTATTGAAAGTATATGCACCAGAATGAGCCAATGTGAGGATAGAATATCAGATCTAGAAGACAGGATTGTAGTTAGTGACCAGGAAAAGAAAGACGTCTTTTTTTAATATTAAGTTTAATGGTATATTCAGGGTAAACAATAGAGTTATATTCATCATTGGGCTCTTGTACCTTTATATGATGTATCTTGGTTCTTATTTTTCCCCATTCCCCAGCCCTCCCTTCACCCTCTTCACCCTTCCCTATTTAAAGAAACTTTGTTTCCAATTTTTCCTTTTTTCATGTTTTTTCTTTTCCTTTATTCCCTTTGGGAAAAGAAAGATTACTTACAGCAAGGGACCATGAGAAAACAATCCAGCTGCTATTAGATGATGCAAAGAAGAATAATATAAGACTGATTGAAGTCAATCAAAAAACAAGAGATAATGCAAATGATATAAAAAAAAACCTATTCAGAGAAGTAATGGCAGAAAACTTCTCAAGCAAAGGGAAAGAATTTGACATACAGAGCTGGGGATTTAGCTCAGTGGTGCCGCAGATAAGTGAGGGATATAGGAGTCCAACTAGCCTTGATTAAAAAAAAAACAAAACTACACCTTGGCATATAGTAGACTAGAGGATCAGAAACCCAACAGAAGAACAAAATATTGAAAGCAGCTAGAGAAAAGGAACAAATCACAAAGGAAACCACATCAGAATCACAGCAGACTTCTCAACACAAATCCTCAAGTCAAGAAAAGCCTGGAGTGAAGTATTTCAAGCCCTAGAAGAAAACAGCCTCCAACCCAGATTGATGCACCTTGCAAAACTATCTCAAAACTGATGGAGAAATAAGATACTTTCATGACAAAGAACACCCGAGGAACTCAACACTCCAAAAAATTCTAAATAATATCCTAAAAAAAGACAATGAGGGTCACAAATCCATGAAGCCCAACAAAATGAAGCCATCAGACAAGGCAATAAATTAAATGAAAAGGGGAGAAAAATAAAAGAGCTAACAATAGGAAAATATCATGACAAGGATAAATTAATTCATATCAGTTATAACCATCAATGTCAATAACCTCAATTCACCAATCATAAGAAATAGACTGGCAGAATGGATCAAGAAGCAAGATCCAACAAAGTGCTATATCAAAGAAACACAATTAATGCAAAAAGAAATTCATACACTGAAAGTCAAAGGATGGAAAACAATACTCCATGGGACAGAAATCTGGAAAAAAGCAGGAGTAGCTATCCTATTTGCAGACAAAGTTGACTTCAAACCAAAACTAATTAAGAGAGACAAAGAAGGTCATGACATCCTTGTAAAGGGAACAATCCAAGAGGAAGAAATGACAGTCATAAATATGTATGCACCAAATATTAGTGCATTCAACTATATAAAATAAATATTAATGAGTATGAAAAATCAAATAAGCACTAATACAATACTAATGGGGGACCTCAATATGCCACTGTCACAAATAGATCAACTAGACAAAATGTCAACAATGCAATAATAGAACTGAACCAAACTTTTGAACAAATGGACTTAACAGATGTCTACACAGTTTTCCACCCTACAAAATCAGAATACACATTCTTCTCAACTACACATGGGTCATTCTCCAAAATAGACTACATGCTAGCTCACAGAACATGCTTAAGTAAATGCAAAAGAATTGAAGTTATCACTTATATATTGTCACATCATAGTGCAATGAAACTGGAGATCAATAGCAAAAGAAACCACAAGAACTTCACAAACACATGGAAGTTGAATAACATCCTCCTGAACAACCAATGGATCACAGAGAAAATTAAGGAAGAAATAAGACAGTTTCTACAATTAAATGATAATGCCATTATAACACACTGGAATTTGTGGAACACAATGAAAGCAGTCTTATGAAGGAAATCCATATTAGGAAAACAGAATGAGCTCAGACAAACAACCTAATGCTGAACCTTCACCTCCTAAAAAAAAAAAGAAGAGCAAGATAAACCCAAAGCTCATACAAGAGAGGAAATTATAAAGATCAGAGAAGAAATCAATGCAATGGAGACTAAGAAAATGACAAAAAAAATGAATTGAAAAGTTGGTTCTTCAAAAGGATAAATAAAGTTGACAAACCCTTAGTCAGTCCTATCAAAAAAAAGAAAATAAAAGGCTCAAATCCATGCAATTAGGAATAATAAAGGGTAAAATTATAACAGATCCAGCAGAAATCTAGAAGATCATCAACACCAACTTTGAGAACCTGTACTTCAGTAAGATGGAAAACACAGAAGAAATGGACAGATTCCTAAATACATATGAATTACCAAAGTTGAACCAAGAAGATTTTTAAAAATTCCTAAACACTCCAATATCAATTTGTGAAATTAAAAATGTAATTAAAAACTTACCAACAATGAAAAGCCAAGGTCCTGATGGCTTCACTGCTGAATTCTACAAGAAATTCAGAGAAAATCTAATGCCATTACTTCACAAACTCTTTTTTTTTTTTTGGTACCGGGGACTTCACAAACTCTTTAATGAAATTGAAAGGGAAACAATACTCCCAAATTCCAAGCATTTCCTTGATTCTGAAAACAGAGAAAGATCCAACCAAAAAAGAGAACTACAGGCCAATCTCCCTCATGAACATAGATGTAAAAATTCTCAATAAGATACTGGCAAACAGAATACAGAATATCATCAAGAAGATCAAACATATTTACTAAGTGGGATTTATCCGAGGGATGCAAGAATGGTTCAATACATGTAAATTAATAAATGTAATACACTATATTAACAGAGTCAAAGGCAAAAGCCATATGATCATCTCATTAGATGCAGATAAAGTATTTGACAAAATCTAACAACTATTCATGATTTTAAAAAAACCCTACAGATAATTGGAATAGATGGTCTTTATCTCAATCTGATAAAAGCCATCTATGAAAAACTAACTGCCAACATCATACTGAGTGGTCAAACACTGTAATCTTTTATGTTAAAATCAGGAACAAGACAAGGATATCCACTACCACCACTCCTGCTCAATATAGGTCTAGAAACATTAGCCACAGAAATTAGACAAGAGAAAGAAATAAAAGGAATAAAGGTAGGAAATGAAGAAATTAAATTGTCATTATTTGCAGATGACATGATAGTCTATATAGAAGATACCAAAAATTCCACCAAAAGACTTCTAGACTTAATAATCAAATTCAGTAGAGTAGCTGGATACAAGAACAACACTTAAAGATCAAAAGTTTTCCTATACATGAGGAACAGACTCATTGAGAGAGAAATTGTGGAAACAATTACTTTCACAATAGCCTCAAGAAAAATGAAATACTTAGGAATCATTCTAATGCAGAAAATGAAAGATCTTGAGAACACTGAGAACTGCAGCACTCTGAAAAAGTAGATAGATCAAAGAAGTTATCATAAAATAGAAAGACATGCCATCTCCTTGGGTTAGAAGAACAAATAAAGTGAAACTGGCCATACTTCCAAAACTGCTATATAGATTCAATGCAATCCCAATTAAAATTCCAACAGCATTTTTTACAGAACTGGAGAAAACAATCCAAAAATTCATTTGGAACCAGAAGAGACCTAGAATAGCAAAAATAAATCTAGGCAACAAAAACAAGGTAAGAGTATCACAATGCCAAATTTGAAAGTATACTACAAAGCTACTGTGATAAACACACCATTGTACTGGCAAAGAAACAGACATGTGGATCAATGGAATGGGCTTAAAAAAAACATAAATAACTCCAGACATACTCAGCCACTTCATTTCTTTGACAAAGGAGCCAAACACCCTCACTGGGGAAAGATAGCCTCTTTAATAAATGGTGGTAGGAAAACTGGGTTTCAACTTACCAAGGAGTAAAATTAGACCAATATGTCTCACCATGCATGAAACTAAAACTGAAATGGATCAAAGGTCTAAATATTAAATTAAAAACACTAAATCTGCTGGAAGATAAGTTATGCTAAATTCTAGAAGACATCGGTGTAAGAAAAGACTATGAACAACAACCACAGTCATAGGTAAACTAGCACAAAGAATCAAGAACAGTGATCTCATTTTATTAAAAAGCTTTTGCACAGCAGGAAAATCAACCAACAGAGTGAAGAAACAACCCACAATGTGGAAAAAAAATTACCAGCTGTTCCTCAAAGGTCTACTATCTAGAATATATAAAGAACTTAATAAAATCAGACCCCCAAACTTAAAAGACCCAATCCAAAAATAGACATCTGAAATAAACAGATATTTCTGTGACAAAGAAGCAGAAGCAGCAAATAAACATGAAAAAATATTCAAAAAATGTTCACTGGTCATGTGAGAGATGCAAATGCAAACAACACTGAGCTTCCACCTCAATCCAGAAAGAATGGCTGCTATGAAAAAAATCAACCAGTAACAAAGGCTGGCAGGGATGTTGCAGGGGGAGGAACCCTTCTCCACTGTTGGTGGGAGTGTAGGCTGGTGCAACCACTGTGGAAATCAGTGTGGAGATTCCTCAAAAAACTAGAATTAGAAGTCTCATTTGACCCATTTGTCCCGTGCTGGGTATCTTCCCAAAAGAATTAAAAACATAATACCACAGTGATATATGCACACCCATGTTTATAGCAGCAATTTGTAATAGCTAAATCTTAGAAATAGCCCAAATGCCCATCAACTGGTGACTGGATTAAAAAGATGTAGTTTTTTTTTTAATAAAATGGATTATTACTCAGCCATAAAGAATGATAAGCTAGAGACATTTACAGGTAAATGGATGCATATTGAGGTCATACTCAAGTGAAATAAATAGGGCACACTTTTGTAAATACTGAATTGTTTCTCTGGTGTGAGAAACTGAAAGTGTAAATGAGGACCAAAATGTATAATAGGTAATGTGAAATAGGAAGAAAAGATTCAAAGGGAGAGGGGAAGTAGTGGGGGGTAAGGAAAGTAGGGAAAGAAAAAATGAGAAAAGAAGGAAAAAATGGAAACAAAGCTTTTGTAAATAGGCAGGGGTGGAAGGGGAATGGGAAAAAATAAGAACCAAGATATATCATGTACAGGTACAAATTCCCAATGATGAATGTGATCATAATGTACACCTAAACTATACCAATAAACTTATGGAAAAAAATTAAAAATGGTCAGGAGAAGAAGTACAAATGGCCAATAAATACATGGCACCTAGGGAAGAAATACATGAAAAAATGTTCAACATCACTATCCATTAGAGAAATGCAAATTAAAACAACATAGATTCTACTTTACTCCAGAAAGAATGGCTATCATCAAGAAATCAAATAATAACTAGTGCTGGTGAGGCTACAGGGGAAAAGGAATGCTTCTACATTGTTGGTGAAAATGTAAGCTAGTTTGATCAGTATGGAAATTCCTCAAAAACTAAAACTAGAAATTCCACTTGACTCAGCTGTTCCCCTTCTAGGTATCTTCCAAGAATGTTTAAAAACATAATATTACAGTGATAAATGTACACCCTTTATATAGCCACACAATTCACAATAGCTAAATCTTGGAACCAGCCTACTAATAAATGAATGGATAAAGAAAACGTGGTATTTAAACATGATAAAGTACTACTCTCCCATAAAAAGATAAATTTAAGTCATTTGTAGCAAAATGAATGCACCTTAAGAGCATAATGTTATGTGAAATAAATCACACACACATTTAAATATTGTATTGTTTCTCCTATATGAGAAACTGAAAGTATAAATAAAGAGCAAAATAATGATTACTAGGATGTAGGGCAATAGATCAGAGAACTGAGATGCATTTTGTTCATGTACCAATTCCCACACAATCATTATATACTGCAAATTTGCACTAATAAACTGCAAAAAAATGTAACAAGAATATCAGAATAGTGTGCTTGAAGTGAGGGGCAGCATTTTCAGTAGGATTAATTGGATATTAATTTCAGGGAGATTAATGTATCTTTTACTGTAATAACTTCTTTTATAAGTTAAATATTCCTCATATTCAGCAGTTACGTCTTACATGTTGGGCATTTTCTTGGGTGCTTTATGTATACTACCTTGCCTAACCTTTACAGGTAACCCCCAAATAGAAATATTACTGTAATTCTCCAGGTGTCAGTATTGAGAGTTAGGTTCTACCTAAAGTCAAACAGCGAGTGTAAACCGGATCTACCTGACTCCAGTCACAGGGACAGACGGGGATGTGGAAATCCAGAAGCTGAGGGAAGGAAGGAGTGACTGCCCCCTGCCTACCCTGTTCCTTCTACACTATCCACCTTTGTACTTTGCATCTCACGTAATACTAAAAGCCAGGGAAATGTTCACTGTGGTCTCCCATTCACAAATGAAGACACAGAAATTCTAGAGGATGAGTAACTTATCTAAGTTCATAAAATCATGTGGGCTCCTTCCTCGCCTATTTGCTGGGGATGAGATGTCGCCAAGTGGTTCTTTCTCATGTAGCTCAAATTACTCCTTCTGCCCTCAAACTCAAGAATTCTCAAAGGAAATGCTCTGTAAAGCTTACATGTTGCCTTGTTCCAAGCGACTGCCTTGTGTCCACTATAAGAAAATAAGTTTATATTTCCCATTTTCACTTCCTCAGCTCCTAGCAATTCACTTAAACCTGGCTTCTGCCCCCAGCATGCCTGTGAAACTGCGCTAAACCCACCACAGATGCTTTAATGATCAAATCCAACAGTCACTTCTCATCCTCCACCCATTCTGTGACTTACATGGCTTTGAAAGTTTCTGTGTACATAAAGAGATGGAAGTAGAGGTACTGTAATGTAGCAGAAAGAGGGCCTGACCCAGGGTCTCTGCCTCCCTTCTCTGTCCTCCTCCCTGCCTGGGGGCTCCCTAAGGTGCAGGGAAGCTTCAGAGCTCCGAGAGCTTAGATAAGGCACTGCCCTGCATTTATATTAGTGCAGGTCTTCCAGAGAAATGGAACATATATATGAAGGACACAGAGAAAGGAGAGAGCCTTTAATGAATTGGCTTGTGTAATTGTGGAGATTTGGCAAGTCCCAACTCTGCAGGGTAGGCTGGCAGGCTGGGAAACAGGGAAAAGCTGCAGTCTGACATTGAAGGCAATTTCTGGCAGAATTCTTCTAGTGTGGAAAGTCAGTCCTTTCCTTAGCCCTGCAGCTGTACAAGGCTCCACTCCTACAGCTCATGAGTAATTACTCCTCATGAGTAATTTGCTTTACTCAGTGTCTACTGGTTTAAATGCTAACCTCATTTTTAAAAACTACCCTCACAGAAATGTATAGATGGATGTTTGATCAAATAACTGGGTACTATAGTCTAGCAACATAAAATTAATCATCACACAATTCCAAGGACCAAAGAGCCCAGGATTTGACCATTAGTCTGGCAGGGGTTAGATTCTTGATGGCCCCAAATCTACCCCCATAACCCTGAGGCTAGGTAATGGAAGCAGACAGTTGGATTAAACTGAGGTTGAGCTCTGCCTAGAAGGGAAGTGGATAGTTCCAGGAATTTGACTGATATCTATGGTAAAAAAGACTTCAGGGCAGATTCCTCCATGAACTTGGTACCCAGAATGGGAGGGGGACAATCTTGTAGGCAGAACGAATAAAGCTCATTAGAATTTATTGTCAACTTCAAACTCTTAAAAGACATGCCAATGCATGACAGTAACTTGCATCCCCTAAGAGCTGAAAACTATTTGAGGACAGGGACCAAATCACAGTCCATTCTGTGTCCCCACTAAACTTGCCCTGAGATGGATGTGTAGGGGAAGCTTCATAAACATTTGTATGCGACACAAAATCGAAATCTACCCACACACTGCATGCATTTTCCTTCCTCGGTGAAGTTACACACAGCTCTGAGTCCACAGCTCCCCACAGGTCCTGGGGCAGCTACTGCTGATGTCTCTATGCTTAGATTAGCCACTTCCAGCCAGTTGCCATGGATACCTCAAGATAAGCAAAACACCTAGGTGGAGTGAAATTCAACTTTGAAAAATCCTATACAACTACAGAAAAGTTTGCTTGTTTGTTGGGTAGTTGTTAAACATTAAAGTTTTTCACAGCAGATAGTCTATTCTGCTGTCAGCAGAATGAATTAAGAAGGGAATTTGTGCTTGGCCTGGGAACTCAGAAAAGACAACACTGTGCTCTGTGCTTTTTTTCCTTTTACAGATCTTGACACCTGTCAATGTAGCTCACACAAATTCAGAGTGAGGCACTTTCTCTCCATTTTGCAAATTTTATGACGGTGCTATCTATTTCCTGTCAAATTAGTTCAATTCTCTTTTTATTAGCCTTCTGTTATATAGATCTATGGATAATTTTAATTCTATTGTCCTTGTCTTTATTAAACCGATACCCTCTACTGGATTAAATTAGGTCATAAAAACTGTATCGCATTATTTCATGTAGCATAAATATAATGTGTGGTGTTCAGTGTACTGTCAAGTTCTGGTGGTAATGAATAACCTGCTTTCATTGCCTGCCTACAGTGCTGACTGTCCCTGCTATTCCACAGCCAGAGTCAACAACAGACTATTTTCAAGGTATACACCATGGCTGCTTTCCCCTAAGAATCACCTAGAGAGACAATCACCTATTCTGTTATGAACTAATGATATCATATCTCCACTGGAACAAAAGAAAAGAAGAAAAAAAAAAAGAAAATAAAACAAGTCCACTGCAGTACACCTCTTTGATCATGACTCAAATTCCTTTGTGGAATTTTTCTTAGGTGGTAAGAAATTGAATATTTTAAATTTTGAGATGCTACATGGTCTGTTGGTAAGTGACCTGGCCGATGGGGTCTACTTTCAATCTGCAGATCCTATGATGCCTTCTGTGACCACTGTTCTGAGCAGCCAGGGACACTTAGCCAGGATCCTGTAGCTGAAAGAACTGGAGTTGGGTCACAGTGAGACCCCCCACTCAAGAGGACAAATGGGAAAGGCACCACCTAAGATACAATCTTGTTACTGTACCTGATACTCATGACTTAAAGGAAAAGAGGTCTATTTTGGCTCATGTTTTAGAAGTTGCAGTCCTTGTATGGTCTGGATTCAGGCAGAATCAGCATGGTGGAAAGGATCTGGGGGAGGAAACCTGCTCACCTCATGGCAGACAGGAAGTAGAGAGAGTGAAGGGAGGAGTCAGAAAGATATACTCATTGACAAGCCTCTTCTGACCAGACTCCATTTCCTAACAGCAAGTCAGCTATAAGCACCCATAAACCAGCCACCTTTCAAAAGCAGCACCTATGAGCACATGAAGCTTTGGAGGAATATCTAGATATAAAGAGCAACAGGCAGAAACCAGGCAATAGACACAATATGGAAGCCTCCAGAGAGGTGAGAGATCCCCAGTGCTCAGCCATGCTGGAGCCAGTGGGTTGAGGGGAAGCTTCCTGAGGGAGAGAAGCACCTCCAAGTTTACCCCCAAACTGGGGACAGTGAGAAGAAAGAGCTGCTGTAGCACACTCCATTCTCTGAATTTAAAAATATTGATGCTTCCTGGACTTTTCTTAGTCATTACATGAGGGGACTGGGGACTCTAGTCCTGAGACCAGGACTGTACAAACTCTGCAGGCCTCTTATTTGTCACCTTCTCTCTATGTCCCTACAGAGACCTGCAGCAAAATCCTTAAAACATAAAACATATTCAGTACTTGTCTTTGAGAGCAAGAAGGAGACGGGAAATTTAGAAAATGGCAGTCCACCGAGTATCTAAGACTGGGAGATGTACACAGTGTGGAAGAGATGGTAAAAGGTCCATAGGAAAGAAGGGTAGGTCAGGCGACCAGGGTTTGTGTCAGGAAAAGGAAAAGAAGAGCGGGAGGATCTGCCCAGGTCTGAGAAAGCACCCTGGGGCAGAGCAGCAGAAACACCCTGCCTAGAGCTCCCGATATCACTAACCAATTGGTGGGAATTTACCAGAGAAAGCCATCAAAGACCAAAGAGCCCTGGATTCAAATCTCTGTCATTGCTGACTATGGAACATGGGCCATTATCTTCATCCTCCTGTGCTTTTATAAAATGGGCAAAATAGTAATTCCAACCTCTTAGTGTTGTAGAGATGATTTCTCCATTTTCTCTAAGCCTCGATATAAAAGTTTCTCAGACATTTTTAGTTCCTAAAACATGTTCAAAACAGCACATACAGATTTGGACTCCTTAGATTTGGAGAGTCTACTTGGTCTTATCTCTTCCTTGAATACACTATTCAAGAGTAAATCAAGGTCCTAGCAGCTGGAACCCTTAGTGTGGAGGGTCCTTTAAGACTCAGTTCATGCTTTTAATCTCATAATGACCCCGTATTTCATTAAGGGCAACCAACTGTGTGTCTCCACTTATCTGTAGACCGGATGAGGTGGCATCTGAATTCTGAGGCTACAGGGTGTTCCCAGACCCTTCCTTCTCATACATAGAAGGACTGCTGTAGATGGTGATAACGAAGGCAGGCAGCTCCCAGGCCAGGAGCTATTCACAGGCAGGCTATCAGCAGGAAAGGTGCAGGGACCCGGCAGGATAGGAATACAGGCTCCTGCACAAATGAAGTAGCAATTTGGAGCCATTGCCTTGGATCAGCACATGTACATCACAGGCATGTGTTTAATAGGCAGAGAACTAATAGGAAGATTAGTTCCAATCTTCCATCTCTCACCCGGACTTAGGCAACAATCTCTTGTAAAGAAAGAAAAGTAAAATGCAGAACCTTCTAGGTTTGCGAAGAGGACAGGGAGACTCGGGTAAGTAGAGGTCACCGGCCAAAGAGTCCCTCACCAAAGTCTTCTATCTCCCACCTGGGACAGTCTTCCTTGCTTTTGCTACTGCCATCACAACAATCCCCAAAAACCGGGGGGTGGGGCACAGAGCTAGCTCCCACTTTATGGTTCTGGCACAACTGTGCCAAATGGCACAACCCACAATTTACCCTAGCTGTGAAAGATGGATTTCAGAGGAAAGTCACTAAATTCAGATAGGGAACAGTAAAGAAATAACTCCTCAAAATGCATATAACATAGAAAGTGTGATCTTCAGTTTTTGATGCTACAAAAAATGACCTACAGGAATAAAGACAGCAAAGTTTCCTGAGTTCATGTTTACAAAAGGGCAGCAGGAAACTCTAGGCCCCAGCTGCTGGCAGACCTCCCCAGGGGTGGCCATATTGCTTTCCTGCCCAGTTCTCAGACTGGCTGGCTTCCTTAGCAAGTACTATTTTGTTTTCTTTTATATAAACTAGTTCATGGTATAGCCTATGTTCTTTCCAGGTGGGACCAAAAGAAGCTAAGTGTTTTGTTTTTTTTTTCTTGAGCCCACATGAACTGTTCCCTCAACCCTACTTTTCTATCAGAGGGACATATCTATCTCTTCTCTAGGTTATCTAGAGGTTTGTCATTAACTGTATCTCACAAGAAGGAAAGAAATTCCAGGAATGTGGAGAGGCTAGTTGTGGTTCAAACCATCAAATGAAGAGCCTCATGTGAAGAAAAGACTCATTGCAACATGTCTAATATCTAGTCTTCTTGTCTGATATTTATGCCAGAGTGAACCATGCTTAGTACTTTTAGAAATGAGGTGGGGTAAGAATTGGTGGAGGAGAGAAGTAATTATTTGCAAAGATCAAAAGGTCAGGTGAGTGAGTGTTTTAGCCTGGGCTGCTATAACAAATTACCATAGACTAGGTGGCTTAAAAACAACAAAAACTGACTACTCACAATTCTGGAAAATGGAAGTCAAAGATCAGCATGCAAGTCAGCATGGTTAGATTGTGCTAAGAATCCACTTTCAGGTTACAGACTGTGGCCATCTCCTTTTCCAAGAAGTGGGAAAGAAATGAGAGAGCTCTCTGGGGTCCTTTTATTAAGGAATTTATTTTGGACCCACCCTCACAACCTAATTATTTTCCCAAAGCCCCACCTCCGAATATTATCGCAGTGGAGAGTAGGATTTTAACATAGAATTTTAGGGGTACACAAACATTTAGTATATTGCAGTAAGCTTGTTTGGACAGCTTTTCTTGTTCAACTCAACCAGTTCTTGATGATGTTTTCCTTAGCCTTTCTTTCTTCCTATAGTACTCTCCAAAGACATCGGCCATAAATCCCTTTCCTCCACATTCACCCATGGCACTCCAGTCATCAAGAAGTAGACTCCATGTCTCCTTTCCTTGAATCTAATCTTGACTTCATACCTAGCTTGGACAATAGTACTGTATGGTAAAAGTGATATTCTGGAAATTCCAAACCCAGGCCTTAGAAGAAATAATATCTTCCATATCCTCCCTGTTAGGAGCCATATGCCCAGAAGTCTGATTACCCTGAAGAAGCCACATTATGAGGAAAGCCAAGCAAGCCAGGTGGAGATGCCAGGTGGAGACAGAGATACCTGGCTGGCATCTTCCAGTTTCCAGCCAGCACCTCCAGTTTCCTCAGATGAATCAACCAGCATGAAAGTAAAGAAGCCATCTTGGTTTTTCTGTTTCAGTAGATAAAACATAAAGCAGGAGATTCTCCCAACTAAGCCAAGCAAAGGCCATGGAATTATAAAATTATTGTTAAGTTTTGGGATATCTTGTTACTTAGCAACAGACAACTGAAGTATCATCCAGCCCTTTTCTGGGGCGTTTAGGTATTTTTTGTTCATACTTTTTAATCATTGCTTTACTTATTAATCTTCTTTCCAAGTTCTTAAAAGCAAGAGTAGTTCTTAACTATCTGACTCCTCAAAATATCAGGTGCTCACCAATTAATTCTTGAGTAGCTAGCTGGCTGGCTAGGTAGATGGATGGTCAGGCTCCTTAGGCGTTGTCTTCTCCTCCTTCGTCTAGATGGTTTGTCACTTCCCAAGAAACATGCTCTTCCCAGCTTTAACAACATCTTTCCTTCCCCATATCAGGCACTTCACCTTGTACCCTCTGGATAAATTAGGACCACTTTCTCTACAAGTCTTTTTTAAAAAACCCAAATTGGGAAAAAGAAAAAAAAAACCTCAAATTGAATTTAAAAATAAAGGACAATGATTGGCTCACTTACTGTTAGGAAGGGCTCCAGGGATGGTTATATAATAATTCTAGTCCCATGTGTAATGGTTAAAAACTATTTCTATAAATTCTTTGATACTTGCCTTTTAAAAAGCTGAAGTTTGATTCCACTTACTTTGAATACATACTGGATTTAGGGACCCGTTTCTAATAAATAAGATGTGTTACTTTTGGAACTAGGCCACAAAAGGCATTGAAATGTCCTTATTCTGCTCTCTCTTGGATCACTTGCTCTAGGGAAAACCAGCTACTATGATATGAGGAACTCTCATGCAGCCCAAGGAGAAGAACTGAGGTCTCACAGCAGCCTTCACAGACCTGCCACCTGTGTGCTTTGCTCCCTTAAAACAAGGCCCTCCAGCCCTAGACATGACTTTTGGTATTGACAGCCCCTTCTGACATTTCCTTTTTGGAGGCAGGGTCTCACTATAGTCCAGATTGGCCTTGCACTTACTATGTAGCCCAGGCTGGCTTCAAACTCATGGCAATCCTCCTGCCTCAGCTACCTGAGTGCTAGGATTACAGGCAATTCACATCTTGACTGCAGTATATCAGTGAGTCTGAGTCAGAACCACCAGGTCACTCCCAAATTCCTTATCTAATAAGCCTATGAGAAATATCAATTACCTGCTGTTTTAAGCACTTAGTTCAAGGGTAATTTGTATGAAGCAATAGATAATATGCCCTATTTCTCCTATTTCTTCATTCTTATGCCCTCCTCCATGTGGCAACTTAGCCCTCAAGTGCAATTTTCTCACCAGGGTACAACGGTTGTATCCACTCCAGGACTAACAAAGATACTCCCCACTGTCTGAGGTGACAGAGTGCACAGATATCTCAGAATCCCAAACAAATGTTGCAAGCTTCTGACATATTGGGCCACCCCTGAGATGGTCCCTGAGGTTGAGGTAATGCACCGTGATGACTGGCAAAATCCTGAAGTGTAACAAGGAGGATGAAACAAACTATTTGGCTGGTACATACCCTTTCCTAGGAGAGCCATTCCTAAGCTTTTGAAGACAAAAGCACGACAGTGGGTTGATCTCGAGCAATGGATATTTTCCACTGCCAAAGAACCTTCCTCCCCTATGAAGACAAAAAGAAATGGATTGGCCAACTTCCCTTTTTGTCCTGAAGATGGGGTATAGAGGGAAAATATAATGAGAGAAATACCAAATATTATCTCAATAAATTAACTTCCAATACATGCTAGTGTGTCTCTGATGGCTCCCCAATCTATTGCTCTATCCCAGAACCTCTCTCAAATTTGAGTTAAATATATATATCTATGAAGACAAAAAGAAATGGATTGGCCAACTTCCCTTTTTGTCCTGAAGATGGGGTATAGAGGGAAAATATAATGAGAGAAATACCAAATATTATCTCAATAAATTAACTTCCAATACATGCTAGTGTGTCTCTGATGGCTCCCCAATCTATTGCTCTATCCCAGAACCTCTCTCAAATTTGAGTTAAATATATATATATAT
>NW_022900928.1:15883179-15888814 GCF_012274545.1 Fukomys damarensis
ATATATATACACAACTGCCTCTTGACATTTGTGCTTTGATATCTAATAGACATCTCGCTCTGACCATGTCCAGTTGGAGATTCTGATTTTCCTTCACCTACATGTTCATGTTCCACATCCAATCCAACAGGAAATCATGCCAGTCCTCCCTCTAGAATTTATCTAGAATCCCAGTCCTCACCACCTCCAGCCTCTTTCCTCACTCTCTTCTAGGTGTACTGTCTTCTTTACCCTAAAACATGCCGGGAACCTTTCCCACTAGCTGTTCCCCATGCCCGTGAGGGGCTTCCAGCCACTCACTTACACCATTTCTCTATTTTCTTCAAGGCTTGGTTCAAACCTGTTTCGAGGCCCACCTACACTGCCCTGAGTAACCCTGGGAACAGCATAGCCCCTTTCTGTCCACCACCTGACCTCCCAATTTCCTCTTACCCTCCTATACTTTCATTTTTTTCCATATCTTCATAAGATATACCTATTAACTGTGTTTATTGTTTGTTAACATCCCCTGCACCATGTAAATTCCATAACAGCACGGATCTTTGCCCATCTTATTCACTGCTGTATCCCAAGCACCTGGAATGCTCAGAACCTTCAAGCAGGTACCTTGCTGATGCTCGCAACATCAGGATGCAGGTGACTCCTTCTACCTTCATTTACTGAGAGGTTCAGTAACTTACCAGAAATCACAACAGAGGATGAGGAGCTGGGATTAAAGCCAAGCCTACTTACTTCCCTGCAGCCTCCTCCTGTAGAAGATCTTAGAGTATCTCTACAATTACAGATTAACTGTGCGATATAAACCTGCTTACCCCCAAGTTCATATGACAGGGACTGAGAAGAGGCATAAGGACCCTTCCGGTCATACTAAATTCCAATGGACCAATGTCTAAAAATGACTTGGGTGACCAAGGTCTCCTCCACTGGGGGCTCAGGTGTAACTGGATACCCTAGCTCTCTCTCTGAATGCTTGGGTTCTTTGGGGGCAACAGCCTCGGAGGTGGCTGTAGAGCTGGGAAGAGGTCAGGCAGGGAGCATGCGGGCTCCCCCTCCACCGCCCCAGCAATCCTTAGGGAAGCTACTAGAGTCTGGACAGCAAATGCTCTTGCTCATGCTCAGCCATAACTTAAAATATAATTATGGAGACTTTTTATCAGAGCAGATTTCATTAAGTTAAAGAAAATGTAAAAATTATGAAGATTGCTGGAGGCTAGAAATGCTATCTGGAAAATGACACTCTTAACTTATGTGATTTGACATCTGGCAAATACATTTAGTAATCACTTTTATCTTGAAATATGTAATAGTGTCTTAAGAAAACATCTTCCCTCTAATTGTTCCCATCTTCACCTAGGCCGATTGGGTCTGTGCATACCTCCTCTCAAAGAAACTGCTGAGCCCTTGTATATATTTTTTTAATTATTTGTGTTTAATGTTTCTGACCTTACTTCTTCATTACATAATCAATGGACAAAAAAAATTTATGTTTTATCAGCAGAATCCCAGAAATTTGTGTCACTCTGAGAAGTACCAGAGTGACTTTCCCTACTTGGGGAAAGACTGGTGAATATTGCACTTGATAGAAGTAAAAAGTATCCATGGCCAAGCACCCTTCCCCATACACACACTTATCCCTTCCAGGACTGTCCCACACTGGGTTTACCCACTGGGAGGAATCACCCCATATACTTAATCACCCAGCTCGGGTGCCTTATACATGAAGACTGATGGAAATGGGGGCCCCACACAAATTTATCCAAGATAAGTGAAGTTTACATTTAGGGCTTGCATGCATCTGAAAAAAAGCCATTTGATTTCCAGTATTATAATTCATAGGCCGTTAGATGGTTCAGCCATAAATTTCCAGTGTACTCTAATAAGTCCCATGGGACAGCATATGACTTACTTTGGGTATTAATAGCATGGCTCCTAGCCTCCTTCTCCCTCTAGCCAATAAAGCCTTAGAAAAGTAGAACCTTCTCTGGCTTATTTACCTTGGACTTTACACATGGAAAGTATTATATAATTTATGTAACACTTGCTGAAGTAGAGAAAAGAATAGATGAATTAATTAATAATGCAATAGAAAGGGATTTGTAAATAATGCATAGAGAAAAAATTGATTAGTAAGACCAAATCAGGATTGAATCAGCTGCTTCCAAAAGCAAGACTATAAATTCTGGTCATCAGAGAGCTATCCCAAGGCATTTAACTGGTAGCCACTGATGTTTTTAAACTGATTATGAAATCTTGGCCTGACTGCTACTACAGAAGCTATGGGGATTTCGGTTCAATGAGCCTGAACATTTTACTCACCGAAAAGGACTGAAATGGAATGGGCTGCCTGTGGGTGGTAAATGCTGAGTTACTCTGAAGTGGAATACCATTTTCTGAAGGGTCTCATGCATTAGGTAGGGAATTACTCTCAAAATGCTTTAAGGCCCTTTAATCTGTCACTTTATGAGTGTGGTCTAAAGGGGCCTTTAACTTTAACCAGGAATAAGAAAATAGGTTCTTCTAGAAGCTGCTGTAGAGCTGTGCACCAGAGCAAGACTAGGACTGAAGCCAAGAGAGCATTCTAGGTGGCACTGCCAGGGCTGCTGGCCACCTCCCAGGAAGTTGTTCCTGGCTGCCAGTGCCAGGAGAGACCTAGGCAATGCTGGGTGACCCACAGGGTAATGAAGGAAGGCAAATGAAATAACTAACTTTCTTTTACTAGTAGTATCTCATTCTCAGTACTCCACTTATCCCAATATTGGCATAAATTGTGGTGTTAAAGTAATGAATTGGGAGTTTATCAGGCTGAGATGGTTCCTGGGACTCAAGGTCCTGTTAAAGCAAATCAAAACCCAATTCAACATAACCCATAAAAAATAATTCAACCTTAACCACCAGAGACTGCCAACCCCTAAGTTGGCCCTTGTCTCCAGACTATACCCAAGTAAGGTGAATGTCTAAATGTAGCCAACCAAGTAATTTCTTCACTTGTGTTACTGGCTAGTTGGGTTCAGTGGGGCTTCTTTCCAGGTTCTTGGTGTCCTGAACAAAAAATTGGACAAGACACACAGAAAATGCAGTGAAGATATATGCTTATCAAAGGAAGAAAAGAACTACACTCTTCAGGGTAACAGCACGCCAGTGAACAGGCTCACTGTGGCCCGGAGGACAAGAAAAATTGGTCTTTTGTATCCAAACTTCCCAAGTTGGCTTCCCTCTCATGCAAATAAAGCACTGGGACATTTGTCCTGTCAAAAATTCACTTGGTGTCAGGCCAGAGTTAAACTGTCCAATCGAAAGACTTGTTTGAAGTCCCACCAGATGTAAATGAAGGATTGAAAAAGAGCAACTTCTGATTGGTCCAAAAACAGTGCCAGATTCCAGTGAAGGGTCAAAACCAGCACTTTTCTGATTGACCCAAGGTATTCAGCTTTGAGCAGGATGTCATTTTGAATCCTGTGCTCTGTGCATATTGTCTTGAGAAAGGAGACCACCCCTCTATGAAATTGGGCAACTATGGGTTAATTGTGTTATTAGGCAACTGTGCTCTTTGTAGAATGCACCTGAGAATCCATGACAACTTCTACAATCTGTCACCAAAGGAGGGTAATGGACTCAGAAAGTCCTGCAAAAACTCTTTGCTTTCCCCCTCCACACTCTCTGCTCTGTGTAAGTCCTGCTTGCTGTATTCCCAGGGAACCTGTAATGAAAGTAAGTCTCATATATATAAAAAGTGATACATAAAGCCTTCTTCCTGACCAATAATGTTGCTTTTTCACCTTTTCCTTTCCTTCCTTTCTCCTTTTATATTCGCCTGCCTTATGTTCTATGCAGTCTGTATCTTTAAATTATTGGACCTAGAAATCTTCAGTTTCAGGGATTCCCTTTATTCTTGGAATGAAACAGGAATTTGCCCTTAGGGAAGACTCTACTTTTTAAGTTTGATGTTCTTAATAATTTTAATAGAGATTCTTTAGATTGCCAGTGTTAAGTATTCAGTTTAGTAAAGAACATTCATTCAGTCAAGAAATATTTAAGTGTCTGTTGTGTCAGATTCTATGTTCAAGTCTTGGCAGGACTTTTGAGGCAGCTAAGGCAGTCTTACTGGGGCAGTTTTTATGCCAATGTTGGAAACTTTCAAACTTGGAGTAGGATCATCCACTCACATTCTCCACACCTCCATCTTCAGAGTCAAAACGGAGCCCCACACGCTCAGTTGACAACTGATCCACCATGTCTCCAGAAGGAGTCTTAAAGAACTACCAAAGGTCAGAATCCTCCCTCACAAGACCCTTACTCTTCTCTTCCCCTTCAACACCCACAACTTCACCCCAACTACCATTCCTGGATCACCAGCACTAAATGGAACACGACTTTCCTCTCCATGGTTATCTGGCATTGTAAGAAAGCAGACCCCTCTGTTTTATTCATCAGCCCCCAAATATAATTGCTACATTGCTGTGTAGGTCCTGAGCCTATCTCATAATGCTTATTAACTGTCTTATAAGGTCTAAAGTCACCTATCATTGGGAATTCAGGGTCAGAATAAGCAACATGCACCCCCTAAACCTCAGACCTCCACCTCTGGTCCTCCACCTCTGGTTCCCTGAGAGTGCTGCTTCTCCTGCAGCCTCTCTCACAGGGCAGCTGCTTTATCTCCCAGATTCCTGCCCTTTCTGAACCCCATCATGCGTAGGTCCTTCCTGTTCCTCACTCTTGCTTCCCAGCCATTTTCCTTTCATTCCCCTAAAATCTACCGAAGCAGAAAATAGTGTGGGAGACATCCTGGCTGTGGACTCAAACAGATAGGACGCCTTCGCGCTCTTCAAAACCAAAAAAGCACCCTGCTCTTACCATATTTCCTTAACATCCTGACAGGAGCCTAAAAAAACACTCCTTTCTTATCACACTTCCTTGACCTCTGGCTTGAGTGCAAAGAGCCTATGCTCTAACAGCTTTAAGTAAGGATTACCCCTTCATCGTTATAATATAATATATTAGCATCTCAGGTTTGACAAACCCTGAATTCTTTCTAGGCCCATATATATAAAGTCAAAAACACCCCGTCCTGATGTGAGAGTGGAGAATTTCAGTTAATTGGACAGAATGCCCATAGGTACCACCTCAGACTCCAAGACCCAGGAAAGTTCCCAATAAATATCTCAAAACCTAAAGCAGACAGGGTCACTTTGAGTCAAACTCACTCTTGCATTTTCTCACCAGCCTGCTCCATTCTCCCATGCTTTAATAATTGCTCCCTTTCTTACCACTTCTGTCCACTTCTATCCAGCTCAATTCTCTGCTCAGAATACAAAGAACCTGTCTGGTAACATTTGTGGCTTTTAATTTTTTTAAATCAACTACTATCTGTCATTATGGCCCCCATATACTGCAACCTGGGTGACTTCCCTATGTTTCTTTAATAATTGGGGTCCTCTTGTGTCCCTTTCTCCAACTCTACTCCATAATCTTCATTTAGTTTAATAAATACAGAAAAAGCCACACAGCCATGAGGACAGCAGGGAGATTTAGGTTTTGTAGGATTGGAGCTTATGTCTTTGAGGGTCCTCTTTAAAAAATAATAACGCAGAGCTGCCTGCCTGCCTGCCTGCCTGCGATCACCGGCGGCGTGCGCGCG
>NW_022900928.1:15894636-15974601 GCF_012274545.1 Fukomys damarensis
GGTAAGGGGAAAAAATGAGAATCAAGACTTGCCATGTAAAGGTACATGATCCCAACAATGAATGTAACTGTACTGTATCCCTAAATATACCAATAAACTCAATAATAAAAATAATAATAATAATAATAATAACGCAAAATTACAAATGCAAGCTGGGCGTGGTGGCACATGCCCATAATCCCAGCGCTCAGGAAGCTGAGGCAGGAGAATCACTGTGAATCTGAGACCAGCCTGGGCTACATAGTGAGTTCCAGGTCGGTCTCAACTACATAGTGAGACCCTGTCTCAAAAAACAAAAAACAAACAAAAAAAAATTACAAATGCAAAATTTCCAGGACCTCTCTAGACAGGCCATTGAAAGGATCCACACAAGCAAGTGTGGACCCCTGAGCTGAAGTTTTATTAGCTACCTAAGTTGCTGACTGGTCTCTCACCTCAAGTGGACTTTTAATGCTGCCCATCAATTATGCCCTAACTCCACTAACAGTTTCCTAAATGGCTATTTCAGAGTGAAAAATAGAAGCAATAAAAAGGACCTTTCAGGAGCTCCCACGACCCACCTGCAACTGTGTCTGTGTGCTTTGGCTCTCCTCATTATTACCAATGAACTGTCTGCTGCAGCAAAGGCCAGCCCTTCCACCAGTGCCCTGAGCTCCTCTTTTCCCCTACTCAAAGACATCCCTGCAGCAAGCCTTCTCCTCTCCCCTACTCAAGGACATACCTCCAGCAAGCTTCCTTCTCCATTCCCCCCTTACACACACACACACACACACACACACACACACACACACACACAGTAGCACCTTCTCTAGTGGGTCCTTCCCATTAACACACAAATGTGTTATAATATCACTCATCTTCAGTGTTAAAGAAAGCTTTTCTCACTTCTCCTCCCTTTGGCTAATATCCTATTTCTCTCCATTTTACAGCGAAATTCCTCAAAAGAGCTGCCTGCTCAGTGCCTCCCTTGTATCAAGTCTGGCTATGATTTTCCTGCTGTTGCCCCATCAGAACTCCCTGGTAGGTCTTTGAGGACCTCCATGTTAATCATCCACCCTGTCCTCTCTCCATCCCGAGTTCACCGCACTTGTCTGAGGTGCTGGACCCAATTGATCCTTCTGGTGAGGGTTCCTTCTTCTCAAGTCTCTTCCTCAGTTCGTGTTTGGGATGCTGTACATCTCTCCTTCCTGGTGGTTCTTTCTGCTCCATCCATCTTTTTAAGGCACAGATTTCTGAAAATAGCGAACAGCTTCTCTTACACAGGGTGTAGGGGCCACGAAGCTCGGGATCCACCAGATCCGGTGGCTTGAGCTGGTTGAGAGATTGCTGACCTTCAGTGGTAGACATCAGTCTTGCAGGGTGGATGTGGCTCACTTATTTATATAGCTGATAAAAAAAAAATGAGTCTTCAGATTGCATCTGAAGTAGCAAACCTCTTCCTCCTCATTCCAATCTTCCCAAGCTCAACTGTTGGAGTGACTCAGGACTCCGAGGCTTGATTGTCTTTTCTAAACACATGAATTCCTTGGTGATTTAATCTTCCTTTGTGGATTGATTTATCCATTAGGTACAATGGGCATAATGTCTAAGGCCTGCAATACTATTATTAGAGGTCCATGAAAATCTTTTATTTCAATACTAGAAAGAAAAATGGATAAGATAATCATAAATCCAGCCAGATCATTTTCATCTTTATACTTTTTTTTCTCAATGAGTTTATTGGTACTTTTTAGGTATACAGTACAGTTACATTCATTATTGGGATCCTGTGCCTTTACATGACAGGTCTTGGTTCTCATTTTTCCCCATACTCCTGCCCTCCCTTCACTGCCTCTTCCCTCCCCATTTACAAAAACTTTATTTCCATTTTTTCATTTTCTCAGATTTTTTTCTTTTCCCTTATTTCCTTTCCCCTACCCTTCCTACTCCCCCTACACCTTTATCCCTTTTCTTCCTATTACACATTGTCAATTATACCATTAGGATCTTATTTACAATTATAGTTTTTCACACTAGAGAAGCTATTTGGTATTTACACATGTGTGACTTATTTATTTCACTTAAAAGTATGGCCTCAATGTGCATCCTATACTTTTTTGTTTTAATGGAGGAAGAGGCCCATGAAGGCAAAATTGCTTAGGATCCACAAAAATCAAAACGTGGCTCTGAGTCTAACAGCTTTAAATATCATGCAGACGCAGACACAAGCTCCTCCCATATTTATTTCTCCAATTTGGACCTCTACTCTAAACTGCAGATTCGCATGTCGAAGCTTATACAATTATGAGGTCCCTCATTTTTTAAGTGCATAAGAATTAATAACAACAAAATAAATATATAATACATTATGTATTAAAATAATAACAAAATAAATAATAACAAAAATAAATATTCATTTAGAAAGAGAAAAACATCACCACTAAATTCATATGTTAAAAAGCTAATAAGATCTGTGAATATCCCAAAACGAGAAAAATAACATATATTTTTCTTAATTAACTACTTCACATGCTTTTTAAATACTTTTTGCCTGCAAATTAAAAGTATATACTCTTTGGCAACATCTTCATATTTGTATACCAAGAATAAAATGACAATTAGGCCTTTCCTCCAGCATGGTTAGTAAGAAGTAGATTTTCAACATTGATAGTTCAATAAAGATTTTTTAAGCATCACAACTCGTCATTAGGATTGTCATATAATTCTAAGAATGTTTTTTAATAAGTTTCTTTCCTACATAAACTGAAATATTTCAGGGTATTTCAAGTTTTGTGTTCATTGACTGCAACTGAGTATCTTTCAGTTAACGCTTATTAAATATTTTTATCAATATCTTATTGTGTTGACACATTTTGAGGTTATATTGTCTTCATTACTGTCAGTATCTTCTGTGAAGTTAACAATGTGGTTATTTAATTCTCTCTATTAACTGGATTACCCAATTTACTGGATTACCAAGTTTCTAACTTCTACTTACATTTATCTCTTTTTCCTAATGAATTATCTCTTCCAGCATCATCTGAAAAATTTGCTGCAGTTCACTTTTCAGTGTCAAAATAATATCTTTCTTCATTGTTCAGACTTGTTTTTGCTTTTAACAGTCTACTGATTTTTAGGTAAATGTCTCAGTTCTTTAAGAAGTACATTTAAAGACAAATGGTGCTCCTCAAAAATATTTAAAACAGTGATCTATAATTTCTTACTCATTTTAAACATTTCAAAACATCTTTCCAAATCCAAGTTACAGTAGATTATTTATGCATTACCAAGTACATATTTTTATTAAAAATAAGAAAATATCCATTGTATAATTTTAGTTATATCTATTCAATCAATATGTTCCTGAAAGGAGAGGTCTATCATTTTGATTTGTCCTCAATAAAAACTGAATTCTTTGCTTATAACTTTATATATCTCATGATTAGAAAAAATTTTATGGACTAGCTCTGGCTCTGTATATGTCTGTTCTTGATCTATTTCCATTACGGCTCTCAAAGAGATCTTGTTAAAAAAAAAAAAAAAAAAAAAAAGTAAGTCGGGTCATGTAAATCCTTTGCTCTCAGTCATGTAATAGATCTTTTCCTACTGTTAATAAAAACCGATGTTTTTATTAACAAGGCCCTGCACAATCTGGCCCAGCTACCTCTCTGGCCTGACTGGGAACCTGGTCTTCCTCCATTTTCACTTGGCCCCAACCACACTGACTCCTTTTTCCTAGGACTATGACATAGGGCTACTGTACCAGTTATTCTCTTTGCATAAAATGCTATTTATTCTACCTTATATAAACATTGCTCACTCCCTTTTATCCTTTGGATCTTTGTTAAAACATCACCTCTCAGTGAGAACCTTCATGATCATACTATTGAAAATTGTCCTCCCAATACTTTCTACCTGTTTTTTTATTTCTCTTAGTTCTTGAAATCAAAACTACGATATCTCCTGCCTGTCCTTAGGGTTTATGTAAGAATTCAATAAAAATTAGTTGATTGAATGAAAGTCCAGAAGTCAGATATTTGTTTAAACACAACTTTAGATAAAAATCATTCTGAAATATCATCACTCATTTTAAGGAAAGGTGTGTCTTGTTCAGTATTTGCTCATTCCATTTCTCTATCAAAAAGTTTTGGAGTTTACTATATGCCTACCACTGTGCTAATCCTGGGCACGCAGTGATGAAGGAAAGAGACATGGTCCCAGCCTTCCTGAAGGTCATGGCTATGAACACAAGTTGATTGGAATCATCTTGCTCGGCAGACCACTCCCTGAATGTGGATTTCCTTAGGATTGGGCAAACTTGACTTGAGGAAATTGACTGTTAGCATGTTCTACAGATGATTAGATCCAAACACACAATTAAAATACAGCAACATCATATGCTACGAATTTCAAGCTAGGTATGGAAGAGAAAAGTTTAAGAGACAATAAATGTTTCTTGAAGTTTCTTTTTAGTCTCATGTTCTATGTTAATGACTATAATTATGGAGATTCGATGACATCTGTACTCTTAAAGAAAAGAGGAGCCAGGGGACTGACATGCTAGCTTTTCAGATAGCTTCCAAGAGCTAAGATGTAGATTCTTGATCTAGAATTAAATATTCAGGGAACATGCACATAAATTCTACAACTCAGGCTGCTACAGATTTTCTAACAATCTTTCTCACCCCTCTCTCAGATGGCCCTGATATTTTTTGAGTATATGCATCCTGTCTGTCTAATACATAGTATTTCACAAGTTTTAATCATTCCCACTAGAGTGTGGGCAAAGCTGGGGGTGGTGTGAGAGAGGAGATTCTCACCAGGCAGAAGTTTGAGAGCAGTAGTTGTTCAAACCAAAATTGCCTACATTTCCCTTAAACTCCATAAAGGACAACTTGGAGGGAAAACATTACAGTGTCCTGCATGTTGTGGGTTCTCAAAAACATGTTATTAAATGTGTTAAACTCTCTTCTGTTGAAAGTAATGTATTATCACAGACTGGGGACATTATAAAGAAAAGAAGTTAAGAAGAAAAGAGACTTATCTTTTTTTTTTTCTTGGTTTTTTGAGACAGGATCTCTCTATGTAGTTGAGTCTGACCTGGAACTCACTATGTAGCCCAGGCTGGTCTCGAATTCCCAGAGATCCTCCTGCCTCAGCCAACCCAGTGCTGGGATTACAGGCATGTGCCACCATGCCTGGCTTGAAAAGAGCCTTATCTTGTCTCACACTTCTGGAGGTGCAAGGTGAAGGGGCTGCATCTAGTGATGGTCTTAGGTGGAACAAGGACACACATGTGTGTTTATATCTTCTGGTCTCTCTTCCTTCTTATAAAGCCACCACCCTGATGACCTTATTTGGTCTAGTTTGGCTCCACCTCTAACGCACCAGTAATGGATTAAGTTTCCGCCATTTTTACATCACACAAGGGGGGATTAAACTCCAATATGAGTTTCAGAAGAGACAAACCATATCCAAACCACAGCCCCAAGTAAAGCAACATTTTCAAAACTACTCAAGATTTCGCATGCGGAGCCACATCGATCCAGGTTAGTAAACAGAATTGAGGAAAATATGCTGTTTCTAGCAAATTTAATCATACTTGCTTGGTTTGGCTCATTTGACTATACATATAACCTAGATGCCTGGATTCAGCAATCTTTCTGGAGTTATTAGTTTTTCCTTCCCTCTCTTCCTGCACATACACAGGTGAGAAGTAAAACACACATACAGAAAAGGAAACAAGACAATGCAGTTCAGTGAGTCATCACAAAATCCCTTTCTTAAGACAGCATCCGGGTTAAGAAATAGAGCACCAATCCCACCCTTGGCCCTTCCAGCTGAGGCATGCGTCCCTAAATAATAGTGTAGTTAAATCGTTCTCTTAGAATTTTTTTTTTTTTTTGTACCAGGGATTGAACTCGGGACCTTGCACTTGCAAGGCAGGTGGTGGAACAACTGAGCTAGGTTCCTGACCCTCTTAGAACTTCTTAAAAAATATTTTTATTACTAAATGTTTACAGTATATGTTTCCATTCATCTCAGGGAGTAGGTACATGTACTTAACATGTCTTGATTCTTTTCATTCCGCTATCCCTCCTCATTCTCCTCTCTCTCCCCACCTTCAGATTCCCTCCCTGCCTTGTCATTTTTTTCTTTAGTTCACGTTTGCAACATGTAGAGATTACATTCACCGTGGGTACTTGGTGCATGTACATGACACATCCCAAATTGTTTTCAGACTCCTTCGCTTTCCTCCACCTCAGTTTCTTGGTCCCCTTCCCATCTGCAAAAGATCTATCTTCCTGTTTCTTTTCATCAATTTTTTATTTTGCTCTTTACTTCATTTGTACTTTGAGTTTCTCATCTGAGAGAAACCATATGGTATTTAAGCTTGCATGTCTGATTAATCTCTCTTAGAACGTTTAAACAAATGCAGTGATACAGTGTGTATTATTCTGTGCCTGCTTTTGTTAGCTTGTATGTTTGTGAGATGTGTACAGCTAAAATTACTTGTTTTAACTCTTGTATAGTATAGATGCATGTCTAATATCTATATATATAGATAGATTTATAGATATATAGATAATATATATAGATAGCTAATATTTAGACATAGATATATGTCTCATATCTATATATAGATAGATAAAATGAGTCAATCACTATGGATTTCTAAACATATTCTCCTATGCTTTTTAATTTTACTTTTTAAACTTATGTGGTACTGGGACTAGAACCCAGGGCAATTCTATCATTAACCTACATTCTTAGCCCTTGGAGACAGGGTCTTGCTGAATTGCCCAAGCTGGGCTCAGAATTCCAATCCCTATGCCTCAGCCTCCCAAGGTGCTGGGGTTACAGGCACATATCATTGTGCCTCCCTGTCTTCTACTCTTTTAAAAGTACTCTTTGAAAAAAAAAATAAAAATTACTCCTTGATAAACAGAAATTATCCAATTTATCAATCTATCTTTCCTATTATGGTTTTGCTTTATGTATGCTGATTAAAAGATCACCCCTACTTCAAAGTTATAAAGATGCTCTACATTTTCCTATAGAAACCATCCTTTATTTTTTATTTTTTATTTTTGCCTTTCTCATGCATAGCTTCAGTTAGTTGACATGGAATTCATTTTTGTCTACAGCAATGAGGTAGCAGTTGAGATTTATGTTTTCCATATGGGCCATCAGTTTATACAGCATCATCTACTGAAAAGATTGCCTTTCCCTGTTTACACAGAGCCATATTTTTCATAAATTGTTCTACATCCATAGGTCAGTTTGAGCATTATACTCCAGTAATCTACTTGATTATTGCCAGTTCAAACATTTTGTTGTCTTCACTCTACATCTTTGTAGAAAAGAATGCAAGTCTTTCCATCTTTTTCTCTTTGAAGGTTATTTTGGATATTCTTAGCCTTTTATATTTTCATAAAATACTTTAGAATCAGTTTTCTAAGGTCCATAAAAATATATTGAGACATGTGAGTCTATGTAGATCAGTAAGGAGACAATTAATATATTTTCAAATCTTAAAATTAATGAACAATCATGTTCCTCCATATATTTCTTTGTATCCATGATTATTTATAATATTCTATATGGAATAGACTGAAAGTGAAAAGATAGAAAACAATTCTCCATGTGACAGGAGCTCAGAAAAAAACAGGGGTAGCAATCTTATTTGCAGACAAAGTAAATTTCAAACCAAAACTGAATCTAGTATTATTGTTGTAGGACAGTACTGTATCATACCTCTATGAATGTAAAATATCTAGTACCTGCTTTATGATACATAGTAGGGACTGTGCTTTATCAGAGCTACATTTAAAGATATTACTCTAGAATGTTCTCTTTCCAGATGATGATTAAGAGGCTAATAGAAAAAATGGTGCCAGGTACCACAGCAGCAACAGAACTTGGCTGTTGTCTGGATATTATTCTTTTCTTTGGTTTTTTTTTTTTTAATGGAATGTGCTGAATGTCTATAATTTTGTTCAGATGACTGCAGAACCTGGAAAAGCTGTTACTGCTATCGATGCATAACATACTATTATTAGTCTTTATATATATATATATACACACACACACACACACACACACACACACACATATATATATATATATAAATTGAATTTTGGGAAACTTTAACGGTGCTGCCAACTTTGGAAAAAGTCATCCCAATTTACTGTGTTGACTTGGCATTGTGCAGAAATGGACAACCATATTGGTCTAGAATTGTTAATTTATTTTTTTCCATGTGTACAGGGCTAACACATCGTACTAAATATGTAAGGTCATATCTATGTGGGTTTGAGTACAGAAACTAATAAAGTATTCTCTAAATAATGAAAAAAGAATAAGATAAGACTATAAGAGCGAGAAGCAATTTAAATATGTTCAGGGACCATTTTCATCTCCAGAATTAAGGATTATTTTGATGTTACATCATTGCCTTTTCTCTTTTACTTTCCTTTTTAGTTTTATTTTAGGATTCCCTATTTTTAATGTTCATACAGAGATTTCTTTAACTGAAATACCGAATAGTTTCTTTGGTGTGAAAAACTATAACAGTACACAGGATCCTAATGAGACAATTAATAATGTGAAATAGGAAGTAAAGGGCTAAAGGTGTAAGGAGAGTGGGAAGGGTGGGGGAAAGGTAATAAGGGAGAGGAAAAAAATATGAGAAACTGAAAAAATGGAAATAAAGTATTTGTAAATGGGGAGGGGAGGAGGGGGTGAAGGGAGGACAGGGACAAGGGGAAAAATGAGAATCAAGACCTATTATGTAAAGGTACAGAATCCCAATGATGAATGTAACTGTATTTGTATATCTAGATTGTACCAATAACCTCAATAAAAAAGAAAAAAAAATCTATATGGAAGTCTCAACCATCTGATTTATTCACAGGTATTTAATATCTTGATGTTCTAATTGGTATCATTTATTTCACTTCTAACATATATTATATATATATGTACATATATATATATATATGTACATATATATATATATATGTACATATATATATACATTTACCATAGATAGATAGATAGAGAGAGAGAGAGAGAGAGAGATAGATAGATAGATAGATAGATAATTAGCCTAACGGTACTTCTTTAAAAATCATGTATTTATTTCAACAATTTATTTTAGATTTTTTTCAAAATCCTAGGTATATAATAACATCATCTGTAAATCGTGTTTTATTGCTACCTTTGCAATTCTCTGTCTAATTTTTATCTTGCCCCAACTGCATGTCAAATAGAGGTGATAATGGTTATTTTCCATGTCTTGCTCTTGATTTCACAAGTCAATTTTTCAAAATTATACATTAAATATATTTGTGGCATTTTCTAGGTAACAATTATTTGATTAGGAAGTTTTGGCCTAATCTTATTTTGTTTAGGATTTTTGCATAAATGGGAGCTGAATTTTATGAAATGGTCCCTGTTACATTTATAGAGATGGTTTAATGATTTATTTTTTTTCTCCCTTACTCTTAACATGATGTCTTAGTTCATGCAGGCTGCCATAAAAAATATCATATGCTGGGTGGCTCATACACACAGAAAAAATTATTCCCTACAAAGTATTTCAATCTATATATTTTTAAGATTGTCCCAATGAATTAAATCTTTAAATGTTACAAAGTGTTCCTCTTTCATGTAACGTCTTAAAGTCTTCTCTGGCATAATTCAGCTATATCAGCCTCATTTTTATACACATAGTTTTGTAGTATATTGCTTTTCAATTCTTTTTTTATATTTTATGTTGGCTTACTAAAATCATAAATTATGTTTCTAACAATGTTGAATAATCTATTTTTTTTCGTGTGTGTGTGTGTGTGTGTGTGTGTGTGTGTGTCATTGGGGGTGGAATCCAGGACCTCACACAGGTGGGGCAAATACTCTACCCCTAGATACATCCCTAGTATTATCCCCATTTTTTTTCTTTTTCTTTTTTTTTTTTCTTTTTGATGTAGGATCTTGCTAAATTGACCAGGCTAGCTTCAAACTTAAATATTCACATAGTTCTAGAATTACAGGGGTGTACCACCACACTTGGCAATCTCTGTTTTTTAATCAGAGTATTTGTTTATTATACTTGCCAATATATTTGAGTTTTAATTTTTCAATTTTACTATGTCATTTTCTGTTCACCCCACACATTCTGTCTTCCTTTATCCTCTTTTTCTACTTTCTCTTGAAATTTTTTTAATTCTTCAATTTTTATTTTCTTCTAGCTAGAGAGCAAATTGCTATCTTAATATTATTTTGTACTCCAACTCCATCATGGTTTATCAACTTATCTAATCTAATATTAACTACCAAATCTAATATTAATAATAATGTTAAAGTTTGACCTTTTTTTCCAGTACAGGGGGGCAAATTCAGAACTTTGTGCTTGCCAGGTAAGTGAAGTGCCACTGAACCACATACCCAGCCCCAGTTTGACCTTATTTTTGAACAAGGTAAGACCTTACACCATTTCAAGTTTATGTCCTTCTTGCCAGGCATGGTGGCGCATGCCTGTAATCCCAGCACTGGGGAAGCTGAGGCAGGAGGATCACTGTGAGTTTGAGACCAGCCTGGGCTACATAGTGAGTTCCAGGTCAGTCTCAACTACATAGTGAGACCCTGTCTCAAAACAAACAAAAAATCAAATTTATGTCCTTCTGATTCAGGTACTCTTTGTCATTATATAATTTACATATGAATTTATTTTAAAGTTTTAAATAGTAAATATTACTTGTATTAACTATTTTTTCTCTTCATTCTTTCTTGTATTATCAACTGTTACTACATTTCCTGTAATTAAGACCTATAGGTGCTAAGTTTTCTCCATGTCTGAAAAATGTCTTTATTTCACATTTATTCTTGAAGAATATTTTTGAAGAGTATAAAATTCCAAGAGTCATTTTCTTTCAGCACTTCAAAGTTCCTCTTCCTGTACTTCAGGCCTCCATTCTTCCAGATGTACCAGTTATTGGTCTTACTCTTGTGTCTTTAAAGGCAATGTCTTTTAAGATTCTTTTCCTATGCTTGATGTGTCTAGATGAAGACCCTGTCAAAACAAACAAAAAATCAAATTTATGTCCTTCTGATTCAGGTACTCTTTGTCATTATATAATTTACATATGAATTTATTTTAAAGTTTTAAATAGTAAATATTACTTGTATTAACTATTTTTTCTCTTCATTCTTTCTTGTATTATCAACTGTTACTACATTTCCTGTAATTAAGACCTATAGGTGCTAAGTTTTCTCCATGTCTGAAAAATGTCTTTATTTCACATTTATTCTTGAAGAATATTTTTGAAGAGTATAAAATTCCAAGAGTCATTTTCTTTCAGCACTTCAAAGTTCCTCTTCCTGTACTTCAGGCCTCCATTCTTCCAGATGTACCAGTTATTGGTCTTACTCTTGTGTCTTTAAAGGCAATGTCTTTTAAGATTCTTTTCCTATGCTTGATGTGTCTAGATGTGGAATTCTTTTCAACTATCCTAAAAGATGTTTGTAGGAATTTTAAAACACTGGATTCATTTCTTTCATCAATTTTGAAAACTTTCAGCTACTGGCTTTTCAAATGTTGCTTCTTTCCTGTTCTTCCTCCCTATTTCTCCTCTGTCTACCAGAATGCCGTGATGACCAATTTCATGTTATCAACTTGACTGGGCTGAGAGATGCCTACATACTTGCTACATAATATTTTTGAGTGTGTTTGTGAGATTGATTCCAGAAATGATTAGTATTTGACTTTGTAGACTGAGTAAAATGATCATCCTTATTTAGTGTGGATATAATCCAACTAAATTTAGTGGGTATAATCCAATCTTAATCAGAAAGGCAGAGGAAGGGCAAATTTGTTTTCTCTTCTGGGACTGAGACATCTGTCTTCCCTTGCCCTTGGCCACTGGTGCTCTTGTTCTCAGGTCTTTGGATCTAGATGGAAATGTCCCACCAGCTCTCCCAGGCCTCCTTCTTAGAGATGGCAGATTATGAGACTTCTCAGTTTCCACAATCCTTTGAGCCAGTGCTTCATAATAAATTATGTCTGTCTGACTGTCTATCTATCCTGTTTTTCCAGAGAACTCTCACACAAATGTTGACAATATGAATATTAGCATTATATGGGATTTCTATACTCTCACTGTGTCTTCTACTCTTACGTTTTTCTTCTTTTTGCTTTTCTCTGCTTCATCCTGGATGTTTTCTTTCAATCTGTCTTCTAATATTATTAATTCTCTTATTAGCTGTTAAACCACTCATTGAGTCCTTAATTTTGATGTTCATATCAAGAATATCTATGTAACCCTTTTTTTAAATTATCTTTCAGCGCTCTGCTAAAATTTTAGACATAGTAATTTATTCCCTTAAACATGGCAGTCACTATTAAAGTCCCTATCTGCTAACGCCAGTATAGGAAGCCATAGTTGTTCTGTTTCTGATCATTTCTATTCTTTTTGTTCTGTTTTCTGTGTTCTTGGTGAGTTTTTAGTCCAGGATGCTGTCCTTACAAAATTGCTCATGGAGCCCAGCTTGGACTCAGAGCCACCTCTGCTGCGCAGTTTGGCCTGAACTACGGGCCTCCTCTGGAGCCGCACCATTTCCAGCGGGCACCACTGATTGGCTCTAACACAGCACCAGGAGGGTAGCCACACGGGCACCCTGAGCACCATTGCCCCCCCCGGCTATTAGATCCCCTGACTGAGCCAGTCCTTGGATGCACTCTGCAGAGGCATGGCAGGTTATAAAGGGTAGTGATTGATCCTATTATGTTCCTGATTGTATCAATAGGGATAAAGGATAGGGATTGATTTGATGAGTTGTTTTCTCAATTATGAAAATGAGAATGTCTATAAGTCATTAGAGAATCAAAGGCTGGGATCCAACGATATCAGAAAGATTTAATGACTCAGAGATAGAATCAAGGGCAACCCAACAGCAAAAATAAAGATGAGAAAACACTTAAGCAAGCCACAAGAACAGACTTCCAGTCCACCAATGGCAAACAGTAGGGCAAAGGAGCATGAAAAATCAGATAGTGAACCTCCAGGATACTCAGAACTCACAGCACAGGAAGTAAAAAAACTGATCAATCAAGCTCCAGAAAAATTCAAAACAGAAATAATTCCCCAGATAACCATAGAGATGGTGAACAAAATGAAAGACATGATTCGAGACTCCAGAACAGAAACTGACAAAAAAATAGATGACCTTAGGAACATAATAGAAGCCATGAAGGCCCAGCATAAGAAAGAAATGGAAACAATGAATGTCCAACATAGGAAGAAATGGAATCCATTAAACAGATTCAAACAAATATACAGGAGATTAAAAACTCTACTGAAAGTGTACGCAACAGAATAAAAGATTGTGAAGATGGAATCTCAGATATAGAAGATAAGATTGCAGTCAGTGACCATGAAAAGAGAGGTCTCTTAAAAACAGTAAGGGAGCATGAGAAATTGATCCAACAACTCCTAGATGATGCAAAGAAGAATAACATAAGACTGATAGGAATCCATGAAGTAGCAGGAGAAAATACAAATGACTTAAAAAAGCTGTTCACAGAATTAATGACAGAAAACTTCCCAAACAGAGGGGAAGAATTTGACATTCAGATAAGTGAGGCATATAGGACTCCAACTAGCCACGATCAAAAAAAATCTATACCTAGACATACAATAATCAAGATCCCAGAAACCCAACAGAAGAACAAACTACTACAAGCAGTAAGAGAAAGGAAACAAGTCACATGCGAAGGAAAGCCCATCAGAATCACAGCAGACTTTTCAACACAAACCCTCAGGTCAAGGAGAGTCTGGAGTGAAATATTTCAAGTCCTAAAAGAAAACAACCTATAACCAAGACTGATGTATCCTGCAAAACTCTCTTTCAAAATGGATGGAGAAATAAGATACTTCCATGACAAAGAACACTGGAGAAACTTCATGAATACTAAACCAGCACTACAAAGAATTTTAAACACTATCCTAGAAAAAGACAACAAAGATCACAACACCAGGAGGCCCAACAGAGCAAATCAAATAGCCAAGGCAAGAAACTAAAAGGAGAGGACAAAAAATAAAAAAAGAGTCAACAAAAGGACAATAACATGACAATAATAAGTCAGTACATATCAGTTATAACTATCAATGTCAATGGCCTCAATTCACCAATCAAGAGAAATAGATTGGCAGAATGGATTAAGAAGCAAACTCCAACAATATGTTGTATACAAGAAACACACCTAGTGCAAAAAGAAGCACATAGACGGACAGTGAAAGGATGGAAAACAATTCTGCATGCAACAGGAGCCCAGAAAAAAGCAGGGGTAGCAATCTTATTCACAGAGAAAGCAAACTTCAAACCAAAACTGATTAAGAGAGACAAAGAAGGCCACTACATCCTTGTAAAGGGAACAATCCAAGAGGAAGAAATGACAATCATAAACATATATGCAACAAATATAAATGCCCCCAACTATATAAAACAAATATTAAGTAACATGAAAAATCAAATAACCACTAATACAACTGTAGCGGGGGATCTGAATACCCCACTATCACAAATAGACAGATCATCTAGGCAAAAAATCAACTGAAATACTAGAACTGAACCAAGCTTTTGAACATAGGGACTTATTAGATGTCTACAGAGTGTTCCACCCCACAAAATCAGAATATACATTCTTTTCAGCTGCACTTGGGTCATTCTCCAAGATAGATCACATGCTAGCTCACAAAACAGGTTTGAATAAATGCAAAAGAAATGAAGTTATTCCCTGTATATTATCAGATCACAGTGCAATAAAGCTGGAGATCAATAGCATAAGAAATCATAGGAACTTCACAAACACATGGAAATTGAACAACACTCTCCTGAACAATCAATGGATCACAGAGGAAATTAAAGAAGAAATCAGACAGTTTTTACAAATAAACGAAAATGCCAGTACAACATACAGGAATCTATGGGACACAATGAAAGCAGTTCTACATGGAAAATTCGTAGCACTGAATGCCCACATTAGGAAAACACAGCAAGCTCAAATAAACAACCTAACAATGACTCTTAGGCTCCTAGAAAAACAAGAACAAGAAAAACCCAAAGCTCGAACAAGAAAGGAAATTATAAAGATTAGAACAGAAATCAATGCAATGAAAACTAAGAAAATGATACAAAAAATAAATGAATTGAAGAGTAGGTTTTTTGAAAGAATAAATAAAATTGATAAACCCTTAGCAACCTTATCAAAAAAAGGAAATAAAAGGCTCAGATTCATGCAATCAGGAATGAAAAAGGCGAAGTCACAACAGATCCCACAGAAATCCAGAGGATCATTAATACATACTATGAGAAGCTGTACTCTAATAAAATGGAAAACACAGAAGAAATGGACAGATTTCTAGATACTTATGAATTACCAAAGTTGAACGAAGAAGATAAAAACATTTTAACACCCCAATCACAATCAGTGTAATTGAAAATGTAATTAAAAACTTACCAACAAAGAAAAGCCCAGGTCCTGATGGATTCACTGCTGAATTTTACAAGACATTTAGAGAAGATCTACTGCCATTACTCTTCAGACTTTTCAATGAAATTGAAAGAGAAGCTATACTTCCAAATTCATTCCTGGAAGCAAATATCACTTTAATTCCCAAGCCTGGGAAAGATGTAAGTAAAAAAGAGAACTACAGGCCAATCTCTGTAATGAATATAGATGGAAAAATCCTCAATAAGATACTAGCAAACAGAATATAGAGGATCATCAAGAAGATCATCCATCCTGACCAAGTCGGATTTATTCCAGGGATGCAAGGATGGTTCAACATATGTAAATCAATAAATATAACACATATATTAACAAAGTCAAGGACAAGAATCACATGATCCTCTCGATAGATGCAGAAAAAGCATTTGACAAAATTCAACATCCATTCATGATAAAAACTCTGCAAAAAATTGGAATAGATGGTCTATGTCTCAACTTAATACAGGTTATCTATGATAAACCAACAGCCAACATCATATTAAATGGCCAAAACATGAAAACCTTCACATTAAAATCAGGAACAAGACAAGAATGCCCACTATCACCACTCCTCTTTGATATGGAAATATTAGCCATAGCAATTAAACAAGAGAAGGAAATTAAAGCAATAAATATAGGAAAGGAAGAAGTTAAACTGTCATTATTTGCTGGTGATATGATACTCTACACTGAAGACCCAAAAAAACTCCACCAAAAGACTTCTTGACTTAATTGACACTTTTAGCAGAGTAGCTGGATACAAGGTCAACACCCAAAAATCAATAGACTTCTTGTACACAAATAACAGACTCACTGAGAAAGAAATTAGGGAAACAATTCCTTTCACAATAGCACACAAAAAAATGAAGTATCTGGGAATCAATCTAACTAAAGAATCAAAAGACCTCTACACTGAAAACTATAGCACTCTGAAAAAAGAGATCAAAGAAAATATAAGAAAATGGAATGATCTCCCCTGCTCCTGGGTAGGAAGAATCAACATAGAGAAAATGGCCATACTACCAAAACTGCTATACAGATTCAATGCAATGCCAGTTGAAATCCCAACACTATACTTCACAAAACTAGAAAGAAGAATCCAAAAATTCATTTGGAACCATAAGAGACCTAGAATAGCAAAAGCCATCCTAGGCAACAGACACATGGCAGAGGGTATAATAATTCCCAATTTGAAACTATGCTAAAAAGCCACTGTGATAAAAACAGCATGGTACTGTCAAAGAAACAGACCTGAGGATCAGTGGAACAGACTGGAAGACACAATAACAATTCCAGATGTACTCAGCTACTTCATCTCTGACAAAGGAGCTGACCATCCCCACTGGAGGAAAGATAGCCTCTTTAATAAATGGTGTTGGAAAAACTGGATCTCAATCTGCAAAAGATTAAAACTAGACCCTTATCTTTCACCATGTACTATATTAAAATCCAAGTGGATTAAAGATCTAAATATTAAAAAAGAAACACTAAACTTGCTGAAAGATAACTTAGGCAGAACTCTGGAAGACATTGGCATAGGAAAATACTTTATGAACAAATCCTCAGTAGCACGGAAACTAGCAGAAAGAATCAACAAGTGGGATCTCATCTTATTAAAAGGCTTCTGCACTGCAAAAGAAACCATCAACAGAACTAAGAGACAACCTACAATGTGGGAAAAACTTTTACCAGCTGCTCCTCAGACAAAGGACTCTTATCTAAAATATATAAAGAACTCAAAACAATCAGCCCCCCCGCAAATATAAAGACCCAATTCTAAAATGGGCATCTGAAATGAACAGACATTTCTCAGACAAAGAAATAAAAGCAGAAAGTAAATATATGAAAAAGTGCTCCACATCACTGGTCACTGAGATTTCACCTCACCCCACAAAGAATGGCTGCTATCAAGAAATCACACAATAACAAATGTTGGTGCGGTTGTGGGGAGAAAGGAACCCTTCTCCATTGTTGGTGGGAGTGCAGACTGGTGCAACCACTATGGAAGTCAATACAGAGATACCTCAGAGAACTAGGACTAGAGGTTCCATTTGACCCAGCCATCCCTCTGTTGGGTATCTTTCCAAAAGAATTAAAAGAATCATACCACAGTGATATATGCACACCCATGTTTATAGCGGCACAGTTTGTAATATCTAAAACTTGGAAACAGCTCATCTGCCCATCAGTTGGAAACTGGATAAAGAAGATGTGGTTTTTCTATAAAATGGAATACTACTCAGCCACAATGAATGAGAGAGTAGATTAATTCATAGGTAAATGGGTACATTTTGAGGATATACTCCTAAGTGAAATAAATAAGTCACATATATGCAAATACCGAATAGTTTCTCTGGTGTGAAAAACTAAACTAGTACTCAAGATCCTAACAGGGCAATTAGCAATGTGAAATACGAAGAAAAGGACCAAAGGTATAAGGACAGTGAGAAGGATAGGGAAAGGGGAATAAGGGAAAAGGAAAAAAATATGAGAAAATGTAAAAATGGAATGAAAGTGTTTGAAGGTGAGGAGGGGAGGAGGGAGTGAAGGGAGGGCAGGGACAAGGGGAAAAAATGAGAACCAAGACCTGGCATGTAAAGGTACAAGATCCCAGTAATGACTGTAACTGTACTGTCTACCTAGAATGTACTAATAAATTCAATTTAAAAGAAAAAAATTGCTCGTGGAAATAATTTGTGACACATATAATCCTACCTTCTTCCTGAGAGGACTGATATTTGCTGCTACCAAGTGTTTGATACTATAAATTCACCTTGCTTTAGCCGGGCATGGTGGCTCACGCCTATAATCCCAGCACTCGGGAGGCTGAGGCAGGAGGATTGCTGTGAGTTCCAGACCAGCCTGGGTGACAGAGTGAGTTCCAGGTCAGTCTCAAGTACACACTGAGACCCTGTCTCAAAAACAAAACAAAACAAAACAAAATTCACCTTGCTTTTCAAGAATAGGAATAGGCAAAGCTAAATTTTGGGTTGTGTAGTGGGCTTTTGACCTCTATTTCATACTTAGTCCTAGATGCTATGATTTGGGGATCTAAATCTAAAACAAGTAAAGCTCATCAAATGTTCCCTAGGCCCAACAAATGAGATGGTTATTATGCTATTGTTACTCAGCTTTGAATCCATACTTCTATGCTCTGCTTTATGATGCTGGAGTTGGAATTCTGCAAACCACACTGTGCATTGAATAAAACTATTATCTGTGACTCTGACCTTCTCTTTGCATGTTAAAATACCCTAAAACTGGTGAAATAACTGTGCCAATAAATGGTTATGTATGTGCGTTTAATAGTCTTATGTGGCAAAATATAAAAATTGGCAAAACTCCACATCCCTTCCTACTTGAAATTTTTTATTGGGTTATGAAATAAGAAGTCACAGATCACAAATATAATAGATACTGCAGATCTGGATTTCCAGTGGGTATTTGGCAAGCTCTGTATGATATGCTCCCTGCTAAAGTGGAGACAGGAGCTGGATGCAGAACCCGTGGAGAGAGGCACAGTATCCCTGTGGTGTGCTTTTTAACACCGATCCTAACAACCAGGCTTAAGACCCACTATGGCACCTGTTCTAAGGCTCTAAGTCCCTCCTTGTGAAGTTCCCAATCTCTCCTCTCCACCTCACTTTCTGTCTTCACTCTAACTCTTAGCTGCATTTGCTATTTACCATCCTTCACCTGTTCTTGGCCTGGTGATTACCTTTGAAAATTTGAACACAAGTGAGCTAAGCATTCAACTTAAGAAATTAAAACCAAGAGAAGCTACAAGAAACACGAGGGCATTAACAAATATAAAAGGCTCAAAATAATGAATCACAAGACGAAATGCCAGTAGACACTGTAATTTTAGACATGGATAGATAAGCCCAACACTGTAGCAAGTTTTACTACAAAAAGTAATGCAAGACAGATAGGTAGATAGATAGATAGATAGATAGGGAATGAAAAAGAAGATATAATCAGTTATGAAAATAATGAAAAGATGTCATATAAAACACTGTCAAAATTTTTCAAATCTAGATGAAATGGATGGTTTTTCCAGCACAATACAAATTACCAAAATTGATTTAAGAAAAAGAATATCTGAACACATCAAATGTCCAGACAGTGAACTGGAAGCCTTTTCACAGATCTCTTTTACACCAAGCTAAAACTAAATTAACTAACAAGAAACATATATCCTCTCTAAATTATTCAAGTTATTCCAGAATATGTAAGTGGAATATTTCCCAAATACTTTTATAAATTTAGTAATAAGCTTAATACTAAAACCTAATGAGTAGCATCAGAAAGAAAGTTAATCTTGTGCTGGGGATTTAGCTCAGCAGTTCGGTGGCCTGCCTTGCAAGCTCAAGGACCTGAGTTCAATCCCCCAGTACCAAAAAAAAAAATAAATAAATAAAGTTAATCTTGCTTAATAAATATCTAGGCAAGAATTGTAAAATTTATATCAGCCGCTAGTATTTTGAGATAATACAATGTGATCATAGAGGATTTATACAAGGGTGAAGTATTGTTAGTATAACAGAACAGTTGACAATCTGCAAACTGTATATTGTGGACTCTGCTTCCCCAAACCTCCATGGGGCAAAGGAAGTATACCCACGTGGAGTCCTGCCCTCTCTGTCACCCCATGACTTACAGACCACAGTCTGGGTATTCAAGACCCTGGAGTTTCCTGCCCTAATATCCCTGGAACTACCTACCTGGCCTCCTCTATTGTCTCTTAAGCGATTATGACATTAGAATGCCCAAGCCTAGACTCAAGGTGTGGCCAAGGATCACTTTTTGCAGGGAGTATAAATGGAGCTGGAATACCCGAGCTGCCATATGTACAGTCAAGAGCGATGTTATAACAAAGTAGCATAACCTGGATAGCTTATAAAACAACAGAAACATATTTCTGTCAGTTCTGGAGTCTGGGATGCCTAAGACAAAAGAACTGGGGAATTGGGTGTCTGGTGAGTACTCACTTCCTCCTTCACAGATAGAGCCGTCCTGCTGTTTCATCACGTGGGCGAACGGACAAGACAATTCTCTAGGACCTATGCCATAAGGCACTCATCACATTCATGGTGGCTCTACCCTCATGGCCTAATCATATCCCAAAGGCCCACCTCCTAATACCATCACACTGGGAATTCAGTTTCAAATATTAAGTTTAAGGCATACAAAAATTCAAACCACAGCAAGTGGAAAGATAAGAGAATGAGCCAGATAGTAATTTTTTCCATACCACCACTATGGCATAAAACACTGTGGGATACCAGATTCCTAAATTTGAACCCAGTTTTTAAGACTATTGTGGAATATAATTTTCAAAATAAGTAAATAGAATACAGTAAGTCCCCAGCTTAGGAACAAGTTCCTTTCTGGGAGAATGTTCGTAAGTCAGATTTGTTCATAAGTCTTACACAGTGAGTCTTATACACCTTTGACACAAATATACAATATAAAGCATTAAAAAACACATACACAAATATATTATAAACAATTTTTGCTCTTAGAATCGCCTTTAAATGGTGGTACACAGTACAGTACAACCGGTATAAAGGGGATTGCATGGAGTGAACTGAGCCAAAGTGTTTCTAACTGGCAGAGGGACGGCAGATGGAAGATGGTGGAGACGAAAGGTCATCATCCATAGGAGCTGGAGGGCAAGATGGAGTTTGGCCAACATCTGACGTTACTGGAGCTTAAGGATAATCAGCTACCTCCTTGATTTGTTCACATCTACAGAAGTTCCTAATGCGAGATCTAGTCCTGTCTGTGAAAGTTCACAAGGAATATTTGTAAGTTGGGGACTTACTGTATATTTCATTTGTTTTCTTGATGTAACTTCACACATACTCTCTATCCACAGGTGAGTATGTACTCATGTATACACACTTACATGTGTACATAGGCAGATATCCCACTTACGCTATGTGTATCAGTCTGATATTGTTTTCTCATCTCTGCCAATCTAGAAGGCTGGCTCACTCTTCATATTTGTGGGGCCTGTGGCAAGAGTAAACATGAAGGCCTGCAGGGCAGTGGTGCACACCTACAGTTCCATTTATTCAGGAGACTGGGGTACAAGAATTGCAAATTCAAGGCAACTTAGCAAGACCCTTTTCAAAATATAAAATAGAAGGGGCTAATATGTAGCTCATTGCTAGAGAACCCCTGGATTGATCCAAGTACTGAAGAAAAAAAAAGATAAAGGCTTACAGTAATCAAAATAGTGTGGTATTGGCATAAAAACAGACACGTAAAACCAAGGATCAAAATAAAAATCCCAGAAACAAATCTATACATCTATTTAAACTGATTTCTCAACAAGGCACTAAAAACATACAGTTGATAAAAAGACAACCTTTTCAATAGACAGCTGGGAAATTGGATATTTACAAGCAGAAGCTTGAAACTGGACCACATTTATCACCTGTACAAAAGTCAACTCAAAATGGATCAATGAACTAAATAAAGGTAACTATGAAACTACTAGAAAAAAATAGAAGAAACACTTCAAGATACTGGTACAGATTTTCTGGGTAGGGAACCAGAGACACAGAAATGAAAGCAAAAGATTAACAAATGAGATTATATCAAAGTAAAAACTTTCTATGCAGGAACAGAAATAAACAGCAGGGCAAAGAAAAAAACTTTCAAAATGGAGCAAAATATTTGCCAACTATTCATCTGACAGACGGTTAATACCTGGGCTATATAAGCAACTCAAACAACAGCAAAAAAAAAGTAATCCAATTAAAGCCTGGAAAGAAATAGATAGATATATCTGAATAAATAAATAGATATTCCCCCCAAAAATGGCCAACAAATACATGAAAAATACTCAATATCATTAGGCATCAGAGAAAGGTAAATTAAATTCACAATGCAATACTATCTCACCCCAGCTATAATGGCTATTACTAAAAACAAAAATGCTGACAAGGATGTGAAGAAAAAGGAACTCCTACACACGGTTGCTGGTAATAGAAATTAGCACAACCATTATGAAGTACAGTCTGGTGGTTCCTCAAAAAATTGAAAATAGATCTACTAGGGCCAGGGATTTAGCTCAGTGGTTGCACCACATGCCTCACAAGTGCAAGGTCCCAAGTTCAAACCCCAGTACAAAAACAAACAAACAAACAAACAAACAAAAATCTAGATCTACCATAGGATTCACCTATTCCACTTTTTGGTATATATCCAAAAGAAATGAAGTCAGCATGCCAAAGAAATACTTGTGTGCCCATGTTTACTAAGGCATTAGTCACAGTAGGTAAGATATGAAATCAGCCTAGGTTCCCATCAGCAGATGAATGGATAAGGAAAATATATTATATTTACACAATGGAACATCATTTGGCCATGTGGAAAGAATTAAATCTTGTCATGTAGCAAAATGGATAGACATAGAGGACATTGTATTTAGTGAAAAATGTGAGACTCAGCAAGATAATTACTACATGTCCTCTCTCTCATATACAAAAACTAAAAAATGTTCACCTGAAGTAGAATAGTGATTACAAGAAGTTGGGCTTCATCATTGAGCGTATGTAATTATCAAACAGAACTTCATTAATATGTACGACTAATACATGATAAGTCACACAATTATCATAGGACAAACAGGCAGTGCATGAGAACTCTACAAGCATACTCACCACTAATGTGTCATTGTCCCAAAGAAAGAAAACCAAAGGCAGCAGTTGCAAAAGTGGAGCAAAGTTCATGGAGCGTTTCAGCCCAAAAGAGCAGACACACCTACTGGGATGGGTACCAGCTAGCTAGGCCTTGGGCATTCATCCAATCACCTGTGATAGAGAGACATTGTATCAGTTATAGCAAACCATCCCCAAATACTCAATGGGTTAAAACAACAATTATTTTTGATCCTAGATCTGGAGGTTGATTAAAGCTAGGCTCTATTCCTGCATCTCTCATTCTCCTAAGACAGCAGGTTCATTGGGCGTGTGTTCTTCATGGGTATGATAAAATCTCTGGAAAATAATGAGAAACAGAGTCATCCTTCAGTGTCCACATGGGATACTTTTCCAGGATCCTCTGTGGATACCAAAATTGAAGATGCCTAAGTCCCTTGTTCAAAATGGCATCTAACCTACACACATCCTCCTGTGTGCTTTATAGGCTACTTATAATACCTAATAGGACATAATGCTATATAAACAGTTGCTCTATTATAGTGTTTAAGTCTTAATTACAAGAAAGAAAGAGTTGTATGTACTCAATATGGATGCAATTGTTTTTCAGAACACTTTTGATCTACAGTTACTTGAATCCAAGGATGCAGAACCTGAGGATACAAAGGGCTTGTAGACAATGATTGAAAAATATAGTGAATATTTCCATCTTTTATAGTATGCCCTAAATCAATTAAAATATTTACGTTTGTTATTTTGACTGGGAAAAAGTCAGAAGTCAGATCTACTAGTGTAGATCTTTACTAGTAGGGAAAAAATACACTAGTTTTTTTTAAGGAATCTGCCTTTCTATTAGACTGGACTTGGCAGCAGCATTGTTTTTAATCACCTGGTAAAGACGCTCACAAAAGCGGACTCCAGAACTGCTTCAGAACATGGCAAGAACAAAGGGACAAGTGGGGCAGGCAGAGGTGCCTGGCTTGAGGGGATTCACGGCAATGTGGCCTTTACCATACTAGATGTTTTAATTTAAATATTTACCATATACTTTGATCACACTTGGCCTCTCTGTTCAGGCGTGGAGCCAGCACAGCGTCATCTCCTCCTCATTCGCTGACCAAAGCAAGGAGCAAGAGGGGCAATGAGAAATGTTCAGCGGGAACTGAATGGGCAGACTCTATTATTATGCAACAATAAAAATGACCAAATCACTGGCCTACACGATGTGCAGAAAAGAAAGATATACAAGAAAAAGTCCTGAGCACCTTCTCCTAGGAGGGAGCCCACCCAGAGCCAAGCAGAGCCATCACCGTCCTATTGCTTCCCCTTCCTGTCGCAGGAGGTCAACCCATGGAGCTGCCTGCAAAATAGGGCTCCTCAGACACCTCCATCAGCAATAAACTTTGCTTCCTTCCTGAGTCACTTCCTCAAGGCCTCCAGCTCAGACACTTAGCTTGCCTGGTGGGGAGAGGAACCAACTTAGTCTAAATATCTTTACAAACTTGCCGTTAATGCCTGGACTCAGTTTTCAAGCTCCAAAACCCTCCAAAATTACTTATTTTCATTTTTTTTTTCTTTTTTGCATTGCTGCAATAACATCCTCACAGTGAGGGCTCAGAATGCTGAGGTCCCCTTTGAGAGATGCTTGTGGGCAAATGGAGAGGGGAGGGGAACAGTAGAGGGAAAACATGTCACTTATTAGTTCAAAATATTATTCCACCTCATTTACTTCTTGGAATAAAATGTTTCTTTTAACCAGAAGTTTGAAAAGTAAATGTGCTTCATTACGGAGGGAAAATCCATTCTTCTCGAGGCTCTCCTTTTATGGGCAGGCACCATCAGGGGCAGATCCGTGGTTAACACTCTCTGGGTCCTTTTCTGAAGTTGTCAGCACTTTTCACGAGCTCCGTTTCCCTGTCTGTCTTTCTTCTCCAAGAAACACTATGGCTCTGAAAACGTTCTCAACAAACACTCTCGCCATCATGGGAAGAGAGAACAATGAGTGCATGTCAACTGCTTCCCATAAACACTCCCTTGACCCCTAATATGTCAAGCTTCTGAGGTCTCCTGCACTGTAAGCCCCTGATGGAAGGGGAGGGTGATATTTCAAATATTCCTCATTAAAAGTTTAGGAATTAGTCCAGAACCAAAATAACACCTGAAACTAATTTTCTTGACGCATTCATAGGTTTTAATGACAGCTTCATTAATTGAGCGTACTCACATAGGACAAAAAAAAAATCATGTTTTCCTTAATGACCTGCCAGATGATGGATTTCTTTGGTGACTTTATCCTAAAAAACTTCAAAGGAAGGGAAGAGGAGGAAGGACAAGCTCTGGGTGTCACATCACAAAACTGGCCTTGCCCAAGAGGGCTCCTGGGGTCTCATGTGGGCTTGGCAGGCAAGAGGAGAAACATGGTGCCTTGCTAGGAGCCTTGCTCCTCAGAACAAGCTTCAGGGATCAGCTGCAGCAGCCCAGCTCCCCTCTCTGAATGGACCAGAAATCTGTATGGCACAAGATGCCCAGAGATTTTCAGGGGCATTGAAGTTTGCAGAGCACTGTGGGGAGCTTTGAATGGAGACCAATGGGCTTGGGTGGGGATTCCACCTTCCCTCACCACTGGTGTGAAGAGAGCACAGTTGTTTTACCTGCCTGAACCTCAGCTTTTCACCCGTGAGATGGGGTAATGGTGTCTACCTCATGGAATTAAGATTAACCAAACACTTTGTACAACTCTAGCTATGTAAATAATTTTGAATAGTGGTGAGCAATTGTGTTTGCTGTGGCTTCTCTTATCCATCCCGTTTTAGAGAAGAAGTTTTTGTAGGGATCAGGACTGAATTCAGGTACAGCTGTATGACATTGATCATGTTATCTTACCTCTCTGAACCTCAATTTCTCCTTGTGTGTAAAACGGGCATAATTTAAATGTCAGTTAGGCACCAAACCTTCAGATCTTTACCCAAGAGAAGTCAGAAAATGTCCCAAGATGTCTGCAAGGCTTACACTCTCATTGTGCTCTACCAGTGCTGTCCTGTTCTTCCCCTCATCTTCCCTGGTTCCAAGTTTGGGCCCATTAACTTTCTATAAGCAATCCACTTCCTTGAAACTTTTCTTGAGTTGGGTAGAATTTCCACAAAATTGGGGGAGTGGGAGTCTAGGAAGATTGTTTGCAAACGGCATGACCTTATGCAAACTCCCTGGCTCTTTGCTTTCCTCCTTCTCATTTCCCCTTATCACAGCCCCATCAGGAAGAAGAAAACTCCTCCTCTTGTCACCCAGAAGAAAGCTCAATTTAGCAGATGTAGGGGACTAGGAGCGAAAGGGTTCTTATTCAAAAGACTTGACTAGTATTTCCTCTCTGTGGGTCTCCATTTCCTCATCCCCAATAGGGGGCAGGAGCCCCTCAATCACAGGGATAGTATGAGAACTAAGGGGCTCTGCAGATACCTCCAGAGTGGCCGGTGTGTGGTGGCTGCTGATTACTGGGGTGTTGTCTTCCCTCTGCCACGCTCTCCCTTCTGAGACTGGGCCTCCCTTCCGCAAGCAGCTGGCTCCTTTTCAGGCTCACCTTCCAGGGTTGCACCAGGGAATGTGAAGGTCTCGAGAGTGGAGAGTGTTTTCTCTTTTCCATCTGCTTCCTGTTGCCATCACCATTGCCAGCAACACCACCTCATCCTGGCAGCAGCATCTGGTTCCAGGAGCACAGTGGTTCTGGTTTGCAATCATTCCTTTCAACACTCCTAGAACCCGCTTCCTGGTGCCCTCTCACAACACTGCACCAGCCATAGCATCTCCTCAGAGGCCAGAACCCCAGGACAGTGGAGCCTCAGGTCCAGGCTCCATGCTACTGGCACCAGTGCCTTAGGTGTCCCAGCACCTCTGGTTCTCAAAACCTTCTGACTTTAGAATCCCAACAACCCACCTTTGTCCCTCCACACCATCTCCAGAGAAGGCAGCTGCTTCCCTTTGCAACACCTCACATCCCTTTCTGCACTTCAGTCCCCGACCTGGTAAATGGTTCTCATCATCTTTAACTCTCTGCTCAGTAAGGACCCAGTTTCTGGCTTCTAATAGAACCCTGTCAAATACAGAAAATATATCAAAGATACTAATTTCCTTCTGGAAAAAAAAATCTACCTTTTACATATGAAGTTTTGTCACTGATAAGGCTATTCAAAAGAACATGCCAATGGCTTTGAAAGCAATTTCCAAAGAAAATTTTCCACACTATTTTGGGCTCTGACAACACTGTTGGAATAAAACTGTGATCCTGAGCATTTGGAACAAAGAGTCAAAATATGTTACTCGGGAAAGAAATGCAGAATTAGGCTTAACTCATGTGGGCAGAGCTGGCTCAGGATCTAGAGGCGCTACCTGTGTAGACACCAGTGCAGGCAAGGACAGGAGAGAGGATTAAGATTAATTCATATCTCCTGGCTTAGTCACTCCATTACTGAGAGTTAATCCTAGAGAAGTTAAAATAATTTTTTAAACCTACATTTGTGAAGATACTCATTGAATGTTATATATATATATATATATATATATACACACACACACACGTATATGTATATATATATATATATGAGTGAAAAAAGCATCATATAATTAATAAATGAAAGAATAAAAAGGCAGCCATTGCACTTGATGGAACAGGTTATAACGATTTTGAAGCTCATGTAAAAAACACAAAAGATTTTTGTGGCATGATGATATTAAGTGGAATAAAATCAGAATGTAAAAGGTGGAGGAAATGAAGGGAAAAGATACAAGACAGTCCACTAATGTGATCACAGGTATGAATATATGCAGTCCTGTGGTAGCCAGGTACCAAAGATGGAAGGGAGACAAGATCAGCAGGACGGAGATATTACCGTGAGCATTTGCCACGTATGGTAGAGGGTAGAATAGACTTCCGGAATCTAGAAGGAAGAACCTTTCAAAATGATCTTCAGCGTTTGTGGGTGCTTGAGTGAAGGTGAGACAATTTTGTTCCAGATGGCATCCCTCCGCTCTATAAAGAGCAACAGAGTTTTAAGGTTGGACATTAAGTTCTTTCTCTCACTGGATCAGCACTGTGGGTGGTCTTGCTCCAGGAGGAGGAGGAAGGGAAAAGAATGAAGGACAGAATCTGAGCCCCGCAGAACAAGTAGGTGTGAAATATTCAGAAGCCTAGCCTCTGACCCAATTAATAAATGAAAGAATAAAATTCTTCCAAACCTTGGTGAGGACTTTCCAGAGGCTTTGTCTCATCCTTTGGCTTTTGTAGGTGTGGAGCTCTGACTCCTTGTGAGCTGCACAGACTTCCACAGTTCTAAAAGCTGTGTGGAACTGGACTGCCATGTAAGACACAGAAGTTATTCCAGAGAGAGGAGATGAAGCTGTGGCCACCAAACAGAGAAATCCAATTTTCCTGGTGATGTTTGCTATTGTTGCAGAAAATTCATGCATCTCGATTTACTCCACCAGCCTTTAGAGGGGAAGAGCCAGGGTGGGAGGAACTCAGAGCAACACGCTGGTCTTCTTGTGTGCTGTGGATGAAGTGGATGAAGGAGCCTGCCCGAGGGAGGAACCTGCCCAAAACACTCATTTGTCCAGCAAGCAAATACCGAGCCCCTTTTGTACACGAGGCCATACTGCATCAGGGGTGACAAAAACAGAGACATTTCCAATCAGTAGAAGGTTGCTATGGTCTGACCGTGTGCCCCCAAATCCACAGGTTGAAATCTCCCCTTGGGATGGCACGAGGAGGTGGGGCCTTCTGAGGCCGTGATGAAGTCATAATGACGAGACCTACAAGGTGCACCTGCAGGGAAATCTTGCTGACTTGGATTTACTGTCCCCTGGAATCTGCCCCTCAACAGCCTGAACTGACAGTTAATTGAAATAAAACGGAACCCCATTCCTAGCACAGGTCTCAGTGACCTGCTTCAATGAAACAGCTGGTTTGTGATGAACAGTGAATTCGTAGGTGTTGGGAGGAGTCCCGAGAGGAAAGGTGCTGCTTGGAAAGGGTCGGCTTTCTAAACTAGATCACATTCTCCCCAGCTGCTTCTCTTAACGTAGTTAAGGGACTCAGCCAGCCTTGAGGTAGAGGACTATGCTACTGGCAGTGGAGGCTCCAAATCTGGCCTCAGGTGGGGTGCAGAGGTGTCTCTGTCAGTGATTCTACAAAGGCCACTGTGCCGGTGACATGGGGACCAGAGAGGACTGCTGACAAGGCAGGGTCAACTGACCCACCCTGAGTCCTCCTGAAGTGGCTTCACTCAGCCACGTGCCCCGGGCACTTCAGTTTTCTGTGCCACTCTGGGGGGCTGCTGCACCCTGGCGTGGAGAACTGGGCCCCACTCTGGCTCTGCTGCTTACTAGCTGTGAGGCCTTGAGCAAGTTCCTTCACCTTTCTGGGTTAGTTTTCCTCATCTCTGAAGTGGACATTTTATGGCTGAACTGGAGATCATGATGTTAAATGAAATAAGCCGGACTCAAACAAACAAGTATCCCTAATGTTTTCCCTAATGTGGAGAATCATTAAAAACAAAAAAAAAAAATGAAGAAGAAGAAGAGCTAACATGAGGAAAGGAATGAGGGGGAAGCGGGTAGAGGAGGGTAACACGGGATGGATACCATCCAGTGCATATATAAAATGCCACAATGAAACTCAATATTTTTAAAAATTAATATGCACTATTTTTAAAATGGGGTTTTAATACTATCAACTACTTGCAGTAACTATGTGGATGACATGAACTTTTAGATGTGAGCTAGTACCAGGCATGGCACGTGATGGGTGAGACTGAGTAACGTGAAAGCCAGCGCACAGTCCCTGAAAACACCTCGCTGCCTCAGTCTGCCTGCTGGGGTGACTTTCCCCAGAGCAGCCTGGATGTCCTTGCTTCACAGCCTCTGTGTCCATTCACGTATCCAACCAGTTTCTCCTCTGCGGGTCGGGAACCTGCCGCCCCTCCACTGTTGCATCGATGATGACTCATCAACAGTCCCCACTGGGGCAGAGAGAACGGCCTCACAGCCTCCACGGTGGGATGCAGTGGGGACACCTCACACTTTTGTTGCACTCTGCGTGACCCCACCCAGCACCCCACAGTCCCTTTACAAGACACAACTTATGGGACCTCCTTCTTGCTGGTAGAAAACCTGGCAGATACTTTTAATTGGGTTTCCCAGCTCAGAAGTCACCATTATCAAGGCGTCTGCCCTGGGAGGGGTGAATGTTACTTTTCTTAAAATTAAGAAAAAATAGACATAATATCAGATATTCCCATCTTAAGAATTTTGAAGGATACAGATCAGTGGCATTAAGTATATCCCCCTAGTACAGCTCTCACCCCCTCCAGAACATTCCCTTCTTCCTCTACTGGAATTCTGGTGCCTTTGAGCAGTAACTCCCTCTTCCCCCAGTTCCTGGGAGCCACCATTCTACTTTCTGTCTCCATAATTTGACTACTCTAGCTACCTCATAAATGCAGATTCATACAGTGTCTGTTCTTTTGTGGACTGGGCTTGTTTTACTCAGCATAATGTCCTCCAGGTACATTCATCTTATAGCTTATGTCAGAATTTCATTCCTTTTCAAGGCTGAATAGTAGTCCATTGTGTGGAGATACCAGCGTGGGGGTATCCATTCACCCACTGACTCTCAGACTTCCACCTTGGGCTGTTTTGAAGAGTGCTGCAATTAACGTTGCTATACAAATATCTCTTGAGACCTTGCTTTCAATTCATCGGGGAATACATGCAAAGGTGAAAGGACAGATCAAATGGTAAACGCCAGGTTTCATTTTTTGAGGAAATGTCACTCTGTTTCCTGGTGTTACCTTTCCCTTTAGTTTGGAAATGATACCCTTTTATTCTGCTCTGCTGCTTTCTTTGCTCGGTCTCCTTCCAACTCAAGGAAGGCTAAGCCGCATTTCTTTCCTGCTCTGGGAAGGTACCACCTACTGATAACACTGATCCCCACCCCCTAAATCTAGATGTTCTGTGGAAACTACACCCCAGCACCCTCTGATTTCCTCTGGAGGTGACAGACTAGGGAAGGCAATGCTTACATAAGCTGCATATATCAATGGCCTGATAAAAGTGCACTTCTGAAAAAGCTCGTTTGGGGAATAATGGACAATAACTCCTCAGAGAAGAGAAAAAACTGAACTTAAAGTATTGTTAATCTTAAAGTATTGTTAATTTTTGTCATATGACTAAATTCATTCTATACTTGTTCTTTGTTTACATTGTTCTTTGATGACCTTGTAACTCATCTTAGAATTTAAATTTTGTCTTTTTATCATTAGTAGTATACAAATAACCAGAATCGGCCTGCATTCCAATTGTGATTATTTAAACATGAACCTGAGGCCCACGTCCAGCGAACAAAGCTTCTATCCGACCAAGACAGAGCAAAACAAAACAAGGAGTGAGACACTCAAGGGAAGACACTTCTGACTGAAAAAGAAATCGTATTTCTTAAAATAACGACCTGAGGCCAAGAACGCTGTGCAAAGCGTGGGTTTGGGGGCTTTGGAACAAATGCTGACAGCACTTTAATCACGGCTGTGCGAATCAAAGCCCAGCCGTATTTCCTCCTGGAACCATTATCTACTTTCTTTGGAGTTTTAGGAGACAATTACGCGAGAGAAGCAGAAGATGCTGTGCTGAGGACACGCAGAGGGCAAGTGACCCAGACAGAGCTTGCGAGATGAAGGAAATTCTGTCCTCAGTGGAGGGTATGACAGGGGATTTTCCACCAAACAAGCCTTTCCGCTAGAGTGTGGGGAGGAAATGTCAGATGCTACAGAGAATGTGTTTAAATTTAAAAATAAATTCAGGTTTAATAACACTCAACATATGGATTAACAATGGGACCTATAAATAGACTAGAGATGAATATTCAAGAATGGCAGAACAGTTGCAGAGATGGCTATCAACAAGGCGTGGCCTTAGAAAATATCCCTGCCATTTCTCTAACCTGCTCTTGCTTGAAACTGATTTGTAAAAGATTTTATCAGGCTAAGTAATCTGGCCTTTATGCTGCGGGCATAAGCCTCTGCAGGCCCTCAGAAGGTTTTAAACAGCAAAGAGAAAGTAGCAAATCCGGAAGCAAAATGGGTAGGAACTCGACAGCACTGTAACTAACAGTGGGTTCTGGAGCCAGCTGAATCGTTTATTAGCTGTGATAAATATTACTTGTCTGGCCTTGGGCAAGTTCTGTTTTCTCATTTATAAAACATGACAAGAATAACCATCTCCTGATGTTGTAGGATTAAATGAGATAACACATTCGGAGTGCCTCCCAAAGAACCCGGAACATGGCAAGCCACCCGTACGTGTTTGTTATGTTTCCGTTTTGGGTTACCATGGTCTTCCACCCATCTCAGGCTAAGACTCAGACCTTGAGCCACCACAGTCTCTTGAGCTAGCTCCTCAAACATAAGTCAAAACTGTCTAAAAGCAGTATGCTAGCCCACACCTCAATTCCAGCATTAAAGAGGCCAAAGCAGGAGGATTGTGAGTTCAAAGCCAGTCTGAGCTACACAGCATATTCAAGGCTGGCCTGGACTACATAGTTAGGCCTCTGGTCACATGAGAAAGCATGTCTGAAGAATGTAAGCTACTACTGTCTATCTGTATATGTGGCATTTGCCTTTGAGATTTAAATCCAGCTTTAACACACTCTGGTAAACCAAGTTGTCTTTATTCTAATATGGTAAGGTCTAAAACTAGTTCCTTTTCAAATGCCTTTTTCATAACTTCAAAATATTATTACTTCATGATTTAACAACACGACATTGGGACTGTACCTGCCCTCATTGCTAATTGGCATTAATTGGATTTTTTAAATCCAAATTTTGAAAATGATGGTGGTATTATTTTCTTCTTAGCCACTTGGTTTCTAGCTGGTTTTTAAATTGCATTCCAATCCCTTGGAAAGTCCAAGTCGTTTCCTCTGTTTAAGAGGGAAGTATTTGCAGGTGCTGAATTTTTCTTGAAGCTCTAAGGGCTCCTCTACCATAGTGAGTTCAAGAGCGCCATCTCCTGGCAAAAGTTAAAAATGAAAAGAAAATGCACAAATGAAACAGGTGCCTAAATGGTCTTCTGCCTTTAATCAGCCGTTAACTACTTACCCATGAAAATGAGCTTCCTAGGGCTAATGAGAGTTGCCCAATTTGCACAAACAAGGTGTTTATTTTTGTAGCACAATTTTCCAGCTGCCTGCATCCTACATCCTTTACAGTTTGTAGCATCGCTTACACTGCATTGTTGGCATTGCAAGGTTTGCTGAGAGGCCCCTCCTTGATACTAAGAGGAAGAGCATGTGCTAGGTCTCCTGGGTTGAAAATTGGATTTGGGGATCCAGACAGACTTCTGAGCTCAACTCAGAAATCAGGTGCAAGTCCTTTATATTTATTATCAAACAAGAAAATAACAAGGTGGCAGGTTGAACCTTGATAATGCCGTATAAAAGTGTGGGAATGAATGAAAAATGGAGCAGCATAGTCCAGGGTCAACACTTCCATAGCTATTATCCTGCTACTTTTTTTAAATGCAGGTGTTTTTGCAATAACAAGATATATGTGTTCCTAGGGGACAGAGAGCAACACACTTTCTGCAAAATTGCAAACTACAAATAATCAAGACGTATGGGGAAAATGGGGTGGAGGAAAATGACTCAAAGCATGCAACTTTGCAACCACAGCACTAACAAAGGAGATGATAATCTTAATAAAAATAGCAGCATGGTTTTAAAAGAATGTTCAATTCCTAATAAAGAAAATTTGAAAACAAGAGACTTAACCATAAAAAGACAAAGAAAGATAAGGTAAATTGATGAGTGGCAATGGAAGAGAAGCTGAAGTCTTCAGAGTCATTGAGATAAAGAAAACCTCCACAGGATCAGGGAACTGAGCAGTGAACACCCCTCCCATGGAGCCTGGGCTCCCCGGAGGCAAAGGGAAAGAGGGAGCCATGAAAACTGGGGCCACACTGCCTCTGTTCCCAGCTTACTGTCCACAGCTGTATGCATGCACTTGGCCTTCATCCTCTGCCACTGCCGGTGCAAAATGTTGGCAGGCTGGCAGCCTCACGGATGAACCGGTCCAAATGCCACATCGTACTGATGTGGTTCCATTTATCAACTATACTTGAGCTAATTTATGTTAAAATCACACACAAACATGCAAGTGTTATAGCAAAACAGACTGAGCGTGGGATGCTTCCCTAGCACACATCTTGACACTAAGCCCTGCAGTCAGGATGCATCCCGTCAAGCCTGCTTCTTCCTGTAGCTTGTTCCCCTCCCACCACAACACGGATTCACAGATGTCCCCACCTCCCAGCTAAGAGCAGCCCATTATGGCTCTGGGCTCCAAGACTTCTGTTATGCCCACCATGCTATGCTATAGTAGTTAGCAAGACCATATATTCATATATATATATATATGATATACATGTGAAAGAATCCCACCAAGACCATCTTAAGAAACAAGATTTTTTTTTTCTTTGCTAACATAATAAAAAGTCCAGATGCAGATCTAACTTTAGGCTTAGCTGGAGTCAAAGGCACAAATTTAGTCCCTGTGTGTGTCTCCCCTCACCTTCTCCCTCCCCCATGCCCTGCTTCCCTTGGTGACAGTGTCATTCTTACCAGGCCCTTACCCATTGATGGCACCTGGATTCTCCAGATTTAAATCTCTTACAGTCAGCAACCCTGAAGGGAAAAGAGTTTCCCTTTCCCAGTAATATTTGCCAAAACAAAAGTAAAAACAGGAATTGTCTCATTGACATCGTTTATGTTCTTGCTCTACAATCTCACCCCAATCTACTGTGGTCCAAGGATGCAGTCTTTGATGGTCAGGCTGGGTAGGCTGCCCCTGGATTCAAGGGCTGACTTGGCTCCACCCAAACCATGTGCATGAAGAGCAGGAGACATCTCTCTCCAAAGGGAAGGCAGTGCAGGACTGCTATGGTTCACATCTGGATGTCCCCCCAGAGCCTCTTGCACTCAGAGGCAGGGCTTGTGGAAGGTAATTGGATTCAGGTGGTGCCACAGGCAGGTTGGTGTTGGAAGGTGGGAGCCAGCTGGAAGAGATGAGTCACTGTGGGGTGTGACCCGGAAGGATATAGCTCCTTCCCTGGCTCCTCCCTTTTCTCTTTCTCGGTGGCCATGACGTGAGCAGCTTCCTTCTGCCAGACCCTTCCATCATCCCTTCCTGCACTGGAGCTGACTGCTACAGACTACAAATTGTGAGCCAAAATAAACTTTTCTTCCTTTGCAAGTGCCGGGTACTGTGTCTCCAAGTTGAGAAAGTGACTTAGACAGGAACCTTCTTTTTAAAGAGAAGCACACCCATCCCTCAGAATGGCCCAAGTCAGGCAGCCCTCCAAGAGCACAGAACACTGGAGGAAGCCAGTTTCTGAAGAAAGTGACCCCTGAGAGACACAATTTATTTTCGACTTAAGCAAAGAAAAAGATGTTTCAGAAATAACCTTACCACACTATTCACAAATTTATAAGCAGATACACTATGGAGGTAAATAAAGATAATGATAGACTATATGGTAAGGATTTAAACAACACTGACCTGGCCTGCTTGTGTTTTGTTTGGCTTGGCAGCACTGTTCTTTTGTTTTGGGTTTTTTATTAGAACTTGCCACCATGTAGAATTTGTGATCTTTTAGCTTCCCTTAAACGGGAGTCACACTGGGCCCATTTTCCCACATGGTGACCACAGTCTGAGCTGAGTAGGGGCTGTCCTTCATCGACCCATTCTCTCATGTTCACAGAAGTCCCTGTCACTCCCTGTGCTTCCCCACATCCCACCCAACTCCAGTTTGCCGATTCTGGGGGTGTTTCAGTTGGCAGTCTGCCATGTGGGTTTATCTCTGGCCACTCAGCCTTTCCAATAGGCAGCCAAGAGTTCACTGGTTAGGGAGGCTGGGCCAGGTACTTTCTGCCTCGCTTTGCCATCCTATCTATATGATGTTTCACACATGCACAGGAGTGAGTCAATGATCAAGAACTTTATTAGAAGGTCTTGGGTGTGGCTTTACAAAGCTTTAATCAACAGATAGCTTGCTGAGATAGTTATTCGAGCTTACTGCCCCAAGCATAGGTAGTTGTAAAGGTAGTTTCCTTCCTCCTTACTGGAACAATAGCCAAGCATTTATCTCCTGGAGATCTAAGTGACCTTTGCTTTATAGTAGAAATAACAGGCTTTTGTTTTCAAAGGCTTAGTCACACTGAACCTATAGAGCTGGATTGATTCAGAGTGAAAAGTACTCCAACAGTTGACATTAAAAGAAAACAGCCAATATAGAAAAGAATTACATTCTTTGAGGCTTGAGCAATAGACGGAGATGGTGGATTTATTAATTGTTGTGATCTTTCCTCACATAAAATCTCAGGGGGCAGGAGTCAGAATCTATTAAGAATGCTTCTATCACAAGTGACAGAATATATATCCAAACAGGTTTAAGAGAGGAAAAAAAAAGGCATAGGAAATTGAGTGATTTATTGGTTTGTGTTACTGAAAAAGTCCAAAGGTAGCTAACATCAGGTATGGCTTGATCCAATGGTTCAAATGATGTAATGAAAACTAATACTATACACCCCAATATTGAGTTTCTCTCTGTTGGATTTATTGTTAGGACTTGTTATGGCTTGTATCTAGTTGTCCTTCCAAAAGCCTCATGTAGTCATAGGTGGGACTTTTCAAAGGTGTGTGGTGCTAGGATTAAAGGTGTGATGTTGGGATTAATGTTGCTCCACCAAGGGCAGGTAGACTGGATGGAATATAAGGGACAGAGAGAAGCTGCTTTGTTGCTTCACTGCTTTGCTGCCTTCTGCCTGCCCTGCTTTGCCATGGACTGTTTCTCCTCTGCAATGCCCCTTTCAGGCCACCCTGCCCTGGAGCCAGCCAACTGTGGACTGAAACCTCTACAAACTGCAAGCAGATATAAACCTTTCTTATTTTAACTTTGTGTGTCAGTTTTGTTTGTTTTGTCTCAGCAACAACAATAGTGACTAAGATAGGATCCATGTAGCTATGCATGTAAGTCAGCTTTCTGTTACTGTGACAGAATACCTGAGGTCATCAGCTTAAAAGGAGGAAAGATTTTGGCTCATGATTTCAGAGGTTTCTGTCCATAGTGGGCTGGATCATTTGGTGGGGGGCCTGTGATAAAGCAAGACATTATGTCAGGGAGTGAGCATAGTAGAACAAAGATACTCATCTTGTTGCTGTCTACTAGGGAAAAAGAGGAGGACCAGGGTCCCAATATCCCTTTCAAGGACACAGTCTCCAGTGGCCTAACTTCCTTCCAACTAGGCCCTGCCTCCTAAAGTTTCCACCATCTCCGTAGAGAACCATCAGCTGTAGACCAAGCCTTCAACACATGAGTTTCTAGGAGTCTTTTCAGATCCAAACCATAGCACCATCCAACAGCTGGCTCAGACCGAAAAGAAAAACTATTAAAAACAACAAAAAACCCTCACTGACTTCTCAGTAGAATACATGTCAATTAAGGATCCACTCACTAGAGATGTGAGATACAGTACTCTAATGGCCAGTCACATGCTTTTTCTCTAAAAGTAGAAGAACCGGAATACTACAACAGAAAGTATTAGGGCCCTGGGTGTTAGGGAATTGGTCATGGTAAAGTATGCTGTGACGCCGCCTCACAGGCTGCATTCTCCTGGTACATCTTGGCTCCTAAAATGACCTCATGCCCTTATCTCTGGTTTCCCTCCCCCGCAAGGCCACAGTGGTCCAGGAAAGTTGAAACCTGTGTCTGCAGGACTGGGCCCATAAAAGCAACCTGGCCTGTGATAGGTTAAAAGCAGCTCACTCCTCATAAATAAACAATAGCCCACCCCAAAACTGATAAAAGGACCTTCCTTTCTTTGTTCTTCTCTCTCCTCCTGCTTCTTCTTCCTCCTCTCTCTCTCTCTCTCTCTCCCTCCGCCTCCGGCCTTTGTGCTCCGCCTGACTCTCTGCAATAAAGATCTCCTGTCGATAAACAATACCACCCCAAAACTGATAAAAGCACCTTCCTTTCTTTGTTCTTCTCTCTCCTCCTGCTTCTTCTTCCTCCTCTCTCTCTCTCTCTCTCTCCCTCCGCCTCCGGCCTTTGTGCTCCGCCTGACTCTCTGCAATAAAGATCTCCTGTCGTGCGTGAGTGACCTGATTGGGAAGGGGCACCCGAAAGGGCACGCGAACCCTCTTTCACTGTGGGAGTCATAGAAGCTGAGCAGCAGAAAACTACTAGGGATTCCAAACACACAGCCAAGGACCCTCGCCCCGGTTCCATTCACTGGGGTTCAGGAAATTTGACAAAGACCTTTGTCTGCAAGCTTGTGTGCCCTGCCTGGCTGGAGTCCTCTGCCTCTGCTCAGATCCCTGGATGGCGAGCAATGCCAAGAGCTTTCTCTTAGCCCCACCCAGTGCCCTTGGGATATAGTTAGAAATGGAATAGCTGAGTGAGCCACGCCTTTCCCTTCCCTCAGCTGTGTGTATGACAATGCCCTGATGATTATCCATGTTTACTTTAGGATTAGTTCTGACACCGAAAGGACACACGTAAGAAACAAAATGAGAGACACCTGGAGTTAGAGGCATCTGACCAGAATGGGAGGCACCTGAAGGTAGAGCTGTTTTACCCTTAAAATACTGAAGCCTGAGTTGTGTGGCTACTCAACGAGGGCTCCTCTTCCCCCTCTTCCCTGGGCCCAGCACAGCCTAGAGCCTGGGAGCCTACACACCAGCCTGGCGGGGGCACCTGCTCACCCACAGACAACACCACCACCCGCTTCTTCCGTGAGAACGTCTCCACCACCACCAGCAGCCGCTTAACTTGACTCATTGAGAGTTCCACTTTTTTTTTTCCTTTGCCCTTCTGCCTCATCCTGTTACCGTTCTGTGATCTTCGATAAACATAGCTACTTAACTATTTCTATGAGGTGCACACTTGGCAACCCCGTCCTTGTCTTGCACAAGAGCCTGGGCTAGTTTTTGCCAACTGTAACTCTGGCACAATACTAGTCAGGAAAGGCTTGCACATACGCATGGGTGCACACATGTGCACACTTACAGGTACCTACAATGGTGTCTCTGGTTTTTCACTAACCCCGGAAAATAAAGGACTAAGCTAAATGTGTTTTGGAATGTGATGGCCTCTTAAAACATTTTATTTTTAATGTTCGTTCATTTAAATCCAAATGTATTTGTTTGTTTGAATTTATTAGGAGATAGGGTCTCACTATGTTGCCCAGGCTGGTCTGAAATTCCTGAGCTCAAGTAATTCACCCGTCTCTGCTTCCAGACTAACTGGGATTAGAGGGACCAGGCTTGGAATGTGATGTTTCTAACACCTAAGTAATCATGATAAACACATTGTCATCCTAGGAACATCCTGCTTTTAAGCTACTCTTTGCTGAGGTTTCTGAGATCCTGCCTCTATGAAGCACTGTGCTCCCCTCAACTCTCCTCTTCCTTTCGTGTTGGCTCTCTCCCAAGCTCCACACCGATTTTCCATCTGCATTAAACTGTGCTCCGTGCAGCGCTTTCATACAAACTCATCCTGATCTACACAGAGGAAAAAGAGAGTTACTTACCCTTCTTCCAAAGTGCTGCAGTTTCTATCCAGATGTCCCTCAAGGGCCGCATGCTGTAACAGGTGGAGCTCTCAGAAGGTGATTGGTAACAGCTGACTTGCTGTCGGGAGGTGGGATCTGGTGGGAAGAAGCTGGTCACTGGGGTGTGGTCCAGAAGGGTTTATCTGCCTTCCTAGGTCCTCCCTTGATCTCTCTGCTTCCGGGCTACCATGGTATGAATAGCTCTCCACCACTATGCCTGTCATGCCCTCATGCCTTGGTGCTGGCCAACTAGGGACTGAGACCTCCACAAACTATGACCCAATATAAGTCCTTTCTCATTGAAGTTTCAGGTGTCAGATATTGTGACTCAGCAATGAGGAATGTGACTATGACAGGGCTGGGGATTTAGCTCAGTGGCACTGCACCTGCCTCACAAGTGCAAGGTCATGAGTTTGATCCCCAGCACCCGCTCCTGTCAAAGAAAAGAAAGTGACTATGACAAAAAGGGCTTCTTCATTAGCCTCCCAGCCAACATAAGCCCCAATTAAGAGATTTATTTTAATGATCATAATACTATATATATATCTATAGTTATATATATATAGTATATATACTATGTATATGTACAGTTTTATATATATATATAGTATATATCTTCCTGTGGTACTTGCTGGTTTCCTCTAAAATCACATTTTTCCAACCATTTTTAAGCTCTACCCTCTTTTGTTAAACAAAAATCTCATGCCCTCTTCTTTTTTTTAAAGATTGCAAACATACATGATAACAAGAAATGAAGATACTAAATAAAAATTTCAAATATACGTATATATGACAGCAAAAAAGGATATGAAATAAACAAAAATTTATGCAACACAGACTGATAATCCAAATACATTATTAGTTTGATATGATCTTCAAACATTATATGTTCTTTCTCATTTTCTTTTCATATATTTTTGAAATATTGTATTTACAAATAAAACAAAGTTACATATTATAGTTGAGAAACTGTCCTCAAAATTTTATGATTTATAAACTTCTTGGTTTTATTAATTTGATAAATATCGTATGCTTATTGATTGTATCACTTACATTTTCTAACAAAACTTCCCACAGAAAAGAAATATATTTATATTTGAAATCCAAAAACAACTAAGAGTTCACATTTTTAAGATCAGATTTTTATGTTTTTTTATTATATCCCATATTTATTTTTATTATATTTTTATAAGCATAATGATAGAATTTAACACCAATACGTATGTAATATTCTTCCCAAACAAATGACTCTGAATTAAATCAAGCATCTAATTTAGAGAAATCATAAGGTTGCCAGAGAAACTATCGATATGCCAAATGTGCAAAATCCTACCACATTCATGACCATTACTAAGGTAATTTGAAATTTTAAACTGTTTGGTTAAAAATAAATACATAAAGTGATGACTTTTCTTTCCAGCGCTGGAACCCAAGAGCTTACGCACACTAGGCAAGTGATATGCCACCGAGCCACACCCCAACCCAGCAGTGGAACTTTTAGATCACACATACTCCCCAAAGCAACTCTGACCAACCCCAGCGGGTAGGAGCACATACCCAAAAGGCAATCCCTATTTGGAAGCCTCCCCTAGCCAGGATAAAGGAGGTAAGGACTTTGTGTTGAGTATCTGAGGGTTTTACTGGGTTTGTCACCTTTCAAAAAGACCTTTCTGTCTTTTATCAAAATTCTAATGGCTGATACTACATTTGAGAAACAAGTGTGACCAAGATTTTTTGCTCAGCTGTCTGAATCTTCTCCTAAACCTGTCTATGCTCTTCCTGTGCATTGTTATCAGAGGCCTGCTGGGCCAGTACCCTCTCTCCTTGATACTGATCACCCTCACATCTGACCAGGTTTACCCCACTCCACAACCCCATGAAGTTTGAGCACCCTGGTCTTGGCTTCAGCAGAAATCCTACTTGGGCAGTTTAGCCAGCATCCCTCTTACTCTGATGTTTCCTGACAATAATTTTCCATTTGCTGACCCTCCCACCCTGCTCCTCCACTGTAAATCTCCATTCTCCCTTGCTGTGTTCTGAGTTGAGCACAGTCTGTCTTCAGCTGTGCGACCCCACTGTCACAAGTCCCATACCTATCAGGACAGTGAATAAAGTCTTCCCTATCATGCTTTATCTTGTACTTTTTCTTTAAATGTGGGCATGAACCAAACTGAACCCTCATCTTTCTGAGTATCAGTGTACACACAAATGAGGACATGAATATGCCTATACATATATGTTGTATGCTTTGAATACTTTGTGTACACATATGTCTATCCATATAATACATTTATATAAACACACATGATTTGTTCATCTTTTCATTCCAGATGCACAGAGCACTTTCCATATGTCTGACACCAAGTTAAGTCAACACAAACAGCAAAAACTGGACCTAGTCCTATCTTCACAAAGCCAGGACCGTGTCTAGTTGAGGAGAGTGACTTTAATCCATCTCACAAATGTGATAGCTGAGCTGTTTCACCCCTGACCCAAATCAGTGTTGTTATGGCTTGTGTTTAGATGTCGCCCCAGAGCCGCATGCTTTCTCAGAGGTAGCTGAATCTGGAGTGTGTAACTGATTGACGCATGGTCGGGCTAGGCCCCAGGGTACTAGGACTAAGGGCACGAGTGCTACCAGCCCTAAGTATCTGAATAAAATAAAAGGGGCAGAAAGATGTTGTTAAGGCATCTGGCTGTTTTTGCTGTCTTCCGCAGCCATGAACTGTTGCTCCTCTGCCACCCTGCCTGGGAGCCAGCCAGTTACAGACTGAAACTTCCACAAGTAAGCCAAATATACCTTTCCCCCTTTAACTTTTGGTGTCAGGTATTTTGTCTCGGGCAACAAGAGAAAAATAACTAAGACAAGTGGCATTTACAAATTAGTTTCACCTGACCTCCCTTGGCCAGGACAAGCATTCCCCGTTGCACGCCCTGCCCCTTCAAGGGCCAACCTTCCCCTCCCCACAGTGACTAAGCATGCCTGAGCCTTAGAAAAGGGGTGTGTGCGCCCTGGTAGCCAGGGTTTCCATCTGTCACTGCCTTTGTCTTCTCCCCAGGGCGGGGCTCGGCCTCTTTGTAACTAATCTCATGAAAAGGAATTAAAAACCACTCTGCAAGTTTGCACTGGAATACTCAGTCTTGTGCTTTGAGTACCAACATTTTCTTTACCTACCCTTTAATGCCTGCAGATCTGTTTCCAGTTCCACAGTAGTGTCATCTCTGTAGCTGTCCGGACCCAGCAGAGACGCGGCTCTCTCAGTCCAGCAAAGGAAGTCAGGGAGCCCAGGGGAGAGCTGGAGAAACACGCTCATGCATATTCTGAAATGGGATCAACAAACACAGGAAGGGCCTGCAAGGGGTGTGGGATCCAATAACAGGCAATTTGTTCAGGGAAGGTAAAGGGGCTCAGCCTGGAAGCACAGCAGCCAGTTACAGGTCCCTATCAGGAGATCAGGAGAGAGATGACAGTGGTCCAGACTGGGGACGGGCTTGGTCAGTGACCATACGGTGGGCTAGATGTGAGCTACATTTTGCAAGTAGCACAGACAGGACTTGCTGAGGGGTGAAGAAGGTTGCAGGCTGGAGAATGATTCACCGGTTCCAGTTTGAGAAACTGAGTGGGTGGTGGCACCGTTTTCAGAGATAAAGAATGCACGAGGAGGAACAAATGGGGGAAGAAGAGAGGAACTGAAATGTCTTACCTTGAAACAGCTAAGTTCTGAATTTAATTTTTATCTTAAAATGGTTGGAAGTAGCTCTGCCACAGCAGTGTGTGCCATCAAGGGAAGGGCAAAGGCAGGCAAGGGTTTCCGTCCTGGCTCCACCCGTGGCTTTCTGTTTGATCTTGGGTAATGTTAGTGACCTCTTGGTACAAGAATGGTTTGATTAATTTGCAGGGTTACATGGAATACTGAAAGTGGACGGACTTCTTGGTTGGGTACACATCTGCCGCTTAATTAAATCAGCTAATGCTCTGCCCAAATAATCCTAAGAGATTGTGAAAATGGGGTTGAGGACCCAGGCCCCAGGGCAGCAAAGGGGAAGATGAGGACCAAGGAGGGAGAAGAAAATGTCAACAGATCTCTGGCCCGGTTTGTGGGGCCGATTCTGAGTCATCCCAGGGGACATGGGAAGTTAGCTTGGGATGGGGAGTAAAGCAAGAGCAGGGTAGGTGGGACAGTGTCAGAAGTCAGGGACATGCTCTGTGAACGCCTGCATACCTGGCCAGTTAACCCAGTGTGCCTCAGATCTGGGAAGAAAAGTTTCACACAGCACTGGGCCCCACAGAGGGGGCCACTGGAAGGCTCAAAGGGCCACTGAGAGGGCAGATAGCTGCACATGATAGAGCAATGTAATAAAGCCAAGGCGCTCCAAGCAAGGGCAGACTAGTTTAAAGGAGGAATGAAAGAGCAGGAACAGACACACACGTGAGCACAGGTGGCTGGAAGACCTGGGGATAACTCTGAGCACACCTGGAGCTCCTTGTGAGCAGATGGGACCCACAACTCTCAAGACACGAGACTGAGTGTTAATTCAGTCCAATTTTACACTTGGGCTGGCAAGGCCAGGGGGATTTGAGGTTCATAGGTGAGGTAAAAATGGCCAGTAAATAACAGATGTGTTTATAGGGTCTCTTCTTTGAACATTGAAAGGCCCTTCCAATGCAGATTCCACTATTTTTATGTCTCAGTAAGAGCCCTTGTAATTTCATCTGATTTACATCATCTTGCACGTAAGTGCCTCCTTATGCACCGTGGCTACAGCAAACCTATGTTCCCTGATTCCTGGTCACTGCCCATGAGATGAGGTGAAATGAGAGATGAAGATAATCATTCATTCATTTAATAAATATTAAGTTGAATATGTGCCAGGTGTCGTGTTGGTTCTAACACAACTTGCATATTTATTTTAAAATAAATATGATAGTACCACTGGCACATATAGAAGATACATTTTTGCTTTTGTGTTGTGGCTTTATCTCTTGTAGATTTTAGAGGAAGAACTGGTGTTTATCATTGACATTAAAATACACACACACACACACACACACACACACACCCTGGCAACTGTGCTCCTTGCCCTTCAAACAGTAGCGGCACAAAGAGCCCTTTAGGTGGTGACTACATGATCTGGATCCAGACATACATTAGAAAGAAGCAGCACAAAAATTCTCTTCCCCAAGAGAGCCTGTGACCCAGCTGGGAAGATAAAAGACAGACCTGGCATCTTCCTACATTCCCCCCAGAAGGACAGGCATTCCCCAGATTACCGTCCTAGCTCTTTGTAGGGTCCACGTGAAGAATATGGTGTCATTCTAGCACTCAGGAGGCTGAGGCAGTTTGCCATCAGCCTAAGCTACCTGGAAGACCCTGTCTCAAAACAACACCAAGAGTCTAGCATCACCTTCAGGCCAACTATTTAATTGTACGTGAAGAGCCACCCCACCCCACCAGCTCTTTATCCTCTAGCACCTTTTGAGTTGTGGCAACTCATTTTGGGACCCTGAGTGTTCTCCATGAGCGGAGCCTCTGCCAACTCATGATGGCCAGGTAGCAAAAATAAAAAAAATGTTGTCTAAGCCATTGAGTGTGAGACTGTGGGCACAGCCTAACTGGGCTGTTCTGCCCAAAACACTAACAGGATGGAATGACCCAACCTCTAGGGCACTATCGAGAATAGAGGATCCTGAAGAACAGAGGCCAAGAAACACTGAGGAGTTAAGCAGTGTTGTTTATAAAAGCCTCTTCCTAAAAGTGCAGGCTGCCATGTTTGGCTTTTAGAGTACAGAGGGAGTAAGAGGAACGGATTGTGAGCCTTTAGAAAAGCAAACAGCAATTACAAGGGATCAATATGCTCACCAGTAGCCGCCACAGCTAACTAATTTCCATTCACTTTGCAGACATGTTCTATCTCAGGGTCTTGGCAGGTAACAGATGATGGACTCAAATTACAGTGGCTTTCAAGGAGAGTTTTATAAAAGGGACTGTACAGCAAGATGAGCAGGATGAAGGAAAACCCCAAGCAGTACAGTACCCTGGACTGGAGACCGAGGGATGTTATTACCCCTGAGGCTGAAGGGGCTAGAGTCAGCCTGCACCAGAAACCAGCAAACCTGGGGGCAGAGACTGTGTACAGAGTTATCCCATCTTCTCGGCCTGCCTGAACCAAAGTGGTCCAGCACTGAAGACAAGTGGGGAATAAATAGCCCAACTCACCATTCTTTCTCCTTCCTATCTCTTGTCCCATTGGCTAAACCCACCCAGAAATCCAAGTAGAGGGCAGAGGAGCCATTGCTGTGGTCCATCCTGTTGGCCTCCCAGGGTCAGTGCAGCATGGAAAGCGGATCTGAGGACTCAAACAGAAGTGAAAGATTCAAAATGTTTCTGGCCACAAATGTGGCATTTGACAAGGGCTGTTGAAAATTGTTTGAGAAAAGGGCAGTGGACGGAATCATAGCATATGTCATTGATGCAATCTATAGGTAAGAGAGTAATTTACAAAAAGTAAAGTGGACTCAACTTACAAACTCAATCAGTTTGCCAGGAGCTGGTTGGAACTCAAGTTGGTTGTAAGTCAATACAGCTGAGATCAGGATGTTCACCTGGGTACATGCTATCAATAACAAGAGGCAGATAAAACTTCCATTAACCTAATTAACCCAAGCTATTCATACGTCAGGCCGGTCATGACTTGAGGGTCCACTGACTGGCTTATAGAAAGTAAAGAATTAATTTATCTTTTTGTTTGTTCATTTTTTTTTGTTTTGTTGGTACTAGGGATCAAACTCATGACCCTGAGCTTATGAGGCAGGTACGGTGCCACAGAGCTAAATCCCTGGATCAATTTATGACTGTTACTGAATAATGACTAAAAATGCTAAATCGGGAAGCAGTGCTGGTCACCTCCTCCCATGCTTCCAGAGCTTTTTGCACTTACTGCCCTGGAGCACAACGGACAGTATAGTATTACCTCAGTGTGCTCCTTCATGCCCAGAATTTATCCCCAGTCCTTATGTGTTGGATGTGGTCAGCTGCCATACTGTGTCCTCCTCTAATCTCCAACCTGAAAGGATGGGCACCTGAGTTAGTTAGGCCAATGAAAAGCCCTGGGAACATTCCTCTGAGATGGGTCAGCAAGGTGCCGCCCTGCCTGAGGGCCACAGTGCTGTTAAAGTGTGTTTTGGAGCAATGGGCAGCTATCTCTCCTTGCTCAGTAGATGAGGTCATTTATAGCAAAAGAGTTTGTGATCTTCAGCCAAAGAGAAGCAAGGAAAAAAAATCTAGACTATGAAGAAAGACAACTTTTATAATATTGTCTGAGTTTCTGGATCAAACTCTTCCTGAAGTCAATCACTGCTAAGTTTCTCAGAGATGAGACACTACGTTTCCTTTTTCTTTTGCTAGCTTGAACAGGAATTCTGCTTTCAACAGAAATGACTGATTAACCTGTTACACATCTTCCAATATTAAACTAATAGTGTTATCAATGTTTATCATCATGAATTTTAATCCAAACAAGAAAGGCTAATACAACTCTGGTGGTTCGGTGCTCCCACTACACCCTCCTCTGCCGTGAGGAAGGAAAGCAGGCTGACCGATCCCAACTGTCCCCATTGCCCAGCTCCACTGGTATATTCACTCCTCACAGCTCCTTTGCAGTGGCATGAAGGCCTCTGGTTGTCCTTTTGGGTCACCAAAGTCCCACGGAGAACATGACCCATGCTTTGCCCCCAAGCACATTCCACCTCATCTGCTCTCTGCTGTTATCAGGTCAGCTCTGAGCTCATCCACATCAGCTCCATGCAAGAGTCAGGTACCTGCTTTTGCACTGTGCAACCCTCGAAGCCCCCTTCCTTGGTCAGAACTGGAGAAAAGGCATTTCTCTCTTACCCTCCAGGAGTAGGGAAGGAAATCACACAGCACTGAAACTTCTCTCAGTGAAATTCTCATTCCTCAGCTCTTCCTTCAGCTCCTACCTCTTCTTGCAAATGTCCTCCGTGGTGGGCTAAGCCTCACAGTCTGGTTGGCGACTTGCGGTCAGCATTGCCTAGATAGCCAACTTTTGCATATTTGGGGTGGAGGTTAAAAATGATGTCATTTTTGCACTGAGCTATATCCCCAACCCTTTTATGTTTATATTTTGAGAAAGGGTCTAAGTTCCTAAGATGTCCAGGCTGGGCTCGAATTTGCCATCCTCCTGCCTCAGCCTCCCAGAGTGCTGAGATTATACCTTACAACAAAATTGCACCAATTAACATGGCAGACACAAGTCACGTGTGACTACTGAGCATTTGACCTAAGGTTGGTCCAAACTGGAAGAGCACTGTAACAGGTACAACTTTCAAAGACTTAGTACAGTAAATGAAAGAATGTAAAAGGTCTTATTAATATGTTATAATGATTAGATATTGAAATAATAATATACTGGGTTAATGAAATATCTTAAATTGATTTTTTAAAAAATATAGCTAGTAGAGAGTTTTAAACTGCGTACAGAATTTACATCATAGTTCTGTTGGGCAGTATTGCTGTAGGGACTCCCTGAACCCAACTCCAAGGCAGGATAAATGCAAATCAAGAGTCTGCTAGGTGTCATTTGTAAATCCCTTAACCTGCTGCCTGGCACATATTAAGCATGAAATAATTAGGATAAAGGAGAGGTTGAAGAAGAGAAGTTACCGTTTTCTGTAGTAGTAGGTGATGTTGCTATTGATACAATTCATCTTGGTTTATCCATCTGTAAAGTACGAATAATTGCTGCTCTGCTGACTTCCCAAGGTTGCAGCATGATTTTAGCTCTTTAAATAGTGAATAGCTGTATAAGTAGTGTTTGTCACTGTGAAAATGATCATGATGGCTGCTGTAATACCCTGGTCGGCAATGCTATAAATGAGCCTCATTAGCCCCAGCTGCTCTGTCAGGTTGGCTTGGGGCCCAGCTGCTCTTTCCAGTGTTTCCAAACCTGTGCACTGGATCTGCCGCCAGATGGCACTGAAAGCCATGCTGGTCCTGCTGGGTTCATAGCCCCACCCTGGAGAGGAAAATACATTGAGTCCCTGAGGGGTCCTGGGTTAAGCACTGTTTGCTTCTCCAACTTGCTGCTAGTGACTGTGAAGAATTAAAAAAAAAAAATTAAAGAAAGCATATAAGGCATGGTGCTGGAGTGGTTATGTGTTAAACAGAAATTATAGGAGTCTGATGTTTTGTGCTGAGCTCCTATCTTAGGCCTATTGCAATAGACCAGATGAGGCCAAAAAGTAGTCACAACTCCTGCTATATGCCCCATGATCAAAATGAAAATTTAAGGAAAGAGATAGATCTTGAGGGATTTTTCATTGAAAACCAGAGATTCCAGTCTAGTGAAGTCACATAATCAAGTCCCTTCTGCTTTAACTGTTCCATGAAACCTGAAATTAGCTCGCATGCATGCTGGATAAGCACTCTACCACAGAGCATTCCCAACCCTAACCAATTTCCCCCCTATTGTTCTATTTCCTTGTCCCTAACCACTGCCATTACCCATTGGGAGCTCTTGTTCTATGTTATAGAAGAGGGGCTGCCCTTGATGCGTGAATAGTGAATGAAAACCATTCCATTAATAACTAAATTCATTGTAATTTTGCCTTTCAACAAGTGTAATAAAATGCATTCATCTCCAAACAATTCGTGCAATAGAATTGATCCTTGCTATGTCAGAAGGTGTGGCAGCCATGGGTGCCCCCAGGGGAGAACTGCAGAGGAGACCGGAGGAGCTTCCTGTGAGATGAGACATGGGACATTTGAGCTGGGTTTTCAGCAAGGATGACTTCTCTTGGTGGAGAAGGGTAGGGAAAGTTCTGCCAAGAAGAACAGGCCATGGCAAAGAGCACCTGGCACATTTGGAAAGGAATGGTGAGGCGGTAGGTGTTACAAAGCCTTTCTTAGTGGAGGCCAGTGAAGCCAAATGTCCAGAAGTGGGCAGGACAGTCCTGTTCAATGAAATGTCCTGCCTGAAGTGGCAGTAGCAGCCCCACTGAGAAACAGATAGTATAAATGGAGAAAGTGAGATCGAGTGGAAAGGCAATCGGGTCAATTTGAGAAGGATGTCATGACCAGAATATGGGTTTGGTACCTCCAGCAGATGACATAGGCAAATCTATTAAATTCCTCCTCACCTGCAGAGAAACCCACTGACATCCTTGCAGGGCTCTGGAGGGAGACGTATCCATTGGATGTACTCTCACAGTGCCCAGCTCTGCTCCCTAAGGCTGACAGCCAGATTCCCAGATTTCCAGTAGTCCTATCTCAGGCCTAGAATTGTCTCCTCCCCTTTAAACATGCAGACTAAATGTGGTCCCAAGTAGGCACTTAAATATTTGCTAATTTGAATTCACTTCTAAGACTTATACCACCCTTTCAGTGAAAGCAAATTCCTGTTCCATATTACATATGTGTTGATGTTACATAACACCACATTCAGTCACACTGGTCAGTTCAAAGTGTTGAAACTGTGTAAGGGTCTTGAATCCCAGTAGAGACCAAACAGTTTTTCTCTGCCAAATTTACCTGTTAATAATTACAAAAGCTAGCACTTACTAATGAGCTACCTTGAATTGGACAGTGTCCTTGGGACTTTACATACATGATTACTTTTCATCTTCACAGCAACTCACTTTACATGTGATAAAACTGAGGTTCAGAGGTTAAGTGAGTTGTCTAAGGCACTTAAGTCACAAAGCCAGGCTTTGTGCATAGATTTGTCTGACTGAGTCTTTGCTCTTTCCAAGCCTGTGACTCTCAGATATGAGATGCCATGGCATGGGTAAGTGTCCCTTAAAAACCTATGTGTTGGGCCAGGGATTTAGCTCAGTGGTTCCACCATGTGCCTCACAAGTGCAAGTCCCATGTTCGATCCCCGGTACCAAACCAAACCAACCAACCAACCAAACAAAAAACCCTTTGTGTTAAAATCTTGGTCACCAATATTTAGCAATACTGGGATGTGGTAGAGTATCACTGGGAATGTGTCCTTGAAGAGGATATTTGGATTCTGGCCACTGTCTCTTCCTTGTCACCAAGAGGTGAGCAGTTTCCTCTACCACATGCTCCTCCCATCAGGATATACTATGCCAGGACAGGCCCCAAAGACAGAGCCAAGTGATCATGGGCTGAAACCATGAGCCAAAATATACCTTTTCTCCTTATAAGTTATCTCAGGTATCTTATCCCAGTGTGGATTTCTTGATATCCCAGCTCGTAGTTTCTTGAGAGGAGTGACTAGAGAGCCACCACCCAATGAGGTCACTGGCAGGATGTGATCCACTTAGGTGCTATAGTGGGTACCCTGAGAGATGGCATTGAGGCCTCCAGCCCACTATTCGAAGGTCCTTAAGGTTCAGGAGGGTTGTAGAATGATAGGATGTAGGAAAGGGAACAGAGCTTGGGCAATGTTGTCTTCTAAGGAAGCCCAAAGTTGCCCCTGCAAATTCCTCATTTTGGGCTGGCAACACAAGAATGTATTGAGTTGCCCCAACCCCACCCGCCACTGGAAAGAACCTCTGCCTCTAGAGGCAGCAACTCTAGAACAACTCTTCAATCCCACCCTGGGGCACCACAAAGGCCCATAGCCTACAGACCACCAGAGCAAATGCACCAACCAGACCTACCACTGATGATGATGATGGTGATGATGATGATATTATTACTATTAGCATCTTTCTGGGTGAGGGCCAAGTCTCACACTACCACAGGGCTATTATGTTGCATAAAGAAACAAAAGACTAATCCATGTTGGGAGTGGCTTGTGTAAGGCTGCTGGGGCCTCCCTAGATTCCTCAGACTACAGGCAAGGAATCAAGAGGACAGTCTTTCCCTCCATCCATCCATTAGGTCCAGACACTGTTCTTAGACCTGGGGAGTAAAAGATAAAGCAAGAATAGTCCCTTTATTCAGAGCACAAGGTGGAGTTGTGGAAAGACTGAAAATACAAACCCAATGTCACCAGTCCACACCAGCCTATGGATATAAATGGGGGCCCACTAATTCATCTAATTCCCTCAATGACTTTTAATTCCCAGCAATGTATTCCTCAAATACTTAAAGATTCCAAGTAATGTTTCACTCACATATAATTGTGAACCAACCCATCTGTTCTAAACACTTGCCTTCACCCTCCAACTTGATTTTTCCTCATCTATTCTTACAGCTTTGTAAGGGAGTCTTTACACACTCAGAAATGACAAAGCCATGTTTCCTTCTAAGAGGGCCATAGCTGTTCTAATGAGACTATCAGACCACAGTGTGCTCTATACAAATCCTTCCTTGCTTTAGGTGGACTTGAGCCCACTTTTGACTCCTTGTCTGATACCCTCATGCAGGCCAGAACCTTTCCAAGCATGCACTGTAAAGCTGGGTTCCAAGGATACTCACTAAACCTCTTAGCCTCTGCTTGCCAGTGATACTGGGTTCCAGGCTAGGGAGGACAGAATAGCCCCTCCTCACATTTGCCTTGGAGTTTGTCACCAGTGTTGCTTAAGTATCTGTGATTTACCTCTTTACCAGGTCTCACATTTAAAGAGGTTTGGAAGAAAATAAACACCTTCAATGTCTTCCTATGGCCTGTCTTTCTCTTTCTCCCAATTCCAATCCTACATATACTGCTTCCCTCAAAAATATCCTCATGCGCATCAGCTCAAATAGAATCCAAGAGGGTGCCCAGGTGACTGGTCCTGACCCAGTCTGGTCTCAGCTAGAAGACTCTTTTATAAAAGTTAAGCTACAGTCAGACATGGTCACATACCATAACTGAGATTTAAGCAATGAATAAGAAAGGTGATGGGAAATCATAGGGATGGATGACATTCCAGACAGAAGGAAGTTTCAGCAAAAGTGCAGAGGCATCAGTTTATACTGTGCAAAGAAAAGAGGGAGGAGAGAACTGAGGAGCCTGAAGAAGACAGCTTTATGGACTATACTGAGATCATATTTTAAGGCCACAGGGCACCCAATGAAAGCGTCTAGCAGAGGAGGGAGATGATCAGCAGCATGCTTAGAAACACTGTTCTGGTCACACTGAAAAAAATCTGAGAAGTGCCAGAGAAGAGGAAGTAGATCTGCTAGGGAGACTGTTGGATGACTGGGTTGAGAGATTAATGAGGAGGACCAGACCCAAATAGTAGAGAAGGTTAGGGGAGAGAAGGAAGCAGTTTCAGAAGCACAGGGGCAAGGATGGCTCCTAGGTTGCTGGTTGGGCAACCACATGTATTAAGACTATTGACTAACACAACACAGAATGGAAAATTGGAAGGTGGGAGGTTCCTCTTTGAAAGTTTTATGGTCCAACTTTGGGGGATGACAGGCTGACTGTAGAAGATGGATGTGAAACTCAAAGGAGACATAGGAGCTGAAAATATGGACGAGGGAATCATCTTAAGGGCCTTATATTTGTAGTGGGATGGTGCTAGAGCACGTCTAAATTTTAAGGAAAAACAATGAAGGCAGAACTTTATGGGACATGGACCTGAACAAGCAGGCCAACAATAAAGGTAACAAAGGAAACCGGAAAAAAATTAAGGACACACTTGAGTTAGGGAAAGCCAAAGGAGGGGAGGCTTAAGAAAGAATGGCCAACAGACTCAGAGGAGGAAGAGGAATCAAGCAAGATGAGAGCGTGTGGAAAAGTTTTCATTGGACTTGACGAGCAGACTGCAATGTGCTGCAGTGGTAGAGAGGGTGGTAAGGAAGTGAGAGAAAAGGCAAACTTTTTTTTTTTTAAACTACTCAAGTTTGGAAGTGAGAGTAAAAAGGTGTTAGCATGAGAAGGAACCCATGGAAAGAGTACACTGGAGCAGGCTGCCAGGCTAAAGGGGACTGGGGGAGCAGTGGGCAGCAAGAGGTTAGTTTCTTGCCTTGCCTATTTGATTTGCTCTGTTGGGCTTCATGGTGTTGTTAGCTTCATTGTCTTTTTCTAGGATATTGTTTAGAATTCCTTGTAGTGGTTTGGTATTCATGAAGTTTCTCAGGTGCTCTTTGTCATGGAAGTATCTTATTTCCCCATCCATTTTGAAAGAGTTTTGCAGGATACATACATCAGTCTAGATTGGGGGTTTTCTTTTAGGACTTGAAATACCTCACTCCAGGCTCTCCTTCACCTAAGGGTTTGTGTTGAAAAGTCTGCTGTGATTCTGATGGGCTTTCCTTCGCATGTGATTTGTTTCTTTTCTCTTACTGCTTGTAGTAGTTTGTTCTTCTGCTGGGTTTCTGGGATCTTGATTATTATATGTCTAGATGTAGATTTTCTTTGATCGTGGCTAGTTGGAGTCCTTTATGCCTCACTTACCTGTACGTCAAATTCTTCCCCTCTGTTTGGGAAGTTTTCTGTCATTAATTCTGTGAACAGCTTTTTTAAGTCATTTGTATTTTCTCCTGCTACTTCATGGATTCCTATCAGTCTTATGTTATTCTTCTTTGCATCATTTAGGAGTTGCTGGATCGATTTCTCATGATCCCCTACTGTTTTTAAGAGACCTCTCTTTTCACGGTCACTGACTGCAATCTTATCTTCTATATCTGAGATTCTATCTTTGCATTCTTTTATTCTGTTGCGTACATTCAATGGAGTGTTTAATCTCTTGGATATGTTTGAATATGTTTTATGGATTACATTTCTTTCCTATTTTGAGAGTTTATTGTCTCCATTTCTTTTTTATGCTGAGCCTTCATGGCTTCTGTTGTGGTCCTGAGCTCATCTATTTTTTTGTCAGTTTCTGTTCTAAAGTCTCGAATCACAACTTTCATTTTGCTCTCCATCTCTATTGTTATGTGGGAAATTATTTGTTTTGAATTTTTCTAGAGCCTGATTGATCTGTTTTGTTACTTCCTGTGCTTTGAGTTCAGGGTGTCCTGGTGGTTCACTATCGGCCTTTTCATCCTCACTTGCCGTACTGTTTGCCATTGGTGAAATGGAAGTCTGTCTTTGTCTTGCTTCAGTGTTTTCTCATTTTTATTTTTGTTACCCAGCTGTCCTTGGTTTAATCTCTCTGGGTTATCACCCAAATCTTCCTGATATAGTTGCGCCCTAGCTTCTGGGTTTCTAATGTCTCATAGACATACTTATTTTCATAATATCAGAGAAAGCAGTGCATCAAATCAATCACAATCCTTTATCCCAATTGATACAATCAGGCAGCAAGTGGTTAGAAGGAACAATTAGTAGGTAGATGTCCTGGAGCAGTCAAGGAGAGAAGGGCACCGAGCACAGAGACCCTGGCCTTGAGGGAAGCAGCTTGAGACCAGAGCAGACAAACTGGGGGGCTTCAGGCCTAAGAGGCTGTTATGTAGGGGTAAGGAATGTGGGCTAATCAAGAACATGTGGAGTAGAGAAGGTACAAACAACTGCTTTGGGAAATGGGCAGAGCAACCTTGCAGTTGGGCTCTGCTTTGAATTCCTGTTCCTGTAGCTTTGGTGCAAAAGAATTTGCACCAGCAGAAAAACCAAAAGACACACACACAGCCAGAGTTCAAATGTGAATCTTTTCTGCTTTCTCCAAAAGGCAAGTGTCTTGGGAAATATATGGCAGCTGTTGGCATATATTCAGCAAGTGCCAATGCTTTGATGGGATGTCTACAACTGTCCATAAATATTACTTCCACCAGGCCCCTGGGTGCCTTCTGGTTGACCTCCTGAGGCCACTATCAGGCAATCCCTGTGGGCAGGATAGTTGCATGGGACCAGACCACACAAAAGCCATCTTTTCAATAGCTTACTTAGATGTGCCGTCATAAAAAGGCAGCAACAGCAACTGTTCCAGAAATGGGAGCTTTTTCTGAAGCAGGCAGAGAAAGCATTTTTAGGTTGAAGAGTAAAAACTGTACTTGCCCCTCAAACAGCAGAAGTCTGGGGAAAAATAGTGGTAGACTGAAGCAAATCCAGGCCTTCTGTCACCATGAGGGCCAGTCTTCGCTCCTTTTTAGTAGCTGTAGCTCTCCACTATGGGTCACAGTCTGCCAAATGAGTGCTTTACAGGCAGGAGACCTTTTCAGGACTAATCTTCCTTTCTCATTCACTGTGACCTTTGTGGCTCGAAATCCTGGTGAAGTCCCTTATCAAGCCTTTAGAATTAAAGCATCTTCCAAGGTCTAGAGAAACCTAGGGAACCACCAAACAAGCTCATCTGAAGGACATACACAAACAGCAGTCCCAGGAAGTAGATCCTCAAAGTCTCTCAAAGCCCAGCTGCATCCTGTACAAAGACCTGAGTCTTTGGACCAACATGACTCCTGCAGGGCCTCAGGTCTGCTCTCTTGTGCCTATCCAACACATCCTGAGCCAGGACTCTTCCAGGTAATTATCTGCCCAACCCTATTCATGCTCTTGTGGCTAGTACTTTCCCCCATTTCTGACCTCTCGGTCTACCAGTTGTCTGACCCCGGCTTTGCACTCAGAAGCAGAAGTAACAACCAATAAGCTGAGACCTTCATGCTGTGGATCTGATCGCCTGTTATAATGAGGGGTGTTATGTTCCCAGTGATCTCACCCCCAATGAATGAGTTCCTTGAGGACACAAAAGGTGGTGAAGCCACAATTGTCTCCCCAAAACCTGATAGAAGAAATGGATGGACAGGCAGATGGCTACAACCACATGCTGGAGATGACCCCAGTCCACCATCATCCCACTGAGTCTCACCCTCATTTCAGAAGATAGGTCCAGTTGGTTCTAGTTTTGATATAGGAGTGCCAGACAGGTTAGGAAAGGTCAGCAAGAGGACTGGCCTTACAGTTGCATTTTCTTTGGTGGCAGAGATGGAGAAGTTACCACACAGCTCTTGGAAGACCCACTGCCCCCAGAGAGGACGGTTGGAAGACAGCCTTAACTATCAACTCCTTTGGGGTCTGCCTCAGCTGTAGCTGAGCTGCCATGCCCAAAGCTGTGCTGAATTAGGTTAAGTCCTCATGTGGTGCCTGACTGAGACTGTATCAGGGCTTGGTCATTTCAGCTTAGTGCAAGCTATGTAACAGGCAATACTGATACCTGGGCTTCCAGCTGGGGACTGAGGCTTTATAGGTTTGCAACACAATTTGATTCCTTCTTCTACCCAGTTTGGCTTCTACCTGCTTCTTTCCACAAGTATTATTTAAATCAAAAGTAGTAACATATTGATTTTATATATTCTGAAAATAGTAACAGTAGCACAAACAATAGGAGCAAGATATATGGAAGTATACTTTTGCAAGACTCTTCTATGTTAACTGGTGTAACATTAATTCAAGGTTGATTGTGTTAAAATGTTAGCAAACAAAATTTAGTAGCAAATACAAAAGAAGATATACCTTGACTAAACTGGGTTTAATCCTAGAAATTTGAGGTGGTTTTACCATCTAAAGTGGCATTCACCACGTACCCAGGTTAAAGGAGACAAAATAAGTAATTGTGATGTTTGTTTTATTCTACAACTGTCTTTTCCAGTCTGACAAGCTAACAGTGAAACCTGTTTAACATCAGGCCACTTAGAGATGCAGAAGTCTAACAAAAAATGGCAGATGCACAGCACACATTGGCACGCTTCTTTTCTGCAGCCACGAAAGACATCGCTAAATGACTGCATGGCGTTCTTCTCTGCTGATCCCCTTTTGGACTCTGAAATTTAACTCAGATAGCAGTTTTCAGCTGAATGGCAATAATAACTCAGCTAAAATTTGGTTGTGATATCTGATGTGGACTGGGTGAATGAGAATGTTGATTTTCTTTCTTTTGGGGTACCAGGGATTGAACTCTGGTCCTTGTGCTTGCAAGGCAGGCCACCAAACTCCTGAGTTAAATCCCTGGCCCGAGAATATTGATTTTCAATTGAACTATGAAAGCAATTAATAATTACTATTATGAGATTAAAAATAATAGCAATGACAAAAATAATACATCATCCTAGCAATTGCGTACGCCCAGATTTCTTATAGAAGAAAACTGTAACCTGAGTTTTTTGGGTTTTGCTGTTGCACACATTCCTGACAGACTTGTGACCTACAATGAAACATTTAAGATGGGTGACAGCAGACAGAACTTTGCAGAGGGACATCATGATCACTGCCAGAGGACACAACTTTGGCAGAACAAGTGCTTGAGGCAAGAGTGGGAAGACTGTGAGGGACAAGAAGCTGTTGCTCAGATCATGAACCTTAAAAATCGTTATGGATTTGCTCCTGGGCGGGGAGGATGGGCTGAACAAGGGCCACTGTGAAGCTGTAAGGGAACTAACAGGATCAGTCTTGTGATTTAGAAAGCCGATTATAGCTGCTTAAAAGAGTACACTTTGAAGAGGAAGCAGACTTGAGACATGAAGACTAGTTCGTATTATCATAAATATATTCTGGGCCACAGAGCTGTAGCAGCATAGAAAGAAAATACATCCTCAGTATAAAGGAAAAAAAATGGAAAATGCTGGGTGACTGATTCAAAATTTAACTAAGAAGAGGGAGCATAAAGAATGATTATCAAGTTTCCAGCTCACCTGGATAGATGCAATTTTTACTAACAGGATGCAGGTCGCTAGGGGAGAGATGTACAAATACAAAAATTTCCACTTTGGGTAGTCTCCTCCAGAGCTAAGCTGATCTTAGGGAATGACGGACATTACATGAAAAGTGCTAGGACTTTCTCCTGGGGAGAAAAGCAGGTTTTGCAGGCAAAGATAATTGGCCTTCTGCATGTTGGTGAGCTCAACAATGGTAGACTCAGAAATCTGGTGACAGCCATGAAAAAGGGCTGTTTCTCACATACTGAAGATAAAACCCACAGTGGGCACTGGCAAGGAAAGTATCAACATACTGGAAGAGAAAAAGACCGTGTTTTTGTTATTTTGTTTTAGTAGTCAATAGGCTTTATTTCACAACTGGGATCCAACAATGCCAAGAGGTGTATGAGGAACTGTATGGCTGTATCTAAAGGCAGGCAGAAAACAACACACTAGGAAGGGACTACCTACAAAACTGAGCAGGGTTACGGCAACAAAAAAGGGTACAACGACAACAAACATGAGAGCTGTGGGGTAAGGGAGGAAGTAATTACTGCAACTATGAGCCATGCATAGGTGACAGAGAAGTACCGCCATTTAGAAGGCTAATGGGATGTAAAATGCTGCAAGGAATCAAGTTGTATAATTAGAAAAAACTTTTACAGTTCAGGTTTTTTGCTGACACAACCAAGAGGAAGCAAATTCCCAAAACGTTCTTGGAACACAAATAGGTCCCAGGTCACAAGCTATATATCTGTCAACCTAAAAAGGGAAGACAGGCTGCTTTACAAGTCAGCTGACTACAGCTGGAAATGGAAGGGTGTGTTGTGTCAATGTGGCTAACAAAAAATCCATGATAAGTGATTTGTCGTTCATCAATCTCTCTACTTTTGGGTAAGAAATTTGTCCTTGGGTGGGAAAGTTTTGAAAGATCTTCACTCTATCCCAGCAGGAAAGAGCTGTTGGTTTCAGAAAAGCCACAGTGGGTAAAGGTACTCAAAGTGATACTAACACTGCAAAAAAACTAGTTAAAAAAATAATTTTAAAATACTTTAAAATATGTTCCACACATTTCATATAATTGTAAAACTTAATGCTTACAACCATCCCCCAGCTGGGTATTGCAGATGTGGATGCTGAGGACCACACAGTTCGTAATTAACTACCATAGGGCAAACTAGTACCTTTTCCACTCTACCACTGTGCTTCTCTAGAATTTTTGTTATTTTTAAATTTTGGAAGTGACTAGGTATTTTTTCTGCAGTAATCATGGAACATGTTAGAGATGCAGATATGGCTTAGTCATTTACAAAAACAAAAGGACATTTGTACTGAAACCACAGTGGAATTTGCTGAAAAATGCTTAAGAACTGCAATTTTGCATATTGCTGTCATCTACTTTTTTTAATTTTGGGGAAAAATGATGGAATTGTTTCCCCAAGAGTAGCAAAGACCTTTCTTGAAAACATTTGGGTGGTTCTTGAACTCCCTGAGAGTATCAAATCACCCACAAACCTTGTTATAAACGACTGGTGGGCCCAGACAAACTCCTGAGATGATACTGCTGCTTAGGGCAGGGAAAGTCAAACCTGGATTATTAGACTCACTGGGAGAGAATTTTTAAAATTCAGTTCCCTGGGGCTAACTTACTAGAAATTCTAGAGTCAGTCTGGAAAACTTCTACATTTAAAAAGTTACCCTGGAGCCAGGTATGGTGGGTGGCATGTACCTGAAATCCCAGCAGCACTGGGGAAGATGAGGTGAGAGATTTGAGTTCACCCTGGGATATAGAGCAAAGCTCTCTCAAAAACAAAAATTAAAAAACAAAAACAAAAAAGCTGCCCTGGTAATTTTGATCAGTGGTTGCTACAGGACCCTGGACTGGAATGAACTCTGGGTGAGTTGTAGACTGCAAAGTAATCTGTATCATTCAGGGAGAAATGGCATTTTTATTGTTTTGTTTTTTGGTATTGGGGATCAAACTTGGGTCCTTGTGCTTGTGAGGCAGGTGGTGGAACCACTGACCTAAATCGCTGGCCCAAGATAGCATTTTTAGATGGAGCTTTATTATGACGAGATTCAACTAAGCTCTCTGGTGAAGAAAGCGAGCTTTAAAAAAAAAACTAAGCAAATCTGACAAGTCTTTCCTACTACTCTCTACACTGGTATTTTGTCTCTTTGTACAACTTTCCACTTGCTGAGTTAGCTGGTAAACAAATGAGAGAATCTGTATTTATACATGGGACTGTGAATAACTGAAATCACGTCGGAAAGTGAGCAATGGATCCTATGTATATGGTATTAATTTAGTATTTTGGCACTATGCCTGCCAGGCAAGACCTCTATATATGCATAACCACTTTTAGTTTCAAGTGGTACTTTCCTGAGCTTCTCCCCGAACGCCAGGGATACACACTACACTTGGACCCTGTTTGGGGTCCTGAGAATTAATTCTACAGACCAGGGATTCTCCTACTTTATATGCATCAGAATCGTGTTAAAACACATTGCTGGGTCCTACCTCAGAGTTTCTGACTCAGTTAGGTTTGATTCCACAGTTCAAAATTTGTATTCTTGACTTCCCATGAGATGTCCACGCTGACCCTGCTGGGCCTGAAGGTCATACTTTCAGAATCATAGAAAAATGAAAACACAAACGTTTAAACACTGATGTAGTTTGTGTTCTCAAAATCTGAAGTGTCGTTATAGTAGTTTTTCCTTTCTCTTGAATTGGTTTCATTTATAAAAGATATGTAATAGAAAAAAAGATATGTAATAGGTCAATTCATTAAAGGACAACACCTATTCATGTTTGACTGGATGTGCTTTGGCTGGGAAAAACTTAGTTTTTGATGGCCATTCTCCAACATACAGAGAGCTGTGAGAGCATGCAAAGCTCCTCACCTGTCCCCGTTATTTCCCTAGCCTCATCTTTCCTTACCCAACTTATCTTTCAGTAGCACAAAGGATTTCCTCGCTATTCTCCACACACTCAGCTTCTGCACATTCTCTCCCAGTGTGAGGAGGCTTCCATATGCCACCACTCCTTTGTTCAGACAAACCACAAACAAGGGCCTAGACCACGTAGCTTACAGTTTGATGATAAAGATAAATTGTAATATAAAATACTACGCCTAAGCCATAAGAGGCATTCAGTATTTGCTGAATGGATGAATACTAAATTTTAAAAATGAAAAGTAAGAGTACTATCAAAGAACTCTGAGATAAGAAATTTCTATTCCTATAATTAATTAGTTCTAGGACCCTCCTATGTGTACCAAAACCTTCAAGGCCTTTATATAAAATGTAGTATTTCCACATAACCTTATACATCAGCATGTCTACTGCAAATCATCTCTCATTACTTATAATCCCTAATATGATATAAATGCTGTGTAAATAATCACGTACCACATTACATCTTTGTCAATGATATATAACAGTATTTCAATCAATGATGTAAAACATTATGTATTTTAGGGCCTAGTATATAATAAATATCTATCTTTGTCTAAACATGCTCATGTTCACACAAATAACTTAAGGGCTTATTTTTCCATACATATTGTTAAATGATGTAAAACTATAGTTGTATGTATTATTTAGACACTGATGACAAGGAAAAAGTCTTGTGTGTACAGTACAGATGCAATTTTACATCAGATATTTCCAGGCCACTGTTGGCTGAACCCATGGATATAGATATGGAGGACTACCTAAAGTTAAACAGAACAAGGTTGTGAGTTTTGTAGCTAGACTTGAGTATTGCAGCTAGAAGTGTGATGTAAGGTAAGTTATTAACATCATATGTCTTAGTAACTACACTTACAAAAAAAAAGTCATAGAAGTGCCTTCAACAGAAGGCTGTTATAGAGCATAAGTTATTACATGTAAGATGTTTACATTACTCCCTGGAACAGAGTAAGCACTTAACAAATATTAACTACTGTTTTACAATGTAAAAGGTACAAGGCTAGCTTTGTTTTCAACAAACTAAGAACCAATTGAGAGGAACTGAACAGGAACCTGAAAAAAGCAAGAAAGCAGGATATGAAGAAAAGAAAGCAAGGAATTAAATATTAAATGTCAAACAATTAAATACTGATGTAATGTATAATCTTCCTGGATGACTACATGAAACAGAACTCTTTATCTGTATGCCTATATACAGGTGTTTCTTTTTTTTAAAAGGCAGCTATATAATACTAGGTTGAGTCATATATTGTGTTTATATGTCAAAAACATACGGGCATTTTTATATGGTTCAACCCAACACTCTCCTAGTCTCACCTTGCTCTAAAGACTTTTATGAGAGAAAAAAATAATTAGGTTTCCTGTTTCACAGAAGATAATAAAGTAATTCTGGTCCCAAGACAAATCTAAAAGATACCTAATTCAATCTCAGGGAATTTTAACATAAAAATGAAGTTGAATGTCTGGAAAAAAACTTAAATATTTTAAAGAGTTAGGAATGCTTATATGTTTTCATGAATCAGAAACATTCTGATCAACTTTCTCCTCTTCATATAAAGTTACAGATCTTACAGTCTAATCTCTGGCCAAACACAAAATAATTACAGCCTTACTCCTCTGAATTAAAGTCCACTATAAAGTCATTAAATCCATACCACTTTGACTTTTTCTCAGTAAATGCATTTTAGACATCAATTTGCAAAGGAGCATATCAAACATTCAAATTTTTCTGTAAGGAAAAAAGATCAAAGGAATTAAGTTTTGCACAACTATACCTAAGTGACAAAGATGATTTGTTTAGGAATTTCAAGGGTAGCAGAGATATATGCTAATGGTACCGCCGTAATAAAAGACAGTCTTATTCTATCACTAAAAAAATGCTTCAAGACAAAAATATTAATTCACCTAGGAAAATAGTTCATACATCTTCTATCACTTATTGTGAATATAATTAAACTCATTTATTTTATCAAATTATGTAGCACACATTGCTTTCCCTCACCAACAAAGATAAAGTTCTCAAAGCAGAGTAAGCTAGTGGAGATGGTTTCAAGTCAGGACCGGGAAGACACCCCAAAGAGGATACTTAGAAGACCTTTTATACTGACACTTACCCCAGACTAAGAGGAACCCTCTTTTCCCTAAAGGCTCAATTTTTACTACCAATGAATAATCCTTTTTATGTAGTCAGACCAACTGTTCCAAATATATCTATAAATTACAATAAAAGGACATCATTCATGTGGAGAAGAGGCGCTTAATGACAACTTGGCAGGACTCCTAGTTGTTCTAGCTAATACATAAAAATAATACTTTAAAAGAAAGTGTTCTTACTATCTGTATGCTTTTACTAAAATGCTGTGAGCAACCCAGACTTAAATAAAATTAGGATATAATAATGAATGAAGGCACCTAAAGACAACAAGAGGTTTAAAGACTGCTTCCTGTGTTCTAACCACATTGTCTCATGGACAGATTTCATAGCATAAAAATACAATAAATACTATAATGGAAATATAGGGATTTATTACTTTTTGGTTTACAAACATAGGCACCCAATAATGCTTCTATTTATTACTTATAAAAAGTATTAGTTTACATTAAAAATTTTTTAAAATCTGAAATAAGTTCCTGGAGACACAAAGAAAGGGGGAAAATGAGAATTTTTTCCCTCCCTGCTTCCAAGCTTTATTTACAGAGATTAAAAGAATAGTGTATGGCATCCTGAAGTCAAAACAAAAACAACAACAAAAAACCCCAAACCACAGTGCCATCTTCTCAGCACTGAGTTTTAGAACATATTAGTGTTGGTAAGCAAATTTAAATATGGACACAATGACATCACAATTTACAAATACATATACCAGAGCTAAGAGTGAATGGGGTGGGCACCCAAATGTTTTAGAATACAGTTTTATTAAATGAATTAAATGAAATAAATTTATTTTATAGGTGGTCCAGTTAAATGAGTGTGTGGCGAAAACATAGAACTATAAACATTATCTAGCAAGTAACATGTAGTGGACTTCCAAAATCTTTGACTTAAATCCAAAATCTATATGGTATTTGATTGTTAATCTATATACTTATTATATTCATTTTAGAACTTAATTTATTCTTTACCATTCTTTCACAACAGATTTCCAAACACAAAATTAATGCAGTGGCCTCAGCACCCTACTAGTTAATATTTCTTTAAATTCCAAGGAAAATAGAACTGTTCAGAAAACAAGCTCTATGTACGTCACAGGCTTGCATAAGTTGTGCCCTGATTCTTCTGTAAAACACAAATTGATCTGACTCTAGTTATTGGCAGAAGTATAAAATCTTACAAATTTCAACACATTTTGGAAATGTATTTGGAGAGATGGAGTGCTCAATATACATTACAAAGACCACCTTAAATCAAAGGTCTCATCATTTATCCCACTTTCACACACTCTCGTGGTCTCTCACACCTCATACAAGGTATGGTCCTAAACCAGAGACTTTAGTATCATTCTAAAGGATATGTAGGTATTTACATCGATATTTGTTTTTAAATAATGTTTAAAAGTTTTACTATTAGCTTCAACATGGAAGCATTTTTTAAGATCATACACCTGCATGTAAGAAGGTGATTTCCTTTACTTTAGTTTTTCCACAACAGCAAAATAAACTTCTTATACATGGCATTTAAACTGACAAAGAAAATTAGGATGAAAAGTTGTACGTAACTTTTTATATTATGAATTGATCTCTTTAAATATATTCAGGATACACTGCTAATGATTTAAATATAGTACAGCTTCATTAGAACAGTGATATGCTGAATGATCTGTTAAACCAAATGTATGCTAAAACATTAAACTATTTATTGAATTTTAAAGGGAATTATAACGTATTGTTAAAATATGCAATTATCTTCTATAACTTGTTTCTATAATTTATTTCTTTCTAAACCTAAAACCACATGCAGAAAAAATAAGTGATATCTTTGAACTCATTCGTTTGCCTCTTTATGTGGCATGTAAATAAAGTCCTTTATTTAATTTTATACACATTATGCATATTTTCTTGAAGAAATTCAACTTTCAATGTCAAAATTAGTACGTGTTTACACACGAGGATATTTTCTTAATGTGATTACTAGCTGCAAATACATTCTTCCATAATAATGCACTTTCAGATTTCATTTGAAAGACAGTACGAGCCTTTTTAAAGACCTGAAACAATTTTTATAAAGGGAAGAGAGCACAAAAGTCTCAAAAAATCCTCATTTCAAACATGAACACAGTATCACAGGGTTTTTATTTGATCAAAATTTGGACAAGAAAGTTTATTCCTACTCTTTTTGATGCTAACAGTTTTATTGATATAGATTTTCAAACCCGTTTAGATCCAATAGGGTCTTTAATATATAGCCTTCTGATTATAAAAGCAACTGATTATACTTACAGAAATATGATATGTACCAGGCATTTAATCAGAAAAAGAAAAGTGAGAACATATTTTTCATGTTTAATACCCCTAATAACTTACAGAAGGAAGTAAAAATAGTTTGGCTATAGTTTTAATAAAACTAAAACCCACTATAACTGATGAAAGAAACCAAACATTTAAGGATCAAGTATCTACCAACTTAGCTAGCATTCTGTCCAAATAAATTCTTTCCATTGCACTGAATATTAGAATTATATGTTAAGGCATTTTTAATTAATATGTTCCAGAATTGCACAGTTATACTGGTCAATGTTCCTATTTCCCTATGCTTGCCTTTATCCTACCCTTTTCTTTCCATGGACCAAAATGTTAAATCATTGGTGGCTCTTGTAGACAGATTTGAGCTGGCATACAACAGTGTGTTCGCTAGGTTTTATGAGCATAACATTAAAATGTTACATAAAATGTACCATGTTTTCTACACACTGATCTAAGATGGTTTAACGTCTGGACAAAAGGTGAGATGACATAAGTACATTTTACATTTTGTGCATTTAGACCACCAAATGTACAGATGTTCTAATGCGAAATTCTGGGTCTTCAGTATCTCATAGTGCTGGACGCTCTGAAGTATGACAGAAACTTGTAACACAGACTAACCACAAAGTACCAGATGTTTCTTGCCATCTGTGACCTTGCAATAAAAATGCGCCAGATCAGGATCACAAGGATAGTGTTGAACCCATAACGTATGTTCCGCAACCTGAAAAACAAATCAAGAGATATGCTAGACAATATTTTCTAGAATGAAGTATTTCTGGATGGCAGCTCATTAATGCTTGGGTTTAAACTAAATTATAGTTCAAATTTATATTAATCTGAAACATTTAAAAACTAGATTCTAAAAATTAGAACGTCAGCAAAATTCAAACTAACCTGACTGTACATGACTCAGACAGTGGTGCATCAAATAATACACCACACCTCTATTTTAACAAGGAATCCAGCAAAGTGTTCGAGAATCTATACACTTACTCATTCAATAAATACTAATCAGCATTCTTGTGTGCCCAGTAATGGACTAGGCATTAAGAATACTGTACATAAAATACACAAATGCCTTGAACTTCCTACTGCAGTGGTACCTTGATTCACAAACTTAATTCTTCCCATGATTCTGGTCACAAACCAAATAGCACAAGAAGCAAATCAAATTTCCTCATAAGGACAACACTGACCCTAACCACTGAATTTGATGTAGTTTTTGTCCAATTCAGTTTACAACCAGAATCATGGAAAGAATTAAGTATGTGCACTGAGGTGTCACTGTAACCTAAAACAGTCTGTTCATTATATACATCATAATACAGGCAAAGTACTGTAAATTCATTTGACATCTTTAGTTGTTTACAACTTATCAGACAAGTGAACTTATTATACCTGACAGTCACATGATCAAAGTCCAACACACAAGTCCTCATCTACGAGTAAAACATGGCAATAATGAAATAGTGTCACACAATTCCATTAATTTTAGCATGCAGTCCAAGACAGAATACCAATATAGGAACAATGTCATAAAGAAAAAAAAAGCTTTGAACAAGGAGTTAAAAGTTAAAAATTCTTGTTTGCCACTTAATACAATATGTGTAGGCAAACACAACATTCTTATACCTCAGTTTATCTATTCAACTGGTTAAATGATAGATTATCAGTAATTTTAAAACCTGTTTTTTCTAAATTCAGTACATATTACTTCTACAAAGAGACAAAGAAGATTCTAACTCTAATTTACAAAGATAAAATTCTAAACTGAATGATGTATTATTACATCTTTTCTCCTCTTTCAAGAATTATTTGACTAAGAAAATGAATGAGAAAACCTGTAAATAAATAACTTCTAGTTTAAAAGTTGTTTTCTTAATAATATTTTCACTTTTTCAATAGCAATATGAGAAGATAATAGTGATTTTTAAAAACTCAAATGATTTATCTTAACTTCATACTAAGGAATATACACACTGATAAAGACAGTAGGCTTGCACAATTTTAAGCTAAATCAATACTGCCATAGTTCCAACCCAAAAGTAAGCACTTTTCCTAAATATATAGGTTACCAGCTTACCAGAAACATTTGTGTGGTAATATTTTATAAAGAAGACAAGATACACTCAAACCCATGTAAAACTTACTTGTTCAAATGTTTTCTAGCTGCAGGGAGGCCAGACATTTCTTCATTCAAAACGTATTTCTTAGTTCCCATGCAGTAGTTTTCTATATATTCTGCCCAATGTAACTGTCGTACATCAATATTGAAGGTCTACATTAACGAGAAAAAATTATTTAAATGAGTGATTTTTTTAAAAAACTTGTCAAAAATTTACTTCTTTTAAAGGGAAATCCCTTCACTTTTTTATTTCTAGTTCCTAACTGCATTCTCTTTCTTCCTGTATGTTCAAGAAAAAAACATTACGAAAGCTAGCTTATGAGTTTAAATAAACTACTAGACAATTTGATGAAAATGACAAATCAGAAAAAGTATCTTCATGGCAAAATAAGAGAACTATCTATCTACTGCTCAGTGCTCCTTAGGATACAGACAAACGATTGTGATTTTCTGTGTGCATAAAACTGTTCACTACAATATCACTTACCTAAAAATATCAAATTTGAGGGAGAAAAATGCTACTATAAATAAATCACTAAAATATGAAAATTAACACCACACAAACACGAAAACTTGATTTATCAAGGAGATATGAGAAGATACATATACTTACATGTGTGCATGTGTATGTGTGCATGTGTGTGCATGTGTGTGGAGTTCCAATAGGAGAGAGAAAAAGAATGGAACTTAAGCAATAACATAATGCCCAGACATTTTCCCAAAATGGTAAAATATCAAGCCGCACAAAATGAAAAAAGATCAATCATACACACATATATACCTAGGTATAAGAGAATACATAAGAAAAAGAAAATCTCTTGGATTATCACCAAGAGAACAAGTATTAGACTACCAGCAGACTTCTCAGCAAAGCAATGGAAGCCAAAAGACTGAGACAATGTTTCCCAAGCGCTCAAAGGAAATTACTGCTAACACAGATAACATACAATTAAGTGTATAAAATTACTATAGAACAAAGCTTACACAGAAGTCTATACCAGGGTAAATATGTTTGAAAAATAAAGGTGAAATAAAAATGTTTGCAGAGACAAACTGAATCAATCTGACATCAGCAGAATATCCACAGTAGAAGTATACCATAGGATATTTTTTAGAACAGAAGGAGAATGACTCTAGAATGAAGACTGACTCCAGAAAGGTGGAAGACGACAGGAAGAACAGTAAGAGGGTGATAATGCTGGCCAATCATATCCCATCTTAGGTATTCTGCTGTACCAGCACAAAACAGACTAAGACTGAAAAAAACACAATGCCTGTCAGGCTTAATTTATATACAGTTAAAATATGTACTAACAGCAGCAGATAGGCATTGATCCTTCATTATCCATGAAAAGTGTTAGCATGAATTGTAGTAGTCCTTGCTAAATTAAGATACTGTTATCTCAGGGTAACCTACCAAAACAATTAGAAAAAAAAATAAATGCAACAAAAATAGATGGGAAAAAACATGAAATTGCAAAACAAAAACAAAACACAAACAAAAATACAACTTAAAAAGGGCAAAAAAAAGAAAACAATGTGTGATTCATACAAAGCACTAAGATTTATACCACAGGGTCAGGGATTTAGCTCAGTGGCACAGTGGCTGCCTTCCAAGTACAAAACAGACAACTGAAATACATTCATGTTTGGAGGTGGTAATCACAACAGAAACATTTTACAGTCCTACATGCCACTACGGAGGGGCCACTGAAATTGCTAACTTAAGACTGTTAGGTATACTATTAAAATATCAAGGATAACCTCAGGAAGAACATATATATAAAGAGCTCAAGTTTCAAATGAGGAGAGCAAAATGTAGAACGACAAAAAGTAAAAGTGTATGAAAAACAGTTTTGAACTTTTTTTTTCAAAACTCAGAAAACAGGCATTTGGAGAAAAAATATAGAAAGATGTTAAATTCTCTGAATCAATTCTGGGGAAAGGAGGATGTTAGCATTTTGATATTTTAAAAATGCCTTTGCCACTGTCAAATACTTTATACATTCTAAGATAGAGTACTTTTTGTTTTTATTTTGTGGATTTTTTTGTATCGGAGATCAAACTTGGAACCTTGTACTTACAAGGCAAGTGGCGGCACCACTGAGCTAAATCCCCAGCCCAGATAGAATACTTTTTAATCTCCTCACCAATAACTATGACTAAAGCTCTAATGAGACCACAACAGACCAATGATTTTCTGGTTGCATAATGGTAGTGGGTGATATCTATTTCTCAGGCTGCTTAGTGGTTCTCTAATTGGTATGCTACTTGTTTTCTAACATAAAACAGGTAATACTTGCCTTTTTATCCTCAGGGTTTAGTTGATTCATTAACATATTGACATTATCAGTATTCCAAACCCAAGAATTACTTGTGAAATATTCAAGAAACACCATAGCTTTGTGAAGACGAGTTATTGTTTTCATCATCCTGTACAACAAAAATGGATAGATTCATATAGTGCCTAGATTAGGAAAAATCCCATCATGTCCAGAGTATCAGTTTCCCCAATACAGAAATCAGTATTAAAATTAAAGAATATAATTTAATAACTTTAACAAATCAGCAGGGAATAAGAGCATTTCTGCATCTTGGGAAAGCATTTTATAAATCCAAAGTGGAAAAAAACAAAAACAAAACTTCTTTTGGAAATAGCAGCAAATGAATTTACTACTGCTAAAGAGTGTTCTATTGACATATGAAATTCTCAATATATATATCTTTTTTCTTTTTGGTACTGGGGATCGAAATTGGGACCTTACGCTTGTGAAGCAGGTGGCAGAACCACTGAGCTAAATCCCTAGCCCTGTATCCAACATCTTTAAGGTCAAATTTTATATATATGAAGTATTAAGTAAATAAATGGTTTCAATTCATTTTCCCTTGCTTTTTGTTCTTTACATTTTAGTTCAGCTGCATTTAATAAGGCTTCCTGTAAATTCATAACGTACTTTGTTATAATCCCAACTCTGCAGCATCAGAGAAGCAAAGTATGCAGAAATACTCATTACCATTTAGTCAACTCTATTGAAAAAAAAATATATATATACACAAAAACTTTCTTTTTAACACTGATTGGCCCCAAACTTGATTATCTGCATGTATTGTGAAATCAATTATTTATGCTGAAAACTTCTGAAATAGATATTCACTCCACTCCCCAAACCCCTGATCAAAATCCCTTGTACAAAAATAATAGATTTTAATATTTGTTAGTTATTAAAAAGGGCAAGGAGCCATACTCTTTGTATCTGTCATTTTATTATTACTCACTGTAAGTCACTAATATCACAACACTAATTTTAGCAGTAATGGCTATATGATAATCATTACCTATGATAACTAGGGAAAGAAACAAAAATAATTTGTGGAGAAATAAATACTTAAAAATAATTCCACTTATATTCCCACAATAAGAACTAGCATTATGCATAGTTTATAAAGTCCCCAAATTAGAGGCTTTTGGGAATATAGTAGAAAATTACAACATTAGAAATAGGAACGGGCCGAGGATTTAGCTCAGCGGTTCTGCCGCCTGCCTTGAAAGCCCAAGGACCCAAGTTCAATCCCGGGTACCAAAAAAAAAAAAAGAGAGAGAGGAAAATCAAAACAGTATCATCAGCTAAGCAACTCTGGTAACACATTCAAGTATATTTAGAAGGAAACTTTGAATTCAGATTACAGAAAGAAAGGGCAATACTGATCATTAAAGAAAACTTATTTCATTCAATAAAGTAATTCCAAAATAAATCCTCCATTAAACATGAAGAAAAATTATCAAACATCAAAAGTTGTATCTAGACAGGAAAAAGTGACACAGAAAGAACCTGGGCATGGGGGCAAAAAGATACACTATTTATAGAAAAAAGGGCATTTTTCTTAAGAGAATGAGATATAACAAATTCATAAATCAATACATGCTATCACAGCTAGTGTAGTATATCTGAATCTCATCATACACACAAACAGTTAACATGGTTTTCCAAAATCATCTACCTATCTACCTTTAAAAGTTTTACCTACCTATCTTCAAAAGTTTTTCTTCTCAATTCCTTGGCAATTCTCACCTAATTTATTTTCAGACTGCATCAAAAAACAGAATTATCCCTAAAGAAAACCCTAATCAAGCCATTCCAAAAATGATTGCTATATAAAATTGGGAGAGGGGTGGAACAAGTATATATGAGAAATTCAGAGAATATCAGGTAATAAAATACTAGCCTGAATACTCCAGAGGATAAAAAGAAAATCTGTACACCTCTATGCTTTGATTAACATGCCATAGAAAACTGACTACCTGCCATGTATAGTCTCAGTATTTATTCTTTATTATGGCAACCTTTAAAATATAACCAATCACAATCTCTTGGAGTAGGGTAAGATCTGAATGATCATTTAATCTCAGGTTGCTTAACCTCATCTCAGGTTGCTTAACCTCATCTATAATATACTGAGTCATTTAATTTGTGGTGGGGGCTTTCTTGAACACTGTTAAGATGGTTGGCAGCATTTATAGCCTCTACCTACTAGATGCCAGTAGCACCTGGAACACAAATTGTGGTTGCTAAAAATAGCTCTAAAATGTTCCCCTGAGAACCACACAGATAAAAAAATATCAAGTCCAGAGAAGTAAAGCTAGAGTCGAGATAAAAAAAAAAAAACAAAACCACAAACAAGACCACAAGCTGTATTTTTAGACATTGTTTCTAACAGTGACAAAATGCTATATTTCAAAAGCAAGAACAATTTATACTGCTTCTGCATGCAATATCACGTATCCTGGTCCCTGGAATCCGTATGATGGATATCCGAGTTATACTATTTAAAATTATGTTAAAATACACAGTAATTTAATTTTTATCTAGCTGACACTCAATGTAAATGACTAAAAGGGATATTCTGAATGACATGAGTTTATTAGGTATTATATTAGGGTCCTAATAAAAGGTGGAAAGCTCAGTACCTTGGTTCACTAAATATCTGAAGAAATTAAATAATAAAAACTGTAAGATTTCATACTTAAAATTTATAAAATTGTCTAAAAAAAATTTTAGGCCCTTGTTGCTTTTAATCTACACTGTAGTCCCCCAGAGGCCAAGGACCATTCCTCCTTTGATACTCAGAAAGCCTCATACAGGACAAATCTCAGATAAGATTTTCATTGGCTGCTTCTGATTTAGAGAAAATTTTAATTTCCAAAGATGGCTGCAGTATTATCTGCCATTCTACATGCTTACCTACAATGTCACCCAGATCATCTTCCTCCCATCAAGAGGCAAAGGTAACTTAAAACTAACAGAATGAAGCAAAAAATGACACTATGACCTTCTGAGGCTATGGCAGAAAAGGTGGTAAGAGTTTTCTGCCTTGCTCACTTGAATGCTAACCCCTGGAGCCTTCTGGCAGGTAACCATGTATGCTGTCCAACTGTCCCTGAGGCTGTCATGCTGCGAGGAAGCTCAAACTAGTCCATGTGCAGAGACCACATGGAGAGGCTCTCAGACTACAGGAAGAGAGGAAGAAGCCTAGCCACCCCAGTTTCTCTGCATGCTTCCTCCCCTCTATCATCAGCGTTCCTTCTCTAATATCTGTTTTACTGCTACCATTTAAAAGACCCTGAGCCAGAATCACCCAGCTAATTCCTTCTAGAATTTCCTTCAGAAATTTTGACACATAAATAAGTTTTTTGTAACATTAAATCTGTGGTGAATGGAGATGCAGTGCTGAAAACAGTAAAAGAGTTTTTAGCACTAATGGAAGTGACAGGCTGCTAAAATGCAAATCTAAAACATACAGTATTGACTTTAGAATTAGGTGATGGACAAAACCTGTAAGACCCTTAAGGAGCTCATTACTGAAATCTGAAAGGACCAGGAAAATAATGCTAGCAGTGGAAGATGTGAAGAGCTCTGAGGAAGCTGCTGATGAGGGCTACCACTAAAAAAAAATAGGGGCTGGCTGTAGCTCCATGGTACAGTGGGCAAAGACTCTGGGTTCAACACCCAACACCCAACACCCCCTCACCCTCAAAGTAAAGTATTTTTGGAAAGTGGAAGAAAAAAACCTATCACTTGTGGTAACATGGGAGGATAATAGAAACTCTACCTAATAAAACTCAATCCAGCCAATGTTTCTTGAAAGACAAAGATGATCTATCTCATGAAAGGAAGAGAGAGTCTCATGGAGAGACTGTGTCTGCTCTCCCATTGCTGGAAATATCCAATGCCCACAACTTAAAGTGGGAGAGGTTTAATTCAGTTCACATTTTAAGGGGATTCAGTCCATGGTCAGCTGGCTCCAAAGCAGAAACATGGTGGAAAAGTACAGTGGAGCAAAGATGTTTATTTCATGGTGGCTGGGAAGCACAGCAGGGGAACAGTATGAGACAGAAAAGGCAAAAGCTATATATAGTACCCAAGGCCACACCTCTACAACCCACTCAGACACACTCAAAAGTGTGCTCCACCAATCCCCTCGGTGGCTCCAAAGACACAATCAAGCTAATCATCACAGTATGTAAAATGTCAATAAGGAATTCTTTAAGGGTGATCTGAATATAACATCTAGCATAAAGATAAAAAATTCTTTAAGACTTTAGAATGACCTGAAGTAGTGACTCATAGAAACTTTCAGACAAATGGCTTCTTTAGATCTTAAAAACATTTGTTTTTAAGAAACACTATTGTATGAAGAGCAGGACCCAAGACGCAAGGATTTAAGATCTAAAGGTGCTGTCCACGGCAACCTCAAACGCTATAACAAAAATACTTTGTTCCAAATAGATCTGTAAATATGTCTTTTGTCTAATGGAGGAGACTGCTTTAAAATAAATACACAAAATATTCATAATTTTTTAAAGCAATCACATCAATTTACATGCAAAAGGACAGAGAGAACACAAAATGAAAACAAGTCTCTATTAAATATCAGAAAACCAAGGCCTATCAAATGCAGCCCACCACCTATTTTTGAAAATAAACTATTACTGGAACACAGTCACAGTCATTTCCCCCTACCCCTTTTGACAGGGTCTTACTAAACTGCCTCACTTGAGATCCTCCTGCCTCAACCTCTCAAGTAGCTGGGATTATAGGTAAGCAGCTAGAATTATAGTAAGCATCACCAAGTACAGTTTGCTTTCATTCTTTAACAGCACAGTTGAATAGTAGCAAAAGAAGCCAAATGACCCATAAAATCTAAAAAGTATTTACTACATGGTATCTTAGAAGAAAAGTTTTCTGACACTGCCCTGGACTGCTAATTTTCTAGAAACAAGAAGCAGGATAGACTAATTCATTTTACACAAACACACCACTTTTCATGGAAAAAGGATGACTCAAGAGAACAGAATCAGTAGCTTCTGCAATATTCCAGAGGGAAGGACTGAGTCCTAATCTAGAAATCAATACATACCTGCCTGACTGGAATTCAGAACTTTTATGAATCAGTGCTTACCGAGTGTCTCCTGCTACGGTTTTGGCCTAGATGTCCCCCCAAAGGCTCATGGAGTCAACTGGGGCTTTTCAGAGAGGGCTGAGTTTAGAGTTTGTGATTATTAAATCAGTACACTGATTGGCTTGGCATGGCCCTAATCCTGGTTGCCTGGATACAATATAAGGGACAGAAAGAGGCTTGTCTTCTCTCTTGTCGCTTTTACTGTCTTCTGCCACCATGAATTGTTGCCCCTCTGCCATATGTCACCCTGCCTTGGAGCCAGCCAATTATGAACTGAAACTTCTACAAACTGTCAGCTAAATAAACCTTTCCCTCAACTAACTTTGGGTGTGGAGTATTTTTGTCTCAGCAATGAGAGAAAAGTAAGACATCTCCCATATTCTCTTTTGAATATTAAAGCCATTATTTTATACTTTTCTCTTTATCACATACCACATATATGGAAATATGGTAACTTGCTCTAATTCACAGGTTTTCAGACTAATACTTAAGGAAATATACTTGGGGAACTATATTTATAGTATCATTCCAAAACAGTCTAATCTGCAACTGAGTTAAATCTATGCCACTGGAAACTTGGGAGAAAGAAGAGCTGTACTTTCATGCTGGAGAAGTATGAATTGTTTTGACCATAAGATCGACTATAGCAGACTGCACTTTCCAAAAAGGAATGCAATGTACTTTTGTCTCACTTGTCTCATAGCTTCACCTTGAGCATTTTCTGTACTCCCTTCTCCTTGAATCTAAGAGGATATGTGATTAAGTGAATGAGGCAAAAGTGATAATGCATGACTTCCTTAGACAGGTCAGAAAAGGCAAAGAAGCTTCTACTTTTCTGGCTAAAATACCTGCTCCATGAAGCCTTCAGCTGCCATGTACAAGTAAGTTTAATTTCCTTAATGTTATCATTTGGCCCTGCAAAGACCCTATCTGAAGTTATACACTGCCTGAAGAATCAGTGACTCCTGGCCCTTAGTCACTTCATGGTGTCCACATCATAATTTAGCTCTTTCAGCTTAATGTGGCAACAACACGAATGCCCCCAATCCAAGGCTGCCCAGCTGATTTCTTCTCAAATTCCTGATCCCGAGAGAAATAATGCATTGAAAAAAAATAATAAAGTGACTTGCTGTTTTAAGCCACTAAGTTTAAGATGATATATTATGCAGCAGTAAGTACTCTGAACCACTTAGGAAATATGGCTAGTTTGTTTTTTGTGTGTTTTTTTTTTAAGTTTACTGAGCCCCCTTTCTCTGTATACAGCAATGTGATACATTTTACCTTTTACTTTTTTGGAACCAGTTCTGATTTTTCTGCCATAAAATGTAATATCATTAATGCACAGAAAATGCCACTATTTTCACCTGTTTTTTGGCCATGAACAAATGCTGCCAATGGTAAATATTCCATTTTACAGATCATTTTAGAAAAACTTGAAAACATTTTCTTTAAAGTTGTTTAATTCGACACCTCTCACATATTTCAATAATTAAAATAAAGATTAGGAACATCATGGTAAGAAAATTCACAGGAAATACCTAAAATTAACTCAGATCCTAACACACTATCACTGGCAGATACCTCACTTTTTATTTTTGAGCAATCGATGGACATTCTGGAATGAGCATCTTCCTTACCTACATAAATACCCAAATCCTGAACTCTCCAATCAAAGGCTCCACTATAATACCAATGTAGTTAATAAAATACATATTTTATAGTACATTTCACTATAACTGTATGGCAAAGACAGGAAAGCTTTTTGTGGGGTTTCAATAAAAAAAAAAAAGGAAAGAAAGGGCTACTATGACAATAATAAAATACAAAGTTTTACATTTGTTACTGTTTTTAAACTATGTCATCCCCAACCTGGAAAATTAGTCAAAAACTGTAATTAGCATATTATAAGCTGAATGGGCAGATAAGGTATTTGAAGTAATTAATTTTCTGGAACTCTCCTACACTTTTCATATAAAACTGCATCACCCACCTAAAGCAAGACATTTTACCCTTAACCCCCTGTAAAAACTCACCCCTAAGTTTTTAAGGGAGAAAGGAAAAGGGCTCAATTTCAGCTTATAATAACAATGACAATCCTGGATATAGGACATTTCCTACATTATGTGATTTTGGTGGTGGATCAACGACCCAGTAAGATAAGATCCATAATCAGCCTAAATATCTCAAATTTCTAAGAAATGTCCTAGCATCTTGATTGTGATTGTGATAATTAGGTTAGTCATTCTAAAGGTAAAGCTCATGCTAGCGACTTTTTGTCTCTCCAGCAAGCTTCCACCACCTTACCAATACATAGTGTATTTACTGCTATTCTTCTTACCACGGTTTCTGACCTGTCAACCTGAGAGCAAGATCGAGCAATAATGCAGGTACTGTATGTCTGACACCCTTCCAATAATGGAACAACAGGTTGTTGGAATAGAACTTAAAACTGGGGTGCCTGAGTACTTGGTTACAAGGATTCATCGTGAAGGAATGAGTTACATAACACCCTGTAGGAAAAGCATCAAAGCATTTTGAATATTATTATTCAGAAAAGTACCTAAAGTTAGACCTAGAATTCAACACATGACAATAATTCATCATCCAAACTTTAGAACAAATTAGAGTAACTTACAACACTACCTTTGCTTTCCTGACATAGTCTTCTCATTCACAAAAGGCCATTAAGCCTTATCATAAGCATAAACAGATACAGAGTTAATAAGCATTTTAGTGTAAGCATGGGTTGTTTAACAGTCAGAGGAACAGATAAGACAGAGCTAGTCATCATTACCTTGGGCTTCTTCCAGTCATCCTGAGGTAGATATCATACAGGAATGCTGGGGCCTTATGGCTTACAGCAATCCAGTAATGATATAAAAGGTGATTGGAGGTTAGATTTACATTGGGCCGTCTGAAGGCCTGTTCGAGAGGATTCCTCTTGAAAGTGGAAATTACATGGTATTCTGAGGAAGAAAAGTTGTGTAACAGCTTTGATAATAACCATGTAATGAAGTTTTGAAAAAAAAATATGTTTTTACAATGCAAAATATTTTACCAAAGATGTCAAATAGCGTTCATTTAAAAAAACAAACTTTTCTAGTCTCTACAGTAGCTAAGAGAATATGGGAATTAGATTGCTGAATTCAAGGGGTTTAAAAACTGCCACTATTTATGAATTTTAATTAGATGAATGAATTTTTCCTAAAATTCACTCAAAATCCTTATAATGCTTTACCCATGTCAGTTTACAATGTAAGACACTTTCTATATTTCACTTCTCACGATAGCTTCTTTCTTTCTGTTCCTCTTTCCAGATTCTTATTACTGTACTTAACTTGAAAAAGAAAAGGAAAATGATCATCCTTTGCTTGTGATTAAGTTGATCAAATTAACACATCAAACAAGCTTAAAACAACCCAAAAGTAATCTCTGCTGTAATTTATTTAGGTTATTCACTGTCAACACAAACAAACTTAGTATGAACTATGTCAATACTTTAATGGAAATATATATTGAGATGGTCACTACAAAATTATGCTCAAGTTGGTTTTTCACTAAATTTTGTAATGCAATGGAAGACTAAAAAAATTCACTCATTTTAAAGTGTTTCAATATTACTGAAATAAAACTAAAATAATTATCATAAAAATCACTCTAGATTTTATTTACTTTTATATGCTTTAATGTTTAATCTTTAAATTTAAGTAAAAATGCCTTAGAAAAACCCTAAAACAAATGTCATGGAAGATTTTCTCTATAATCAAAATTGTTCTGCAGGTGTAACAAAAAGTATTCAATCAGAAGTAAGACTTATTACTAAAGCAATGCCATAAATTTACTTTAAACATGAAATCATTAACCAATCATTTAAAAATGATTCAAGTTTCAATAAGCTTCGAGTTATACTATTCCTATTTTAAAACTAGTAACATATAACATACTAGCTGCTGAGGTGTGAATTTAAATTAGAAAGCTCAGTAGGAAATATTCTGGCAAAATGTATCCTAACTCCTTCACTTATTACTCTAAAAATAACTCGATAAACCAATTGTGGTAAGTGGAAATGATACTGCCTTTGAAATGGCAACATCAGGACTGAGGGTTCTCATGCAGAAGGAAAAAAGCACTGCTCCCATGCCACAGTTTAGCTATGAGGGCTGAAGATGGCAACAGAAAAACAGCCAGGCTCAGTCACGGGTGGAGTTAATAGGAATATTCAGTAGGGCATTTTGACATTTTGGAAACACTATTAAACATGGATCACAAGGCAGCATTGGTCACTATTATTCTAATAGTGAATGATTAACTCAGTGGCTTTAATGCCTCATGGATACTCTAGGATTAAAAACTCAATGGACATTTAAGATTCTTTAAGAGATATTCTAGCATTTAAAAAACACAGGTAAAATCATACCAACTTCACCCCAGTGGAAAGGATTAGTGCTGCCCGTTGTACAATTATACACCATGATGTTTCTTGGTCTATAAAGACAAAGACGAAAGTAATGAAACACAAAGACACCAAACTTATTCAATATAAAGCTTATGCAATACTCAAGTATGAAGATCTCAGGAGGTACCTTTTCTACACTCATTTTATATAT